>NC_140500.1:10292088-10892088 GCF_964271855.1 Acomys minous
CAGAGAGCTACCTGTTTCTGCCTCTCCAGTATTACAGTTGCAGAATGAGATACATTGAGTTTTGATTCAGATAATCTAAGGTGGTATTTCTTATGCAATGACTTCCTTGCAGAGTTAAGTATTCACTTATGCACTTCCCACTTGTTGTTTTATTATGTTGCTATATTGTGTCAGAAGGTCAGTTTGAGCCAATTCCTGAGTTCAAGAAATCTGTCTTTATTGCCTCAGAGTCTTTTTGACCAAAGCATTACTTAATGGCTTGATAACAAGTTGTTGGATGGATAAAGAATCTTTTTTGTTCCTCCTGTATATTGTAATTGTGGTGATATTCCTTTCTCTCTCTTTTTCTTGTATGTGTGTATGATACAGTGTGTATGTGTATGTGTGTGTATGCATGTGTATGTTTGTGTGTGTGTGTGTGTGTGTGTGTGTGTGTGTGTGTGTGTGTGTTTGTGTAGGTGTTTCGGCCAACTGGATGAGTAGAAATCCAGAGATCTGCCTGTCTCTGCTTCCCCAGTATTGTGACTGCAGACTCATGCCACAACTCCTAGCTTTTTATGTGATTGCTGGGGAGCAGAAATATTCTTGTTTCCATGTTATCTCTCTAGCCTCCTCCCGTTCTTCTTCTAGACAATATAAGCAGAAAAGTCTTCAAACACAATGCAGGAAACTCTATGGTTACAGCAGTGACCATAAAGTAATCAAAGAAAGGATGATAATCAATCGAATGGTAATTACTTCATTTCTACTTTTGTCTGCCTCCCATGCATTGCGCCTGCCAATCAAATAATTTATGAGCTTCTGTGTACAAGAGCATCGTTCACTCCTGCTAGAGATAATCAGATTTTAAGTCTTCATAGTATGACTCAAATTATAGATGTAATGAAAGATATGTATGCTTTTATAACAGAGCAAAAATAGATAAACACCACAAGCTAAACTTCTGGTTATACTTTTATCTATTAAAATGTATTAGTTTATATATAAAATATGTAAATATATAACACTAATATATCATTGTAAGTTATATTAATAAGTTTGATGAGCTAAGAACTTAAAGAACGATAGTTAAATGTATTTTTGCAATAGTTGTTAATTTAAGAACTGGATTTTGTGAAATAAATGTGTTGAATACTAATAGATTTTCCTACATGCAATTATTTAACTTTATTACCAGTAAATTCAATTCTTTATTGAGTGATTGTTTCCATGCTCGTGTGCATTGTACATACCTCTGGGTTTTCTACTGACACGCTATCCCATGGCCTGGGTAGAGAGGCATCTTTAGAGACCACCAGTGAAGGGTCTGCAAGGTTCGCTTCTCTGCTTCCTTCTTTCTCCGTTGAGCGGGATGAATGATGAGGGAGGATGCCACCTTCGGATTCTATATAGCAGTCATGACGTTCATTTCCTGATTGTCCTTGTGGGCTATACTTATCCGGCCTAGTGGATGATGGAGTTGGAGCTTTGAGCCTGGGATCCTCAGCACCATGATATTTTCCTGTGGGATTTCTCCAGGAGGCCCCCTCATCAATGATCTCATGTGTAGGTAACACAACAGGATTAAAACCAATGGCTGATGCTTTCCCAAACCAAAGCTGCGAGAAGTCAGGGCTCTGAGAAGTGAATTCACTCAAGTGTCTTGGGTGTGCTCCATATATGGATTGCCATGTTGATCCCAAGCTTGGTGCATCTGACACAAAAAACACGTTTTCTTCTTTTGCACTGCCATACAGTGGAGTTTCATTATTGATCTCTTCCACTAGCTGGTCAAAACCCAATCTGACTTGCCTGGAAGAAAGGTACTGGTTTGCATGGTGAAATGGTTGCTGACCACATCCACCTTCCTGTGGTTCGATGCTGCGATTTGGGTCTGTCTGCCAACTATGTGCCATTTTTGATTTTGTGTAACTGAAGGGGGGGGGATTTATTTGACTCCAAATGTCTTCTTGATATTATGAAAGAAGTTAAAATTTTGCCTAGAAATAAAAGGAAACAAAACCAGTCTTTAGTGACAAAGGTACCTGCAAAAAGAAATATGTTAAATAAATATACAAATGCTTGGTTTACGCACTTGGCTGATGGGACTTTTGAGCACTGAAACAGCCAGTAAGCATTAAAGACAGGGACTCTGAGGGAGAATAATGACTGTATGAATTAATATTCTATTGATAGACAAACAAGACTTCTTCAGTTCTTCTCTATCATTATTATTTTGTACATATATGCACAATTTATATGCCTGGTGTTGAAGAGGTAAGAAGAGGGCAACAGTTCACCCAGAACTGGAGCTACAGAGAGTTGTGAGCCACCATGTGGGTGCTGGGGACTCAACCACAGTCTTTCAGGGGAGCATCCAGTACATAACCACTGAGCCATCCCTCCATTGAGCTTCTTCTTTAATCCATACAAAACGCATCTTCCCTTGGACTGACTGCTTTTCTAACTGACAGTAGTGTTTCACTGGCCACTCACCTACGTGCACACAAGCATTCTAGTGTCTAGTGGTGGCTAAACAGTCCCCTCATTATTAGCCGCTATCCAATTCATGTGCACAGTCTTAATTCCCCCCTCCCCCAACAGCTAGAGACTTTCCACTCTGAAACTCCTTAAGCACAAGTAATTGCAAGTTCTTTTGTCCACTTCTCTAGAACTACTTCCATTAAACCCTTTAATGAGTTTCGTGCCATTAAACTCAAGAGATCTTTTTTTTCTCTTTAGAAAGCCCTTTTGTTATTTGCAGCATTTGGCACACACCCTCCATCTTTTCTTTTTAGTGTCTTGCTGTTGCTTTGGCTCATTATTGATAACCACACTCAGAATGTCTCCTTTCTGCGATTTCTCAAGCTTTCCTTTATTTAGTCATTATTTTCTTCCTGATTCCTTTTGGAGTTTATTCTTTACTGAGTCATTCTCTCACTGAAGGCAATTTCATTTCCTCCATGGTCTAGAGGTTTAATTTAGCTTTAGTTTTGTATATGGGTGTGTGTGTGTGTGAGAGTGTACCTGTGGAAATCAAGCAGGAGCTTCATAGCCTCAGGAGCTGCTGCTCAGGACTGAACTTGGGCTTTTACAAGAGCAGCAAGCACACTCACTCACTCACGGATCTCACCACCTTCAGTCCTCTGGTTTAAATTACCATCTGAGTTCCTTGACTTCAGCCAGGACCACTGATCCTACTTAGTGTTTTCACTCAATAAATTTTGTACTGTGACATCACTTATATAAAGTAGTATTAGAAGTCAGGGCAATTAATTTGTCTGTTTTTAGCTACCTATTATGCTTAAATCAGATATGTAGAATACCTTTTCAACTTCTGAACTTCATAAATCTTAAAATCCATTGGAAAAAAATTCCACCTAAAATCTTTTAACCACTCCATAGTAAGATTTGGTTAGGTTGACAGCATTGACTTTACTTTTGTGCTCGTTTGGCATTTGTTTACATCTTCATTATAAAATGAAGTAGTTTATCTGCTTGTTAAATCTCAATTACCTCAGATTCATCTTATATTCCATTGCTTGCCATGGCACCAAATGGCCCCATCATCTACCCAGTCCCTAAACTACACACCGAGGACCCACCATTGACTCTTCTCTCTCCTTTATTCTCCTATATCCAAAGATCCACCAGTTATTTTCTCACATGAGCACATGTTGGGTCTGTCAGTCCTCAACTCTAAT
The DNA here is from genome assembly GCF_964271855.1 of Acomys minous. Classification (NCBI taxonomy): domain Eukaryota; kingdom Metazoa; phylum Chordata; class Mammalia; order Rodentia; family Muridae; genus Acomys; species Acomys minous. The sequence goes on from NC_140500.1 coordinate 10,295,772, forward strand.
TCAAAACCACCAGCTCTCACCTGACGTAGATTACTCTCAAACTGCTTCTGCATTTTCTGAGACCCATTTTGGTCCTCATTTTATCTCACATTTTAATGTTTTATCTCATAAACTAACTGCGTATTTCCATGGTTACAGGTGCTTCAGTGGTTTCCCACATGATTTGAAGTTCCTACATGACCCGGCTCTGCACTCTCTCTCAGCTCACATTATGTCATTCAACTGCTTTTTCCCATGTGGCATCACGTGGCAGCCTCCAGGACAGAGAAGGACTCAGCCTTCTCACTCTGGCTGTATTTTCCTGGGTTTAGGCTGTATATCCACTGTCTGGCTGGAATATTATTCCTCACTATATTCATTAATGGGGCTTAGGTAAACCATCTGTCTGTCTGTCTCTTTCTCCCTTTCTGTTTCTCTCTCATCTCCCTCTAGGCAGCTCTGGACCACATGGTATGGCCAGGGCTGGCCTCAAACTCACAGAGGCATTTTTTACTCATTATATGAGCTGCTTCATGTCCACAGTATATTTTATAAAGAAAAAGCTCCAGATTATACTAGGCTACACTGTGTTGTCTACATTTTTCTCCTCTCATGGCACTTACTACACTTTTAATCATAGGCAGCACTTCCCTTGTCATTTCTGGAAGCCATCAGCTCTCTCTCTTGTTTCCCACTTATCAGTACGTAGAAGGCTGCTTTACTTCGAGCAAGTGCTCATTTGCATTGGTCGCACAAATGAGTCAGTAAATAAAAACAATACGGAATAAAGGTATGATTGAAGGGGAATGAGACAGGCTTGGGTTTCATTCCTTCTCACCAAGTAAATGAGGTATGATTATGACAGTTAGCAACCAGATCTTCTCCACTGAGAGGATCCAGAATCTCCTGGACCTCTGGCCACCCTTCCGGAAGACCACCTTGGTTGCACTAACGGAAGGGAGCAACACACCTGTGATGAGCAGCACCTATCCACAAATGGATTACTGGACAATACAACTTTTGAAAGGGAGCCAAGATGCAGTGGCCGCTCCTCCTTCTCTGTTTCTGTTTGTGGATGTAGTGTGACCAGTTCCTGCTGCCTTGACTTCCCCATCAGGATGGAATGAACTTTGAACTATGAGCTAAAACCAACCCTTTCTTCCTATGTTAGCTTTTTGTTAGACTTTTAACACAGCAACCTGAAAAGAATATAAAATATTAAAAGAAAAATACTTTGAAGGATAATTATTGGTGCTGATGAACTGTCATCTTCATTTCTCCCTTATTCATTTATGAAATGGGAATTTGCTTTTATTGTATTTATGTTAAAGATTTTTAAATTATTTAATTTAATGCATTAGATTTATGTTACTCTACACACTCAGACAAGCAATTGGACTGAAAGATTTGGAAAGATTTTCTTTTTTTTTTTTTTTGAAAGATTTTCAAGAGATTTTTTAAAAATGTAAATCAACTCATTTATTGCAGGCTAGGCAAGTCTCAAATGGTAGCACTTCTACTGGTCTTTCAGTTCCTTGAGTCTTCTGATGGCCGACTTCACTGTGATGGCATAAGTAGTGTTATAGGTCAAGGCTCTGTCAGCCACTGTTTTCATGCAGGAACCACAGTGCCAGAGGCCAATGGTTTGTCTCTTCATCTTGGTCTTGCCACAGAGGAGCAAGCGTACTTGGCATGCTGGCTGATTTCAATTTTATTCACTGTTTTCCGGAGGGAGGCACCATAATGGGTCCCATATCTCCTGGTGATCCCAACCTTCTGGGTGCGTTTAGCCATCTCGCTGGAACAGAAGAGAGAGCCTGAAGAGCTCAAGAGCTTATTTTAAAAGGCATACAGAATGAATGATGTATTAAACAGAAAATCAAAGAAAATTGAGTATAGGGTCTAGAGGGATGGCTCAGCAGTTGACAGCACTGGCACAGGTCTAGGACTCCATTCCAGAAACACATAGAGCATCTCGGAACTGTCTATAATTTTAGGTTCTGCGTATCTGGTTCCTTCTTCTGTCCTCCAAAGGCACTGAATATACATTGTATACAGAGATGCATGCAGACAAACAAACAGATAAAATAAAAATTAATAAAGTGTCAAATGTTTTTATTTTATAAATGTATGAATATGAATAAAATTAAAGTATTATTTTAAATTCTTCTAAAATTTTTGACTTATATGAATATGTGTTCCCCTTTTAAGAAATGACAAAAAGTCCCTGTTTTAGTGACAGTGGTATTTCAGTTCATTTTAGTGCACTTTTTCATTATCTGCCATAAAAGTCAGAATTTTCAAGCAGCTGAAACTTTGATTCGACAACCTGACCCCCAAGTCTTCCTTAGTCGATGACTCACTCCTCTTTATCCTATGATGAGAACTGTGGTCATGGTAACTCCTCCTAGCACCAATCGCCTGACACTGCAAGAGGTCAGAGTTATGGGGAGATCATTAATTACCTGTCCTTAGAGAGAAATCAGAGACAAAACAAGGCAGTTTTCAGAAAAGAGCCAAGGCCGCTGCCCCGCTCCTCCATATTTTAAAGGGTACCAACATTAGTTAGGTAACTTAGAGGTTAGGGATAGGACCACAAATGACATTTTCTCAAAAGTACACAGAATAAAATAGACTTTTCTAAAAATGTCAGTTCTTGCTCCAAAAAAGCTCTGAGTGTGTTTGCTACTTAACTGGGCAAATCTTAGAAGACGGCACAGAAACTAAGCAATGAGATCAAATAAAGGTAACCTTGGGCTCACATGGGCTGTAGACAGAAAACATATCAGGCTTTTAAAATATAAGTAAGAAGGGAGAGCAGATAAGGATTATACTCGCACGGGGCACATCAAAGCTACCTAAGCTAATCCATCTATATTTTCAGAATGACGTAAGGAAACGTGTAACCACCACAGCAAATGTACTTCTTCTGTAGACTTGGAGATGGAAGATTGATTTGAAATTCTGAAGTCTTTTATCTGCTTCGCTGAGCTTGTATAGGCATCACCAGACGCAAACAAAAGCTTCCGGCTTTAACCTTCCAGAATGCTCCTCTTCATTGTGGTCTGGAGAGTATGATTTGCGTTTGTTATATATTACAGAGTTAAATATCCTTAATATTTTATAACATTTATTCTTCATACCATCATACTTTTTAATTTTTATTGGAAATTGAATAACATGTTAAAATTTGGAAGCTCTCCTAGTATTTCTATTTAAGTGAAGGCAATGGGTAATGGGAGCACAGTTTCAGTCATTATTTTCACAAACCACACATTTTTCTCTCCTTTTTTAAGCAAAAAGTTATAATTTTTATCTGTAATGTTACGGACCATATAGTATTTGCCCAAACTTTTAAAAACCATATAAGTTATTTGTTTGGTTGTTTTAACCACTTTCTTACTGAGATGTAAGCAGACTGTATGAAGCAATTTTTAAGTCTTAGAGGGAATGCCCTTTGTGTCAGGGCATGCTGATAAGAACAACAAGTGATTGGTGCCATCAGAACCTTCAGCATACTGACTCTTCCCACCGTAGGAAAACACCACACTGTGCCCCTTCACTCTCATGACCCACCAGTTGTGAATTCTCCCAGATTTAAGATCCAGCAAATGGATAATGTTGTTGGAACTCACCTGAACTAAAAATACATCCTTGGTACCTCAAGTCACAGCAGGACTAAGCACATCCTCTCTCACCGAGGGCTGACAAGACAACACATCTAGGAGAGAGGGATCCAGAGGCAGGCAACAGAGTCAGAGACAGCACCTACTCCCATTGTTAGGGGACCCATATGTTGACCAAGTGTCTCATTTGCTGCATTTGTGTAGGAGGTCTAGGGCCAGCTCATGCATGCTCTCTGGTTGGTGGCTCAGGCTTTATGAGCCTCCATGGGCCCAGGTAAGTTTACTATATAGATCTTGTGGTGTCCTTGAGCCCTGTGGCTCCCTCTATCCTTCTTCCCACTCTTCCACAAAACTCCCCCAAGTCTGGCCTAGTGTTTGGCTGTGAGTTTTTGCTTCTGTCTCCATAAGGTGCTGGACAAAGACTCTCAAAAGACTAGGCTGCCGTCTGCAAGCATAACAGAGTATCATTAATAGTGACAGGGATTGGCTCTCTCCCATGTGGTGGATCTCCAATTGGGCAGGTCATTGACTTGTCCTCCCTTCAATCTCTGCTCCATCTTAATCTCTACCTGCTTGCATGCAAGACAAATTTTGAGTTGAAAGTTTAATGGATGGGCTGGCATCCCCCCTTCCACCACTGGAAGTCTCATGTGGGTACAGGAGGTGGCCACTTTAGACTCCTTAACCCCATTGCTGCTACTGCTAGGAGTCTCAGCCAGAGTCACCGCCACCTCCCAATAGATTCCCAGGACTTCCTCTGTGCCAGAGATGCTCACACCTACCTATTTCTGTTCTTTCTCATGGTCCCTTGAGCCCTTCTACCCTCTCCACACCTGGTCCCACCCCAGTTACCCTCCCTACTCTCTCTCCCATGCAGTTGCCTCCATCCATCTAGGTTAGATGTCTATTTTATTTCCTTTTTGGAGTGAGATACAAGCATCTTCCCTGGTGCCCTCCTTCTTTGGTCTATGGATGGTAGCATAGGTACCCTGTACTTTATGGCTAATGTCCATTTATAAGAGAGTGCATACATGTACAACTCATACATTTTCTTGCTCACGGTTGGTCCTACAGAAACCTCACTTCCATTTAGACTCCTCCAAGCTTCTTGTTTCTGGGTGATTTACAGCTGTTACTATATTTGAAAGATAGTGACTTGACTCAAATCAATCAACTAATCTCCACATGTGTACCTCCCAGCAGTTACATTTATTTATCCTGGATCAATTTTCAAGCATTTTAGGTCAAGCACTAGAAATACAAAAAGATTACAAAGAAAAGATAATGTGAAGTGAAGCTCTTGCCTTTGAGATGTGCTTAACTCAAATTTATAATTGAGGGCATTATGCTAGAGTTATGATAGTGGACACTAGTTCCAATTGTTGTGAGGGGAATACATATCATACTGAAAGGCTTATTTTTCCTGAAAAAGTAACATTGATGAGCATATTAGAGGCTTACACATTATGTGAGTTCTTGTTTATTAGGGTTAACACCTCAGACACAATGTAGCACATGCCATGGAAAACTCTTGTCAATAGCATATTTGCATGTTCTGTTGGGGCCGTAATTAATTCTGTTCCTTGGGTATGGTATATAAAGGCAGCAGCTTTCAGCTTTGGTGTATGTACTCTGGGAGATGATCTAGCAGGATGCCTGTTTCAGGCCAACTGGGATCCAGGGAGCACAGCTGCATCCCCGAGAGCACTAGAGATGGGTACCCGTGGCCGATGCTGATGCACTACCAAATGGTGCTGTGGAAAGAATCAGTAATCCTTCCCCTATTATCAGACAAACCTGACCTAGAAAAAATCTCAGGGCAAAGGGAGCTTTGAGTAATGGGGGCAACTGTTTCTGAATGAAGAAAACAAACCCATAGCCCTCCCCTATGCACAGTTGTCTTACTGAATGCCCTTGTAATAGCTGAGGGAACTTGGGGATTAGTTTCAACAATTCACCTGATGTTTAGAGACATCTTTTACATGGAAAACATTTATATAAGCAAAAGGATTAGTCAAAGATCTCAATCTGTATAGCTTCAAGAATATAGAAAACTCAGTTTAATGGAATGTTTAAAAAAATGAATTTTCTAGTCAGGATTGAGAAGTATTAGAGAAAATGATTTTCCAAGGAGAGGACATTAATTTTTCAAACCCATAAGGAAAATCATGAAGGAAGATGGACATACAGGAACAGAAAGAGGAGGAGAGAGAGAGGAGGTGTGACGCTCAGCAGGAGAAAGCTGAAGCAAATGACGGAAAGATGAACACGTCAGGAGAAACCGCTGTAAGCGTTCCTAGGTGTTGAGTTGTGAGTAAAAAAAACCACCAACACTGCTTAAAAATACAACAGCAAAGTTGGTGTCATCAGATGTTGGCAGCAACACCATATGCAAGAAAATGGAGATCTGATATATGACACATTTAAGAAAAGAACATTGACCCGGAACCTAAAAGGCTAATTAAAGCTCCCCATATTGCCATGGCTGTGGGAGACATGTTATTTATAAACTCTTGAGGAACGACTTTCAGACAATCAGAATGACAGCTGCATCAATATAAGCACTGCTGAGAATTGCCAAGCTCATCTGCTGTTGGCAGTAGCAGTAGTACAGACTGGCAGGCTACAAAAATAGAGGGTTTGTATTATCTCATGTTTTGGAAAATGTGAGGTATAAGAGCTGTCTGGTGATGGCCTTCCCTCAGGGAAAGGTTCTAGAGCAAAACAAGATAAGAAAAGGTATGTGTGCATGTGTGTATGTGTGTGTGCATGCACATGTGTGTGCAAGTATGCACATGCATGTGTGTTGCTTCATATAAATCTACCAGAAATCAAGATAATAACCATATTTAATATTCACTTCCTGGAGGCTCTACTTTTAACAATACATTCAGATCAATTTTATATCCACATAATAAGTAACTCACAATAGGAAATCATTTTAATAAGTGAAGTCTGAGGTTTTATCACACACACACACACACACACACACACACACACACACACACACACACTCCAAATCCCAGCCACGAGCATGAAATACATCCAGGTATTTTTAGATAACGTAGACACTTAGACATTTTAAATATGGTTCAATACAGCTGTCCTATCTGACTATGTTAATGCACTGGTGATGCATTTTGTGAGGAAAATGAAGACTTTACCATTTTGAAGTCTTTAAAAATTGTTAGGTGTTACTGTCCTCAGATTATTTTTATGTGGTATCATATAAAACTGCTGAATGATCCTAAAATCCTTCAAACCTGTGAGAGCAAACATTCTCTGTAGAAAAAAAAATTGACCTAGAACTATCGGAATGAATTTATGAAGTTAAAGAAACCAAAAAGAGACTTTATACCCTATGAGCATATACAGGAGGAGGAAGTCCCCCTCAGTCACAGTCATAGGGGAGGGGAGTAAGGGGAAAATGGGAGGGAGAGAGAAATGGGAGGATTCAAGGGATGGGATAACCATTGAGATGTAATATGAATAAATTAATAAAATTTATTTAAAAAAGAGATACCTATCCTATATTTTTCTGTATTCTTACAATTCGTCATAGTTTTTCCTTACTAGAGTATAAAAGCATTACAAATATGATACGTATTAAAAGCAATGAGAATCCTGGTATCTAGATCATAGTAATGAAGTGTGAAGCCACATACTAGAAGGCAGGGCTGGAGGCTCATGAGATGGCTCAGCATTTGCTTCCAAGACAGAGGGCCTGGGTTGGATCTCCATGACTCACACAGGTGAAAGGGAGAACAGACTCCCACAAGTGGTTTCCCTGACTTCCACACACTTGCTGCAGTATGCATGTAAATATTCACATGGATACACATGCATACCATACTATAGTAAGTGAGTGTAATGGAAACATTTTAAAAAGAACACAATCAGTGGGAGATAAGCTGGTACTAGGGTGAGTAATGCAAGAGACAAGCTGAGATATCCCATAGTTCTTGTGAGTAAAAAAATGTAATGAAGGGTTCAAGGGTGCCGTTTAACTGGAAGAGGTTCTCACTGAATCACAAACTCAACAAAAGAAACTGAATTAAACATATTCAATATGTCTAAACCCAGGAATTGATAATGTAAACATACATAATTAGTTCATTGTCATTGTACAGCACCTAACATTTTAAGACCTCATGTGTCTTTAGTCGCCGCCCCCCGCCCCCACCACATCCCACTCTCTCTCCCTTATTCTCAGTCTTTCTTTTCTAAATCTGTATCCAGGTTGGCCTTGAACTCAGGGCAATTCTATTGCCCCATCTCTTCAAGTGCTGAAGTTACAAGTATGAGTTACGCATACTAGGCCAGAGTTAGAATATGAAATAAAGATGCTGAGCCATAGGCAACTAGGAGCAAAAGTCCTTGATGCTGTGGAGGGAAAGCCAAGGTGCCCTGGATGTTAGCAAGTATAAAGGACTCAAAGTAGTGCACCATGGAGTGGAGTCACGGGGCTCCAGAGAGAGGACTGTTACACTGCAGTAGAACTAAAGTGAACACACGGACTGTAGCAGTGGCCTGGACGAATGTGGGCCTTGCCTCCTAGTCCTTGCTTTGGACACAAGGTCTTGGTTCTTGCAAATGAGCACGGATCTGAGGAAAACCTCAATTTCCCTTTAGGAGAGGAAGCGGGGCATGAGAAGGAAATAAACCAAGGCATCTTGTGTAGATTAGGTCTCCATGGAAGCACTGTCCTCTGACGACTCTTTATGCTTTTAGGAGACAGGGAGCAGAAGCATTAGGCCGTCAGTTCAGGGCAGCTCTTTACATAGTATAGAAACTTGTGTGTAAATATTTTAAAAATGACTTTTAGTGGTAGACAAAATTGATATTGTCCCTTGTAAAATCTTATAAGTTCAAATGTGCTCTTTAAAAAAACATGATCCATCCTTAAAAGGATGATATCTTTTTATTATAAATTTTTGATGACAGACATGATAGACTATCCTCTGGCATTTTTGAGCTTAGTAGAATGGCAGTAAAGCCACAGACAATTCTGTAAGCACGTCACAGAATCCTGACCCAAAACTACTCCTTTGATTACTTTTGGTTAATGTTGTTTGATTTATTTTTATCTTTTGACTTCTTGAAACAGTGTCTCCCCTTGTGGCCCAGGATGGCCACGAACTCACACTGCAGCCCATGTTACACCTGAACTTGTTGTTTCTCTAGGCTCAGTCTCCGATGGGATTACAAGCTGCATCAGTGAGTGCGTCAAATTGCTTCGCTCTTACTAAGACTGCTTTGTTGATTATAATCAAATGAGCCATAAATGAAGTCTTTAAATTTTTTTTTTTGAAAATACAATAGCCCTTGAGCCAGATCTAATTCTACTCTCGATTCTGTGTACAATTTGCACATAAGCAATACTTGCTCGGTGTCTGCGGTAAAGTGACAGGAGTGAATGGAAACGAAAGTAATGGTCAGAAAGCTCATGTCTGCTTTCACTCATGGGTGCACAACTTGCTCTAAATGAACTTCCCGTGACTCAGATTCATTATCGATGTGCAGATAGTATAACTGCCTTCATTAGGGGCAGCCGGTTCTTTATCAGGTAACTTGTCAGTGTGTGTCAAAAGGTTCCTGTTGTTTTATAATTACTGATCAACTGTATCATCTAAACATCAGTGATTATGCTTTTCATTTTCCACTTGCCATAAAATACGAAGAATGTGTGTGTGTGTGTGTGTGTGTGTGTGTGTGTGTGTGTGCATGTACATCTGAGTACATTTGTGTATGTGTGTGTGTGTGCATGTACACCTGAGTGGATGTATGTGTGTGCATTTGTGTATGTGTGTGTGCATGCACACACATGTGTACAATCACGTCCACACATGTACATGCATGTGCTGTTTTCACCTTTGTTTCCATCTGGCTATAGCATCACCGCTAAACATTAATAGAGCATAGAGAATTTCCCTGGTTATAAAAGGCTCTCCTACTGTAAATATTTGCCTGAGGATTGAGGTGGAGGGAAAATAATTCAGTGTTATTCTTATTCTTGGGGGAGATTGAATATAGGACTGGAATCAAAGTGATAAACAGCTTTATCCCATAAACCTCATGGAGCGGCACCATCTTCCCAGGACGTGGTGTGAGACATGCTGTGTGGCTGTGCACAACTTATGGGTACAGAATATTATTTTTGCTGAGTCCACAAATGCAAGGGAGGGGAGGAAGGCTGTACAACTTACAGTGTTCAAAACACTGCTCTAGTGGGTAGACATGTCCCCGCCTCTTCACCAAATCTTCTTAAGTTTGTGGGTCAGTTAAGTATTCAGAATGCTAAAAATGTTCATGTAATTATTTATTTGAAACACAAATAATGCCAGATTTAGTGCCAGCACCAAAGATCTTAGAAAAATATTAGAAGGTGACTATAGCAAAAATCAGTAATAACCTGAATAGATTGTCCATTTTTCCTAATTTTAGAAATAATTTTATTTACCAATTGAAATTACTTACATTATTAAGAATTCCTTTGTAGAATATAGCATGTCTCCCAAGTGCATTAGAATAACATTTGAATGAAGAACACAAGGGCCAAACAAAAAACGTAAAACAACCCTCAAGGTCTAGTTCTCTGTCACAGTCTTCAGATGTAGCATGATCCTTCTAGACTGTCATCTGCCTATTCATGTGATGGAATTAATAAAAAATCTTTTAGTGAGGAATCCAGCACCCATTTATAGTTTGGCATCACCAGCTGCAAAGACTGGCAAGCATTTTGCCATTCTGCTTCATACCATATGTTAAGTCAAAATAGATCAGATAGAAATTGAAAAAGCATACACTCTCCACACTATAACACACACACACACACACACACACACACACACACACACACACACACACTCAGTTGGCTGGCACTTGTTTGATCATCTGAAGAAATTGTGGGCCTGAAATGCTGGTAGGCTTATATGGCTTACTCTGTGGCTACCTCACTCACTGATAGTTTTTTTTTTTTTTTTTTTTTCCTGATGTGCTACTGACTACAGGCTCCTTCAATGGCAGCCTCCATCACCTTCTTGCCTTCTATGACTAAAATTTACATTAATGAGAAAATACACAGTGTCAATGATTGCCCAGTGTTTAGTTTAGACCTTTTGGAAAGGGATATAAGTTTTGGGGATGCAAATGAAGAGAGAGTGCAGAAAGTGTCAGTCCTGGAAAGAAAAAATAAAATAACTGTGTCCTTGAAAAAAACCTGTGTCCTTGTTACCTAGAGTAAACTTATGTGCTCAAATTAATTAACTGGACAAGAAAGGCAATAAAGACAAAGCCCAGTTAAGTTACTTACAGTGAGAAGAAAACGGGCAAACGGTATTTTAATTTCCCGTTTTTCATGTTTAAAACATTGGAGACTTGTTCTAGCAAAAGCTAAGGCAAACAGTGAGAAGAAACAGAATAAATGACAAATAATAAGGTAATTGATGGAAATTAGATAAAATGTCATCACAGGTGCATAAATATTCTTTGAGAACTAAAGTGATTGTTAAGAATGTTTTGTCTGCCAGGCTTCACAGATCAACATGTGATCCTAATAATACTTGGGAGGCAGAGAAAACAGACACTAATTTTGAAGCCAGTCAGGTTTACACAGAGTATTCTAAGACAATTAGATCTGCATGTGCGACTAAGTCTCAAACACATGCATCCATGCATGCGCACCTGCACACCCAAGCAGGAACACATGTGCAGCTGTACACATATAGGCATACAAATGCATACACACACACACACACACACACACACACACACACACACACACGCATACACACACACACAGAGACAGAAAATACTAGTTCTATAAATACTTATATAAGTAAATAGCATAAAACAGTAGCTAGGTACTCTTTGAAAATTAAGAAACAATAAATTTTATTAAATAAAATAAAATATCATTGAAATGAAAATTTAAGTTATAAGGGAAATTGAATATGGTATCATAAATGGAACATAGTGATATAATGTAATCAAAATATAATCTTGGACCTAAAATATTAATTAAATTAATAATGTATAAAACACAGATATGAGTTTTATCAAACAATTTTAAAAGATTAATACAGCAGCTAAGGGAGGGGGATAAATATGAAGAAGATATAATCTTAAATTTTTGACAGAAAGAAGATCAATCATTTGATCAGGAAACTCCAGGAAAAAACAGAGATGGATAACAGTGCAGATAAAAAGGCAGCTCTACATAGGCATATCACATACACACACAGATATGGTGATACACATTTATAAAAGAAAAAAATATTTAAGTCATTTTAGTGTAGAAAGAAAGGGGAAGAGAAGTCAGTATGCTTCTTACTGTTTTGTTATCAGGAAAAAAAATTTTCATAGTTCTGTAAATATGTCTTTTGTTTGCTTGCTTTCTTGCCTGTTTTTTGAGATGTGCTTTCTTTGTGTAACACTGGCCTCCTGGAACTCTCTCTGTAAAGCATCCACCTGCCTCTGTCTCCTGAGTGCCGGGATTAAAGGCATGAGGCCCCACTGCCTGGCCCAGGTAAACATGTTTTATGCCAAGGATTCAGTTTACCTACCACACATGAGAAAAAAATGTTAAATTTCATGTAAATGAATACTTGTAAATCTAATGAGAAATGTGTATCAGTAAAGAAAATGTTAATCAAAGCCACAATTCAAGACTACGAAGCTAGGGGCAGTTATTTCAAAATCAGTTGATATTATTTTAGTTTAAAAGACTATTAAAATATTTTAAAGACAATAGTTTAAAAATATTTCAAGGATGAGGAAGATGACTCAGTCGGTAAATTCAGGAAGACCTGAATTTGCATGCCTAGCATCATATAAAGCCCACGGGCCCTGTGTCCTCAGGGCTGGAGAGGAAAGTGGGTAGATAGCTGGTGTTCACTAGCTAACAGAGTGAACTCTGGGTACACTAAGAGACCCTCAAAACATAAGTAAGAAAGTGACAGAGAAAGACACCTGACATCAACTTCTAGACTACACACACACACACACACACACACACACACACACACACACACACTACATACACTCTACCACCACTACCAACATATAAATAACAGGAATTAATAGTCATTGTTCATTAATATCTATCAATGCCAAATCCCCAATAAAAAGGCACAGGCTAATAGAGTGGATGCAAAACCAGGACACATCATTTTGCTATATACAAGAAACATACTGCCTGCGCAACAAAGATAAATTATCTCAGAGTAAAGGGATAGAAAAAGGTTTTCCAAGCAAACAGACACAAGAAGCAAGCTGGAATATCCATTTTTGTATTTAATAAAATAGGCTTTAAACAAAAACTAATCAAAAGAGATGGGAAAGCACACTTCATAATAATCAAAGGAACAATCCACCAAGTTGATGTCTTAATTCTGAACATCTATGCCCCAAATGCAAGGGCACCCACATTCCTAAAACAAATATTATTGAAGCTTAAATCACACATCAAACCCCACACATTAATAGTGGGAAGCTTCAACACACCACTCTCAGTAATGGACAGATCATCAACACAGAAATTAAACAAAGAAATAATAGAACTAACAAATGTCATAAATCTAGTGACTCTACTAGATGTCTACAGAACATTTCACCCAAACACAAAAGAATATACATTATTCTCAGCACCTCATGGAAACTTCTGCAAAATTGACCACATACTGGGTTACAAAGCAAGCCTCAACAGATAAAAAAAATTAAAATAACCACTTGTATATTATCAGACTACCATGGATTATAGCTAATTTTCAACAACAACAGAAATAAGAGAAAACCTATAAACTCATTGAAACTGAACAACTCAATGACCACTCAGTCAGGGAAGAAATAGAAAAATAAAAAGACATTCTAGAATTCAATGAAAATATAGGCACAACATACACAAGCTTTTGGGACACAATGAAAGCAGGGCTAAGAGGAAAGTTCATAGTACTAAGCACCATCCTAAAGAAATTGGAGAGATCCCATACTAGCAACTTAACAGCACATTAGAAAGCTCTAGAACAAAGAGAAGTAAAAACTCCCAAGAGAACTAGACAACAGGAAATCATCAAACTCAAGGTTGAAATAAATAACTTAGAAACAAATAACAATAAAAAAATCAACAGAACTAAAAGCTGGTACTTTGAGAAAATCAACAAGATAGACAAAACCTTAGCCAAACTAATCAAAAGGCTGAGCACAGTATCCAAATTAACAAAATCAGAGGTCAAAAGGGAACATAACAACAGACACTGAGGAAGTCCAAAGATCTTACTTCAAAAGCTTGTAGTCCACAAGATTGAAAAATGTAAAGGAAACAGGTGCTTTTCTTGATAGATTTCACTTACCAAATTTAAGTAAATATCAGGTTAAACAGTTTAAACAGTCCCATAATTATTAAAGAAATAGAAGCAGTCAGGAAAACAACAACAATAACAACAAAAACTACCCATGGCCAGAAGAGCTAATACCAACACTCCTCAAACTATTCCACAAAAAATAGAAACAGAAGGAACATTGCCAAACCCATTCTATGAAGCCACAGTCACCATGAAACCTAAACCACACTAAGACTCAACAAGGAAAAGAGAATTTCAGACCAATTTCACCCATGAACATTGATGCAAAAAATACTCAATAAAATATTCACAAACTGAATTCACGAATACATCAAATACATCATCCACCACCAAGTAGGCTTCATCCCAGAGATGCAGGGATGATTCAACATAAAAATTTGTCAATGTAATCTACCACACAAACAAACTGAAAGAAAAAGTCATATGATTATCTCATTAGATGAAGAAAAGACCTTTGACAAAATCCAATTCCCTTATATAAAAGCCTTGGAGAAATCAGGATACAAGGACAATAGCTAAGCATAATAAAGGCTATATACAACAAGCCAATAGCCGACATCAAATTAAATAGAGGGAGGCTCAAAGCAATTCCATTAAAATCAGGAACAAGACAACGCCTCTCGCTCTCTCCATATCTCTTCAATATAGTCTGTGAAGTTCTATCTAGAGTTAGAAGACAAGTAAAGGAGATCAAGGGAAACACATTTGAAAGGGAGAAGTTAAAGTATCCCTATTTGCAGAGGCTATGATAGTATATATAAGTGACCCCCAAAATTCAACTCCTACAACTGATAAACATCTTCAGAAAAGAGGCTATTTCCAAAAGTAACTCCCCAAAATTAGTAGCTCTCTTATATACAAAAAATAAATGGACTAAGAAATAAATCAGAGAAACAAGATCCTTCAAAATAGCCACAAATAATATAAAGTGTCTTGGTGTAACTCTAACCAAGGAAGTGAAAGACGTTTGTATGAAAAAACAAATGAACAAAACTACACGTCTCTGAAGAAAGAAATGACTATCTTACAAAAAATGAAATCTAAGATTCAATGCATTCCCATCAAAATGCCAACACAATTCTTTACAGCTTTGGAAAAATAGTACTCAACTTCATATGGAAAAACAAAAACCCCAGAATAGCTAAAACAAACATATACAATAAAAGAATTTCTGGAGGTATCTCCATCCCTGATTTCAAGCTGCACCACAGAGTAACAGTAATAAAAAGTGCATGGTACTGGCATAGAAGCAGACTGGTTGATCAATAGAATTGAATCAAAAACTCAGAATTGAACCCACACACCTTTGGACTACTTGATTTTTGACAAAGAAGCTAAAACCATGCGATTGAAAAAAAGAAAGCATCTTCAACAAATGGTGCTGGTCTAACTAGATGTCTAGATGTAGAAAAATGCAAATACACCTATTTTTATCACCCTGTACAAAACTCAAGTCCAAGTGGATCAAAGACTTGAATGTAAAAGCAGATATAGTAAATCTATTAGAAGAGAAAATGGGAATCATTCTTGAAAACATTGGCAAAGGAGACAACTTCCTGAACAGAAAACCAACAGCTGGTCATGCTCTAATATGAACAATTAATAAATAGGACTTCATGAAACTGAAAAGCTTCTGTAAGGCAAAGGATACTGTCAACAGAACAAAACAGCAGCCTACAGACTGGGAAAAAATCTTTATCAACTCTACATATGACAAAAGGCTAATAACCAAAATATATAAAGTACTCAAGAAATTAACTACCATCAAACCAAATAATCAATCTAATTAAAAAGGGGTACAGAGCTGTGCAGTGAATTCTCAACAAAGGCATATCTAATGGCTGAGAAGCACTTAAAGAAATGTTCAATGTCATTAGTCATCAGAGAAATACAAATCAAAAGGACTCTGAGATTCCATCTTATTCCTGTCAGAATGGCTAAGATCAAAAACTCAAATGATAGCACATGCTGGCAAGTATGTAGATAAAGGGAAACATTTCTCCATTACAACCACTTTGGAAATCAATCTTGTGCTTTCTCAGACAATTGGAGATAGCTCTACCTCTAGACCCAGCTATACCATTCTTGGGCATATACCCAAAAGATGCTCCGCTATACAACAAGGACATTTGCTCAACTATGTTCATAGCAGCTTTGGTAATAGTCAGATACTAGAAACAACTTAGATGTTCCTCAATTGAAGAGGGGATAAAGAAAATGTAGTACACTTACACAATCTGTATACTGTTTCATCAGGACATAAATTTGAAAGAATAGCAATAATTGAGTTATAAACACATGCAATAATTTTATAAATATGAAACAACTTTTTTTGGCATCTTTTCTAAGTATCATGAGAATTGTATTAATTATTTCTTATTATGGAAAGCTTCCTCTTGAAATCTTATATCAGTTATGATGACATGTGAAATCATGATCTGGGGACCCACAATCAGTGAGTCAGTAAACTCTTGCTTATATCACTGGATACAAATCTCTCCCTCCCTCCCTCCCTCCCTCCCTCCCTCCCTCCCTCGCACCTTCTCCTGCCCCATCCCTGTCTCTCTCCCTCTCCTTCCCAGTGCAATCACAGCTCAGTTACCTTATGCCCGTGTCACAGGCTTGCTTCCTAGCTGGCCCGAATGCAGGTGGACATGATAGAGGACAAGAAACATTTCCTGGAATGAGACACTGAGTTGGAATAAGGAAGCCTTGACTCAAACCAGAGCGGACTCATTATTATTACCAATGCGTTTGGCATACGTTCACCCTCGTCCTCTGCCTCTAACCTGAGACGCAACTTTGCACTTGACAGTTCATTCCAAAATGAGCAGAGTACACATGCCACATTTTAGGGTTAGTTTTAAGGACTGGGGTATTATCTTATTTCTCATTTCAATCTCAAGCATCAGAAAAGCAAAAAAAAAAAAAAAAATTGGGGGGAGTAACTGGGACACACATTAGCACATGTTGGTTTTCTAGTAAAGTAGTAGGAAAGCAAGAGAGAGCAAAATCCCAGCTGGATTGACAGAGAGAAACTGCTCTTCCCACAGCCTGCTGTGAATTTGAACCTTATATGATAGGAGGACCCTCCTTCTACTGAACAGTAAGTTTCCTTTGCAGAATTGTTGCTGAAACACTAGACTGGGAAAGTAGGAATGCGAAGGAGAATCTACCAGCAGATGGAATGAACATAGCTCACCACTTTCAGGAATGTGGAATTAAGAGCATTTAGGAGACAGTACAAATAATACCAACGGAATGGATGGGGTGTTCCAGCCTGCGAGGAGGAAGAAGAGAAGACAGAAAGAGCAGGAGGAGCATGAGAGAGATAGACAGGGAGCTACCGGGCAGGTACGGGAGAAGAGCGAAGGGAGGGACCAGCTTTTCGGTTTAGGAAGGATTACATGCCAGATCTTCATTGCAAAATATGGCAGAAACATTGCACAACATATCAACAGTTTGAAACAATAATACATCTGGAGCACTTTATCTCCTTATGTGTTTAAGACAGGAAGTATTTCATATGAAGCTCTTACCTGAAGCAAATGTCTCCCTGAAAGTGCACATGCTCTCTCACTTCTCCTCAGGACTCATGGAAGCAAACAACTGGTCTCTCACACACTCTCCTGACACTTCTGCTTCTAACTATATCCCAGTCTGACTGGTTTGGCTTGTTTAAGAGTCTAGTTTTCGTCACCCTGGAGGGTCATATGGAAAACAAGGGTTGGTACTGACACGAAGTGAAGCCACAGCCGTAACAATGAGTGTTAAGGAACTTCTGTGCGCTATGAAGATGCCAAGTGATTCCAAATAGCCATGTACAAGAAGAAACATGTTTTTGATCATTTATACATAAAGTGGGCACTTTCTTCATGGGCACGTTCTTCATCAAATCACATTTATTC
Organism: Acomys minous; assembly: GCF_964271855.1. NCBI lineage: Eukaryota > Metazoa > Chordata > Mammalia > Rodentia > Muridae > Acomys > Acomys minous. Next base: position 10,313,646 of record NC_140500.1, read on the forward strand.
CTCTTAGAATATAGGGAGAAGGACTTGGTGGTTCACAGTGCCAGGCTATGAGGTAAATCTCTCAGTCTGGCTCACCAAGAGATTATAAATGAACATGCTCATTTTTTTTCACATTTAGATAATGATAAACATTACTTTCTTCACATCTGAACTCATAGTAAATTTACAAAGAAACAACCCCCAAATAAAAAAGAATGTTCAAATACAGCAATGGAATGGATTGAACATGTATACTGTTGACTTTGAGCCATGTGTGGAAACTTTGAGACAAGTCTAATCTACGTGTTCTTGGCGCCAGGTAAGGGAGACTCAGCCAGAAGCAGGAAATAGGCCATGTGGCGAGATCTGATGTGCCTTTGTCTCTTTGTGTTTCTTTTAACTTTATTATAGTTTCTCTTATGATTGATTTCTTGGGTGCAACTGCAGAGAATAGAAATTTCAAAATTATGTTCATCTTTATTAAAGTTGCATGTGAGAAGGTATTTTCAATGTTCACATTTCAGTATTGTGCTTCCCTCATAAACACCTTTTCATATATTTATGAGAAATATATTTTCTTACATATAACCATGTTATATATATAACATATATGTTTATATATATATATATAATGTTGCTTTCTGTTATCATAACAAAATATGGTGGAAGTCATGTTTTAAAGAGGCAACACTAATGTTGCTTCAATGCTCAGGGGTTTTATGTAATCAATAATTTCTTGGACCCCACTGCGCCGGGCCTGTAGTACATAGCACATCATGATTGGAGTTTCATTCCTCCCAAGGCAGCTGAGCAGTAGCAGCAGGAGAGAGAATAGGAGAGTAAGAGAGAGGGGAGAGAGGAATAGAGAGACAGGAAGAGACAGAGGGAAAAAAGGAGGAAGAGAGACAGAGGGAGAAAAAGAGGAAGAGCTAAAGAGAGGGGGGCGGAGATAGATAGGGGGGACCTGAGTCCCAATGTCCTCTTGAAGAGAAGTTCCTACAGAGTGGTAGGGCGCTAACCTTGAAGAGATTGTACGGCCATGATGGGAAATGCTAACACCCTTATGTTTGGGTGATATTCTAATGTCTGCTCTTTATATTTATCCTTTTCTTTTTGGTGCCTTTTTAGTTCTGGGATTGAATCCAGAGTCTTTCATATGCCAGAAAAGTGTTCCAGTCTGAGCTACATTCACAAATGTCTGCAGACCCAGGGGATTTATGATAATCTTACTTGCAACATTTATTCTTCAAGCAAGCTAAACAGATAAAATCTCGGTGAGTTATTATTATTTTTTTAAGCAGAGCATTATTATAAGAAAGTACCCTGAATCCTGGAAGTGTCTGTAGCTGTAACTCTCTAATCATGCATTAGGGTAAGACTGCAGTGCAGTTTACAGTGGTCAAAGGAAGCCAGGCTGAGCAGACAGGAACAGTCTTACCTTGGTAAACTGGAATATTATGGTCAGATCAGGCTTATAGTAACTATTTATCAACAGGAAGGGACACAGCATTAACCTTGTCCTGTGTTTCCTTTGGAACTATGCCCTTCAGTGTCACAATGTCCTTGCTTAACATGTGTACTTAACTATTTTAGTAGAACATTTTAGTAAAAATAGAATCAAGCAGCAGTTTTGCTATATCTGTAATTTATCATTTTATGGCTTATTTTAAGCATAAAGTTAAATGATGTTATTTCTTACATATGTAATTAAGTCACTTGGTTTTCAGAGAAAACACTTATGACAAAACAATTACATTCTACCACTTAGATTACATACTAAAGACAAGGGGCCGGCTGTGTGTGTGCATATATACATACATATATGTGTGTGTATATATGTATTTGTGTGCATGTTTTGTGCTTCCATGTGTGTATATATGCATATGTGCATATATATGTATATGTATATATGTATATATATACATATATATACATACCATATGTTTATTTCTGTGGTGATGTGCTGTGTCCCATGTGTAAATCTCTGAGGACAATCTTCAGATAAGAGTTCTCACTTTTCAAGCATGTTTTGGGAGACAGGCTATCTGGTCTATACGATTCTGTATTCTCTCCAGGACAGCTTCGAAGAAAGCTTCCAATCCCAATTTGTCCAGATTGGAATTTCTCAACATTTAGAAACTGAACCACAAATGATATTCCTAGCTTTCTTAACCATTTCCCCAATTTTATTTGTGCCCCCACAAAAGTATTATTTGTCCCAAATCAGTCAGAAGAAACCTTAATAGAATGACACACCATTTTCCTTAAGGAGGATTGGGTAGGTTTTTGGTTGCTTTCTTGGGCTATAGATGTTTATTTTCACTGGGAATTAGTTATAAGTTACTATTGGTCTTATTCATAGAGAAAATTAGGTTGGACTCAGGGATCTCTCTCTTTTCCATTATCTTTCTTTCTTAGGTTTGGATATAGTGATTTAAAAGAAAAAGAGGAAATATAGAAACATATAGGGATGATAGGACAAAGGTAGATTATTGAATCTACTCCTCAACTTAAAGTCTTAATTGTTACTCACAAGGTTATTTTTAATTCATTGGTATAGAATTTTGTATATTGATGCAAAAATAAGTTTAATTTTGATATATTGTTATAGAATTCAAATTTTATATTATTCTTCACACACACTATATATTTCTGCTCTAATATGCAGTGTTGTACCCATAAAACTCAATTATAATACAAGGTTCACTTTCAGTACTTTGAAAGTGCTGTTGCAGGATGTTTAGGATAATAAGTAATACAAGTTACTTGTTAGTTGATCAAATCATGGTCATATCAATTACTAGTCTATTTTTATCACAAGAATATACATGATAGGATTAACAGATAGATTCTATAGATAGACAAGGTAAAATAGGTATGGTCTTCAAAAACTTCAGAGACCTACAGAATATGGCATTTAAAGATGTATTTGTTTGTTTTTTAAAGACTCTTTGACAATAAGACAAGTTAACTCCTGGCAACATCCAGCCTACATCAAAGAAGATGATGAGTATCAAAGAGCCTCCTTATGGAGATAGCTTCAAATGTGGCAAACAAGGCACTGGAAAAAATGGCCTTGTTTCTGCCACTGACCGTATTTTGCCTAAAAATAGTCAAGCTTGGATGCAGGCAGAGTTGATGGCCAAACTCTGCCAAGACAGGGTAAACAAGTCCTTAATAGTTCCTGGCTTACAAATATGGCTCAGATATACTGGAGAAGTCTGATGATAATGCTTCAATGTTATAGAGAGTTTTGGGTGACTGTTCAGGCAGCAAACTGTCCCTGTCAATTTTTCATTTTAGAATTTGCTAATCTGCACATTCTCTTTACTCAGTTAATAATTTTATTCCTTTTCAAGTCTCTGATGGGGTAGAAGACCAGACACTTTAGTTTTATGATTAAGCTTAGTTGTTTAGGAGTAAAGATGTCTTTAGGTTTAGATAGATACTTTAAGTTGATAGAGATGTGACACAATAGATATTGATTTACATTAAGAATTTTAGATGCACCAAGACAGGGAAGATGTTTTCTTCAAGGTTGCCCAAAACATTACTAATGTAACATTTATATAATTTCTGATTGTTTCATGGTTCTTATTGATGGATGTGGTTTATTGCATATATATGTAATGATATAAATGTATATATAAAAATAATAATCTGTATTCTCTGCCTCCTCTCTCTCCCCAGATGCATGCTTTGGTTATAGAGGCTGTTGATACTACTGCTGCCTGGTTTTTATGCTCAGTTCATTTTTATTACTTTATCTGCTTTGGGTTTTGTGTTTCATTGCATGGGTAAAATTTAAAGGTATCGAACCCAAGAATGCCTTCTTAAAGAGTTCCCATGAACCAACTTAATGAATCAATGCTAAAGTTCATATTGATTTTCTGTGGAGGTGTCACCTCCCCAACTCCATAGCAAATCAGATTCTTTGTTCAAAATGCCTGCATATCAGCCACCACTCTTTCTCTAGGTCTGAGGAAGACCTCAACTTTGGCCTTAGACATGGGTTAAAAAGTTGGCAAGCCTTTATAAAACTAAATGCAAACAATTGTGACCCAAACCTATAGGTTAAGTGCAGCATATATTTTGTATGTCCAGTATATCCATAACTCTGTTTTTAATGTCTCCAAATGAAACCCATTGAAGCATAAACTTATCCATTAAGTAATAGCCTCCAACAGAATCTACTGGGCATCCGGCAGCTGGTTGTTAAAGGCAGTGTGTACTGAATGGCAATGGCAAGACCATGCTCTCCTGAAATGGGCTACTCTCAGTTTCCGCCTAGTGCTGCAGCATTCCAGCAAGTGACCTGACCCACTCAGGATCTCAGTGAAAAGTACGTGCAGTAGAATGTGAGTATGAAGCTATAATTTGTACATCTCTATTTTAAGTATAGGAAACTGAAGAAAACAGAGAAATTTTTTGATAGAGTTATCTGAAAATTAAATGTGAGTCACACTGCTAATTATAGTAAAAAGACGTTGTTTGTCCTTTCTTTCATTTCAGCTAGGGATGACAGGAAAGGAATCAATAGAGAATGAAGTCTTTATAAAGCAGAACTTTTAAGCTATCAAAAGCATTATATGTTTAAACGTAGGATGAAGAAACAAGAAATTGCTTTTGATATTTCCAATGCTTGTATAAGCCAAGAGTATACATGTTAGTGAAAATAAACCAATCGTTTTAATTTGACGATTTGCCTAGTTACATGAGAGGTTCATTCATTAAAGGCCAGACTGGACATGCTCAATGGAGTGCAGCTCAGCAAAGGCAGGAGCGACACTCCCATCCAGCCCTTTAATTTGTAACATAGCTTTAAAATGGCATATTGCTTCTGATAATTCACGGGGGTGGGGGGTGGGGTGGGGTGGGAGGCATCTCAGGCCCTGGAGGCTTCATCTCCACTCTGCTCTCCTTCAGCTCAGAAAGTACTACCTCTTGCCCTTTGTTTTTGAAAGCATCTTTCTTTCTTTCTTTCTTTCTTTCTTTCTTTCTTTCTTTCTTTTTTTTTTTTGGTTTTTCGAGACAGGGTTTCTCTGTGTAGCCTTGACTGTCCTGGACTCACTTTGTAGACCAGGCTGGCCTTGAACTCACAGCGATCTGCCTGCCTCTGCCTCCCGAGTGCTGGGATTAAAGGCGTGCGCCACCACGCCCGGAGACCCATCTTTCATGCGCTAAGTATTAGATTCTTTCTAAATATAATACAGTAGCATGTCAGACTGCAAAGTGTCACCCATATACTGTCTTAGTCTCTTTTCATGATAGAGTTTCAGCTAATCGTATGAAACTCCAATGAGATACAGTCATGATTCTAAGTCATAGGAATGGAATTCAAACTACAACGTTTTCTTTTTCGAGCACAGTATATGCAGCACCTTGGCACGCGGCTGTCTTTCTGACCCTTGTACGATGATAACAGCTGAGCAGCTGCTCTGAATGCAGACGTAGGATGATAGAAAGGCCCTGACTGTCCGTGCTGAGCCACCCACCGCTTGCCTGGTAATGGTTTAATGAGTGCACCTCCACCTTAAAAAAAGAAAAAGAAAGAAAGAAAAGAAGAAAAGAAAAAGGAAAACAAAAACCTTGTTTAAAACAACAGTCTTGGATTCCTTCTTTCTTTTATAGCACTGGAATCCTAATAAAACCTAACCTGGGTCCTGGAAAGCTGGTTCATTGGTTCAGAGCACAGGCTGCCTTTTCAAGGGACTCAGGTTCAATCCCCAGCACCAAAAGAGCAGCTCACAACCCTGTGCAACTCCAGTCCCATGAGATCTCCTGCCTTCTTTTGACTGCTGTGGGTACTGCATGCACATGACACACAGACATACATGCAGGGAAAACATCTGTACACATAAAACACATTAAAATCAACATAGCATTTTATGAAAATTCATTCCTCCATAATAATTAAAGAGACATGGGTCCCACAGTTAAGAGTGCAGATCTAGGGCACAGGGACTACATCCTAGACACCAAGAGACTGATGCTGACTGTGCTATAAGAAAACAACAGGTAAGACGGTCCCTTGAATTCCCTTTTCAGTTTATCTACTGGCTGAAGAATGTTTAACGTCTGTCAGCTCTTTAGGAATATTCAGAGAAAACACAGTGCGCAGATGGATAGTGGTGACTTCTTAGTGAGTGTGGCAAGGTGTATTTTGGCTGTTTGTACTTTTAATATTTTAACTTGTTCACTTTACATCCTGGATGTGGCCCCTTCCCTTGTCTCCTCCTGGTCCTACCCTCCCTCTCTCATCTCCCTCTCCCTCCTAGTCTTCAGAAAGGAGGAGTCCTTCTCCCCAGCCATCTGACCCCATCCTATCAAGTCTCATCTGGACTGCCTGCATCCTCTTCCTCTGTGGCCTGACAAGACAGTCCTGACAAGGGGAAGTGACCAACAAGTGGGCAGCAGAGTCCATGTCAGAGGTAGTCCCTACTCCCCATATTATGGGACCCACAAGGAGACTGGGCTGCCTATCCACTACATCTGAGCAGGAGGTCTAGGTCCTCACCATGCATGGTCCTTGGTTGCTGCCTCAGTCTTTCTCACCCCTCTTTCCCCCAGCCAGGGTATGTTGGGTCCATTTGTATCCTTGTGGAGCTCCTGTCCCCATCAGGTCCTTCTGTGGCTTTAGGCATGTAGTTCTAGCCCTACATACTTCTCTGGCTTCTGCAAGTGACCACATTCAAGCTGGTCAGTTACTGAGTTCAGTATGGTTTCAATGGTCAGATTAAGGACGGTGTTCTCTTATCAGAATGGATATTTTCAGATAGCTTCAAAGTAGTCACGCTTACATTGAAGGAAAGCAAAATATTTTAAAGAAACCAACAAATGGAGAAAGATAGCTGTCAGCATATAGCATCACGGTTATAGGCTGGGCAATCTTATTGTCGGCAACTGGACTAGAAGAATGCTGTGTTTGTGGGGATTTCACTGATCTTGGAAAACTAGTATGTGCCTGACATTTAGAGCAACATTAGCATTTCCAGCTGTCCATAGAATATAGACACTTGTGTATAGCTCCGAGGAAGCAATGATTTGTTTTTCCTTAAAAGAGGATGATTGCAGGGTAATCAAGTAGTTTTCAGATTGTAATGGATAAATTAGAATAACAAACTCACACAGTGAATATTGGCATTACCAGCGGAAAGGAGTGAAGATCAGTCAAGCTGGCCCTGTGCAACTCATTTCCTCTGGTTATATGGACAGAGGCTCTCTAAGAGAAGGGACAAGAGCAACCATAAATGAGTCTCTTCTGCACTCTGGATGTGCCACACAATCAAGTAACGATGCCATTGTCCGGGCAAGGAACACTGAAAACACCTCCCTAGTAGCCTTTGCGTTGTTTTGAAAGTCTACAGTGATCAAATTGTCCATTTTTCCTCCTTTCCCTCATCTTCCTTTTGCTGCTGCAGGCGATGCTAAATACTGATCATGTGTATGAAGGAAGGGTGCATGTCGGGGTTGTGTTCCTGGGTCTCTGGTGAGTTGTCTGCAGCTTGATCCTAGGTTCGAGAGGGGCAAAGCTCCACTGTTGTTTCTTAGGTCTAATCAGGTCTAATTTGTATTGCTCTATTTTATGATTTTTTTTTGTTTCAGACCACAGATTAAAGCTGTATGAACTACCTCAGTTTACATTCACACATTAAAATAATTATTTTATTAACATGTACTCGTATAAATAATACAGAAGCTTATCATGCAAGTTTGCAGTTCTGAACTTGATCCCCAACACTTAATAGCAAAAAGGCATGTGAAAAATCTATAATAATATGTGCTATCTAAATTCTACTGAAGTTAGTTATTTCCAAAAATGACACCTCAGAAAGGAAGCATCCACTTGAAAACTATACAATTCTATTGTCTAGTAGTGAGTTTTGGAATTAGGTGGACTTAATTATTTTAGAACTAGAACAAATATTATTTCAAATCTTTAACAAGAGAACAGAAACATAACTGCAGCTATAGAATTAAGATGATGCATATTCAGGACTTCCTTTTGTCTAAGGACAGGAATAGCCCACTCCTATGTGCTAGGGACTTGATCAAACCTAGGACCACACCGAGGCACCAGGGTTTTCATTGCCTGTCACAGTAAATTAAAGACTGCATGGGCTAGATAATCCCAGCAATCTAAAAAAGGGGAAATAAAATTGGATGATCATGTAACGAAAAAAAAAAAAAAAGTAATTTCTTTATGTCATGGTTCCTGTCAAAGTTACCTAATAAGAGACAGATTCACAAGAGAGAAGGTGACAGATTTAGTTGATAACAGTTTTACATGGCAAAAGGACCTTTCATAAATGAAGACCCAAAGAAACAGACACGCTTGTGCATTGTCAACATGCTTGGCTCAGTTTGGGGAAGGGTGTAAACCTGTGGAAATGTGACTTGACAACAGCAGTGTGTGAGCTAACAGTAATAAACAGCAAGTCCTGTTTGTCACTATGTCTCCAGAGATAAGGACATTTCTTTCTTCTGTATACAAGCCTTACACCCTACTTTGAAAGAAAGGCCGGTGTTATTGTCTAATCTACTTTAGGAGTAGAGGACAAGAGAAGGTCAGCATGTGACTTTCTTAATTCTACTCCTCATCAAATGTCACAGTAGGCATGGTGGCTTGTTCTGAACCCTATCAACAGAGAAATTAGACCGCAACGGGCCCTGGAGAGAGGTACGGGGCATACATGGAGGCCATTGGAGGAAGGCCTCTGTGAGATGGTTGAAATGTTCTTTATCTGGACAGGACAGTCCTGTGGCATTTTACAGCTCATAACGGGTGTTCTGAAAATCCTTGAACCTCACCATATACACACTACCTAAGAAAACAAAAGCAACAGTGAAGTAAGAATGTGCTTCCCTTTAACTGTGACGATAGGGAGTCAGAGACAAGCTTCAGCGATCCTCCTGTCCCAAGTCACGCTCTGTATGGATTTGTAGTAGTTTTGACTATGACCAAAAATATTAGGCCTATCTACTTGCAAAGATCAGTGTTTGGAATGTTACAGCTACAGTTTTCAACTGAGTTCTCCTTCTCTAAAATACACTTTTCCTGGAAATAACTATAATTTTAATAGACTTTGAGGAACAAACACAGTTGCTTACTCTCACATGGTAGAGTAGCTCATGGCATTCAGGGGTGTGTTACAGGTGTAGAGGTGCCTGTTACCCAAATATCACATAAAATTTGATTACCTTTATTAGTTTTTATTTAAGAAAAAAATACTGGTTTTATAAATAGGTGATTCCTCCCAATTCCTAAAATATAGGCATGGTATGATTTGTTATATATATATATATATATATATATATATATAATCTGTGGAATATTGAGACTAAAATTCATCAGAACCCAATGTCTTCATTTGAAAAGTCCAAACCTTGTTTTTATATATTTTGAGAAAGGCATGTTGGTTATACTGTTCCTGCCCCGTGGCAGGAGGAAGAGGGGAGCAGGGGAGGGTTGTGGGAGTCTGAGGTTTGGGAGGGGTGAGTGAGAACACAGTTATGAAGATATAGATCTCCCATAGTGAAGGCAGCCCCCTCCCCTGTGTGCTGTATGAAAATGTTAATTTAAAATAATAAATAAGAAAAACGTGTACTTCATCATCATGATCCCAAGTGAGAGATTTTGTCCTTATTTCAATGTGTGTTTTCAGCTATAACGCACCTTAAAGATGACTACGGAAAAGAGCGGCGCCCTTGGAGGTGCGAACACATGCTACCAGAGTAGTCTCAACTGTCAGCATCACACTCACAGTTGCCATGGTGCCCCATGACTACATGTTGTATGATGTGACTCACAAGTCTCAAACTCGCTCCTGGGTTAACGCAAGCAACCATAGCTAAAACGCGCAATTTTTCCAGAAAGTGATTAGTTGATGATCAAGATGGAAGTTCCTCTTTTAAACACAGTGGTTTTTATTTCATCCAGGAATAAACCTGCCATAAATGAGTTGGTGTAAGTTTGCAAAGTTCCAGGCTTCGCAGACAGATACTCTAGATCTTTGCGCATAGAACGAGCAATTTGTTAAATTCAGTGTTTCAACTCAGCACCACACAGGACTCCATAGAACTTTTGCCCTTTTCTCAGAATAGATGACATACTTTCATCCAATTTTTTTTGGCTTTCCTTTTGTTCTTACAGGTGAAGTTTTGTATTCTTATTTTTGACAATTGGAACTAAATACTACAATTTTCTACAGTCATCTAATTTTGCATTCTAATTCTTTAATATCACATAGGTTTCGTGGCTACTGAAATAACGTGACACAGAATGTCATTCATGTATATGTAATAGTTCAGCACTAAAGAAAACAAAACAGAAGTTGGCATTCTCTTGACTCAAACTGATACATTTTTCTAATAATACCGATTTTGCTCATTTTTTTTTTTAATGTTGAAGTATCTAAACTGCTGTGTGCTGGTGTTTTCAGACAATGAGTTAGGTCACAGGTAAAAGAAGGCATGCATAGTTTTACGTTGAGAGAGAAGCAGGCTGAGTCCGTGTTCGGTTTTCCAAATGTCATCTCAAGTGGATGTTAATGACTTTGCATCTGCTCTTTTTGTCAGTGAGAAGCAAGTCTGTTTTAAACTATTATAGAGCACCATCTTGTGGACACGAGAAGCTTCTTCAGCTGCTGGCAGCTGCTTCCTGTTTGTGCGTGGCAACAACGCTGAGAGCAAGAATGTCTGCTGAAATCTGGATCGCTACCAGTCAGGACAAGATAAACCTCTAACACTCTTCCAGTCACTAGGTTTTCACTAATTACACGACATTCATTTTGTTTGCCTGTGACAGGAGACAGTTGGCCTTTCCTCATTCTCATTACCAGAATCAAACGAAGCGTGTAGCTTCTTGAGAGTTCAGGTTTGACCAGTACGTCCGTTTTTATGCACTCAAGAAAAGGCTATACTCTCTGGTAGTACATAAAAATTTTAGAATGGAACCACTGATAATTTCTGTGTTGCTAAGTTACTGGGGTTGAGGAAGTAAAGTCTTTAAAAATGAACATTCTAGTTGTGTTGGGATTCGGGGAAAAATAATCAAAATATAAGGAACTGGTGTGCCTAGTTTGAATTAAGGACATTGCAAAGACTCAGAAGTCACCTCACAACAAAGGCCTCTCTGAATTTATCGAGTATGCAATCTGACTGTAATAAATTGTTCATTCTATGTGCAAATAGCCACACTGTCTGTGAAGCCTAGAACTTTGAAAACTTACAACACTTTCATTTATGTCAGCACTCGGCCATAAGTATCTATTGTAATACCTAAAACATTAATAAAAAAGAACTTTACGAGTATCTTAAGTGTTTTTATAGTGTGTAGAATTTTGTTTTGTTTTTTTTTACCCTGCAAACATAACTCCTATCAGTAAAATGAAAGTTTGTATCCGTGTCACATACACATTTTTCAAATTTGAACTTCTGTTTGGCATTGAGAGAGCATAGCCAATGGGAGCATGCAGTTCAAATGGAGGCCGTTTTCATAAGCTAACAGATGCACGGGGCTAATTGCTGGCTTAGGGATAATGAGTTTATTTTCTTGCCACTGGCATCTTGAGAACAGAATGCTCATCCGTCATGACTTGAGTTCTGCGTGCCTACTCTGAGTCCAGTGTCTGCAGCTGTCGGCAGTAACTTAACAAATTCTGTTCTGTCCCCTCTTCTTTCTTTACGTGTAGTTGTACTTCAGAACAGGTAAAACTGAGCTTCTCTCAACATTTAATTTGACCTTTTTGAGTCTTTAAAATTTATTTATTTTTACCACAAATCTCCAAATTAAATTACGACAGTAATAATTCTTGCTGGAACCTGCCCTTTCAACCAGGAGACAGTGTTTGAAATTAACGCATACACAGAGAGCGAGAAAGAAAGAGAGGAAAGAAAATTTTTGGTTATGGATTTCTAAGCCATTTAAGAATGAATACTTTTAAATGAATCAGCATTTTTTTTAAAAACAACTGCACATAGCAAACATCACAGTGACAATTTCACTGCAATGTCTCATAGCACACTGTACCTTCATGCTTTCACCCTGTCTTTCCTTTCTCCGCCATCAGGAATTGCTGAGAGGGAGCAGTCAGCAGCTCAGGTAGTGTGTAATAATTTACTAATCACCAATGGAGTTTGCTCACTCTTGTTTTAGCTTATCAGCTGCTGCACAAATAGAACTGCATGTTCTCGTGATTTGTTTGAGCACCTATGTGACTGGTACAACTACTATCAAATTTTTCTGTTATCTTTTCCATTAACACTTTATTTTTCTTTTTTGCAACAGTATTGCAACCAACTGGTGGTGACAATGATCTGAGTGTTTATGCTTGCCTTCTTCGCCAACTTCCAAGAAGTAGTATGGAAGTCCCAGTACAAGAGTGGCTTACCTGGCCTTTTCAATGCTGTTAGTCACTGTGGCTTTAGATGCCACGCCATCTATGGTTTCTTTGAAAGACTACTGGCTTTGCTCCTCTCCTCAGGGTTAGAGTTCTATGCAGCTCCTCTGAAACATTATGACAACAATTAGAAAACAATCTTAAAGTTTAACATCATTGAAGAGGGTTTGCTTGGCTTGAGATATACCACATTAGAAATTAAAATAGAAAATGTATAAAATATGTATCCATCAATTTAAATCAGTATCTAATACCACATAGTAAAATAAATAGGCACTTTAAAGAAAAAAAAGTGCTATGTACCACGAACAAAGGAGAATATTGGCATTCATCTTTTACATTTCATGAAATTTCTTTTTGAGACAGGGTTTCTCTGTATAACAGTCTTGGCTGTCCTGGACTCGCTTTGTAGACTAGGCTGGCCTTGAGCTCACAGAGATCTACCTGTCTTGGCTTCCCTAGTAATGGGATTAAAGGCGTGAAACCTTTTAATAGATGAATTCCAATGGCTGTTTTTGGATTTATTTTTGCTGAAAAATTTAATATACTCTTATACTCAGAAACTTTCCATTATCTGTTTGAAAGGGGATTACTATTTTACTAGTTTATTTAGTCCTGTGTATATTGCTACTTAATATTGTACCAGTCTAGCAGCAATTGCTGGTAGTAATTGCTTAAATAGTGGTCACAGCATGGAGGCTGTAATCCAATTAGTAAATTATTCACGTATAATTGTATGAAATTTGCTAGTTAATTTTGTAACATTATTTACTTCTATGATTTGGGAACATGGAACTTTGTTTAACTGAAACATTCAGATTTACTGGGTTATAGCATGTTCTAATATTGGTATTTTTCACATTCCAAGACAAACTAGACATCTTTGTTAACTTTGCTAGTGACCTAGATCTTCAAGCACTCAGAACATGCAAAATTCAGAGTGGTAGACATAGGATTTATAAAATGTAATCTTTTATTCCAAAGGTTGATTTCTGTTGTTGGCAGGGAATTTACTCAGTTCTTCATCTCAAAATAACAACCTCTTGACTCTTTCAGTTGTGAGTCTTCCGATCATCCAACACAGAAGTCTGCCTAGCCAGTCCCTGAGTGGCAGCGGTGACAAAAGAGATGGCTTGGCAGTTAAAAGCATTTGCTTTGGGAGAAGACCTAGGCTTTGTACTCAGTTCCCACATGGAGCTCATGGCAGCCTGTACCTCCAGGGGATCCAATTCAATGTTCTTTCTGGGCACAGCATGCCCCTGCTTGTGTGCAGTCACACACTTATACTAAGATACACACACAACACACACACACACACACACACACACACACACACACACTCACACATGGACTAAATAATACATACAATTTTTTAAAGAAAAAAATAAAAATGGTGTTCTTTTCATTTTAAAGAAGATTGATTTAGCTCTCTGATCAAACTATCCTGTGTTTGCTTTTCCTGGAAATACTGCTATCGTTTCACAGAAACTTGGCATATAGTAACGTAAGCCATTAAAACTAACAGTTCCTGCTTGGGGTGCTTGGGGTCAAGGATGATACATGCAATTTATGTGGCTCTAGGAATCATGTCTAGTGTTTCACTCTTGCAGACAAGTGCTTTCCTAATGTGCATTGCATATACCTGCAGCTGACCATGGGTGCTGCACTAATGTACACTCCGTGTCTGCATGAGGCTTTGCACATGTACTTGCAGATGTCGGGGGGGGGGGGTCAGAGACATCATATCTTCCAGGAGCCAGAGTTAGAGAAGGGCATGAAATGCCTGATGTAGGTGCTGGAAACTGAGTTGTAATAATAAAAGCATTGTCGGATTAAAGCCATCTTGGTTTGTATTGTTGTTTGCATTCTTATAATAATGCTGTATACAGTCCTCTGTAAGAGCAGTATGTTATAGTGCCTTGTTGCATCTGAGACATCTCACCAGCTTTTTTTTAATCATTTTTAGAAATATGTTTAGGTTTTATAAGGAGCATTGACTTTCATACGGAGACATACATGCCACGTAGGAACATAATACTATACACCATTTCTGCAAATACTACTAATATTCTTGTTCGCATCCACCTGAAAATCTTTCTGTACATACAGTCTTTGTGCTCTGCATATGTCTGACATGAGTGCTGCTCTATCTTAGATCTGAAATGCTTCCCAACATCCACTTGTTAAAAGCTTGTTGGTTTGGTGCTGTGGGAGTTCAGGCTGAGGGGTTTAGTAGAAGGAAGGGAGCACAGTGGTTGCATGACTTTGATAGGATTGTTGTGATCCCAAACACTTCCACTCTGACTTTTCTTTCCAACCACCCCCAGGTGGGCAGCATGCTTTGTCACACATTCTGACTCACCACAGCCCAGAGGCACAGCGCCAAGTGCCATGAATTGAAACCATGAGCTAAAACTAAACCTTTCTTTCTTTTAAGTGGATTTATCCCAGGCATTTGTTACAGTAACAGAGAGTTGATTAATGCAAATGCTTCACTCATTAAAATCTAATATATATATATATATATATATATATATATATATATATATACATATATATATATATATGCATTAAAGCTTGGACTTCCATATAATTGACATATGATCTAATGTAAAATGTATTCTTTATTTCAGGAAAAAAAAACCAAACCAAACAAACAAAAAACCCTGAGTGTGGTGAATCGTATATATCAGTCATTAGATTTTGTATGAGGGACATGAAAATGCCCAGTTACTCCATGAGACGACAGAGCTAAGGGTTAGACACTAAACCTAAACTTGTGGTCACTTCAAAGGTTATGAAATTTCAAAGGTTATGAAATTGAGATTTGCTAGGGAGTCTACATCTTCAAAAGGCTTTCCAGGAAGTGAAGGGGACATCAGACAAGCTGTGACCAGCAGCGGCTAAGGAGGAAAAGACCATCTAAATATCTGTGTGTGATGGATGTGCATGCGTGCAGTGAGTGGTGGATGTGCATGCATGCATGCTCCACGTGAGTGTGCTCATCTGTATGCGCATGCATGGAGGAAGCCAGAGCTCTGCACTGAGTGTCTTTTTCCATTTCAATATTCCCTCCTCTTTAGTTCTTGAGATTCGGTAGTCCAGGATGATAGAGCTTTGTGCAGTGAGCCCATAAAACTCTCCTGTCCTTCATACCCCAGGGATGGAGTTACTATGGGTACAGGAAGCCACACATGGCTTTTATGTGGGGCCTGGAGTCCTGACTCATGTCCTCACACTGTTAGGGCACACACTTCACCCAGTGAGCCATCTCACCAGCCTCTGTGGATAAATTTTTAGACACTTGGATAGCTGTAGATTTACTAATTCCCTTATAAAGTTATTCTAATAATAGCATTAGAGAAAAATAAACAAATAAACAAAATGCCATAGATGCAAGTAACTGGAAACTATAGTTTAAGGTTATGTTTAAATATACAGGCCAAATTTCTGTATATAGAAATTATTATAAGAACACAAGCAACAATCTTAACCAACTTGATTTTAGTCTCACAATGTTTCTATTATTACAACTCATTAGTATTTAGTTTCATATTATCAACCAAATAGAGAAACCTCATGGTTATCACGGTTCATGTAGAAAGAGTACATTGCATTACTGTGTGTGCTCCTGTGAGTGCTCATGTGTGTTTAAAGGAAAAAGTCAAATGATTTTCCAAGAAAACTATTAAAGCTTTTATAATTATAGTCTAAATTTAAGGAGTAAAAGTGTCCCAGTATTTGCAATTAATAATTTAAAAAGTAATATAGACAAATTGCCTTAGCTGCCTACTTATAAGGGAACACTGCTGATTATAATACACATATGCTTGTGCGCATGTTTCCATGTACACAGAAACTATTGGTACAACTAATCAGGGGTGAAAATGAACCCCTACACTCACTCACACATAATTGCCTACATTTGCATGAGTGAGTGGATTCTTATTACTTCTTTATGCCCTATAGGGAGAATGATCTGCATAAATTATGCAACAAGATTCTTTAAGATTTTTAGAATACTTTTCAGGGAAATGCCCTAAGAAATTATCATAGGGAACGCATTATTATTATAGGGAACGCAAAGTTTAAAAATACATTTTGACTATGTTAGCAAGCATGCCAGAAGCAAAACTAGTCACCAAAAGCAAAGTTTTTTCAACACATGAAAATACAAATGATTAAAATTAAAACTATAAAAAGATTACCAGAATATATAAGCAAGAAACAGGCAAAAGAGAAATATTTTACCTTGTAATGGTGCTTGCCTAAATTCATAATCTGTCCATGTTATCAAAATGACATGCCATGCCATAACAGTGAATGCAGCAGCTGCCTAAGAACTTGATATGCATTATTGATCAGTATTGATAAATGCACACTCTTCCCATGCCTGGAGTGTGAATTGTCAGTCTTACTACAGACTTGACTTCAGTAAGCATTGCTAATTGCTCAAGATATAGCAAAGTTGATTGTAGATATGTACCTCAGCAATTTTCTCTATGGGTGAACATCTTGCAGGGTCAATGGCAAATAATCACATTGATAAGCTATGTTATATTTTGTAATCTTTTGTAATAATAACATAATACAAACAGCTCTAGGTCAGTAATGACCAAAAATTGTAACTTATTTGGAATACATGTACTAGAAGTCTTTTACAGATATGGGAACTAGACTTTTCCCCATTATTTAGCTATTTGTTTTGTGCATGTGCTTATGTGGCTCATGCTTGCATGCATATGTGTTTATGTGTGTATTGTGTATCTCTGTGCCGGTGTTCTTATCTCTGTAGCTATGTGGAGGTCAGATGTCAATTTTCTGAATTGTTCTTTATCAATCTCCACTGTATTTTCTTGAGACTTGAGACTGAGACACTAAATGCAAATCATGCTGTGAGTTTAGGCTGGCTGGCCAACAAACCTGTCGAATATCTGCCTCTGTGCATCCCCTGTTGCTGGGAATGAAGGCAAATGCCACCATGTTCAGTGTTATGTGAATGCTAGAGATTCAATCTGAGATTCTTGGGGCCCATACAGCAATCATTTCATACACAGAATCACCTGTCCAACCCGAGGGTAGAAATTTAACAAAGTCAGAAGTATGGAGATCTAATCAGTGGTGAAAAAGGTATAAATATTCCTGTTATGTAACTTTCATGATTTAGAGCAGTTACTTATTGATGTTATTGAATTGTAGCTTCCCATCAGCCATGTATAGACAGATACAGGCATATATAAGTTACATCAGTCACTTTTTTGCTTTATGGGACACAACATACAACAAAAGGATTTTAAGGCAGGGAAGCGTTATTTGGACTCCCAGTTTGAGGTTTCAGTCCATTATGGTGACCTCAGGCATGGAAGGAGGACCATCAACTTTTTTCCAGATGGTTGCTTTGGTGAGTCCCGTATCCTCCCACCAAACAACTTGCTGAGGTCCTTTTCCATCCAGTTCACCTTGAAAGATATTGTGGTGCTAGTTTTAAAATTTTAACTGTTCATTATAATTACTCTTTGTTTATCACTGGAAAGAAATGATTTTCTGATGATTTGGTTCCTCTTTTAAGAGGTCAAATGCAGGAAGGAGATCACTGTGGTGTCATGCAGGAGCCATCAAATCGTTAGATATCAGTGGCCTTTGTCATGTATTTAATTCACAGTATGAAATGAAAATTGCTTTTTTTATGGCAGCAAGTTATTCTGTGAAATAATCATCATAATACTCTAAAATTAAAAGAGTTTTAAAGATAAAGAAGATATATATATATGATTTTTAACCTGTTGGTGTTTAATGATGCCAGTTTTGGCTTGCTATTGATAATTATGACTTTGGTTGCTCTAATTTCATGAGAACACCTTATGTTGACTTGGTATTGCTAATATTTATTTATACTAATTTCTGAAGATAATGCTAGAATATTGAAAGAAAAGAAACGACGCAATCATGATTTTTAACTTTAGAATCACATTCTCTTATTTCTTCTTTGCATATTTAATTTTAAGCACACATATATAATAATATGCCCATATTCACAAATTGTCTGAAATAGTAAAAGTACATATTTGTCATCATAAATGTAACTTTGGCTTTCAGTGCCAAATTTTAAGTAAAGAGATATGTCAAGTCAAAATGTTAATTTAGTTCTGGAACCTTGTATTTTCACTCAGGCTCAATTTTTCCCGATCCATTTTAGACTTTCAAATTACTGCAAAATTCCTCTGGAGGGCACTGTTAGCATAAGCAATACAATTAGCTGCAGGATGCTGTGGCCGGGAAAGGCATAGCTCTTTCAAAAATTACTCACCTCACTTCAGATCTTCAAGTCCTAGTGCTCTGGACTGAACTTTTCCTTCTCGTTAAGGGAAAACCAAACCAAACCAAACCAAGCCAAAACAAACCAAACAAAAATGACCCCCTTTGAGGAGACTAGGAGTCATCTCAGACAGCCCACCTTGCTTGGTAATCAGCTCCTTAAAAGACTGAGGTGATGTTGAGGATTCTAACAGAAAGGGAATCAGTGGAAATAATTACATAAATAAAGAGCACCGGGTCATCAATTCATTTGTAGAAGTGTGGTCTCCTGGGTTTCAATTCTTTGTACGTCAAGTCCGTCTCAGTTGCTGCTTAAATGAGAGAGATAAAAGATATCTGGAGATCTCATAAGTTTCTTAATAATGGTCAGAAACTGAATGTTCTGTATCATGTTGCAGAGTATTCCAGATGTAGCGTTTTTCATTTTAATTATGACATATCATATAAGAAACAGAGACAGTAATATCTGCTGGTTACAAACCATCTGAGAAGGTAAGAAAAGAAAGGAATAAATGAAGAAAACAACATACACACTAAGTATCTTGATTTCCTAGAAGTACACTTTCTCCTTGCCTGCCATGTCCACCCACACCCTGGCCTCAGCTGCTAGCAGGTGTGAACGTGTTTATTTTATCATTGACTCTTCCACCTGAAGCCAGTTAGAGCCTGTTAGCAACGTTACAGGCAAGAGTTTGTTTCCTCAGAGAGAAGAACCTTTTCTTTTTCCCAAGTAGTTCCCACGGCTGTGTTAATGGCTACCTCACTGGGGGCCGGGACCCAAGGTCGTCATTGAGAAGGGACTCCGTGTGGCTGTATTTTATATCTTACAGATTCTGAGCTGGCAGAGTGAACACATGCTTGTAGTTGTCTCCAAACCCTCTGCTATCTTAAAGTTGTCATTTAGCATTCAACTAAACGAAAACCCACATTTGCTTTAATAGAAAGCGACTACCCAGGATATTGTAACATGTAAAGCCGTCCCCTTTTCACACTGAGAGCCACATAAGAGATGGGGGTGAAGGAGGCTGCCATTTATCACCCAGTATTGGACATTCTCCAGGCCTAAATCACCTCCTGTAAAATGCAGTAACACAGGACTGAACTTGTGAAATTACTGTTGAGAGAAGTTTAAATGTGTCTTATTTTGTGGACCTGAAATGCTTCCCCAAAGACTCCTGTATTGTAGATTTATTTGCCCGCCTGGTGGCGCTGTTGGGAAAAGGTGAAATTTTTAGGCGGTGGGGCCTCCTGGAAGGAAGTTAGGTGCACCGGGCCATTCCTGTGAAGTGAAGAGCATGGCATGGGAGCCTCACACTGCCATTGTTTTTTCCATCCAGAATGGCTTTGCAGTACCACAGACTTCTTCTTCTGTGATATCCCATGTCCCATATCCCCAAAGGTACACGGCCAAGCAACTGGAAACTAAAACCTACTAATCTGTAGCCCAAACTAATCTTTTCCTTCTTTATAATTTCATTTTCTCAAGTATTTTGTGCCAGCCGAATAACCCACCGGAGTTGTGAAATCCTTCCCTACTCCCAAACTGAGGTGTCTGAAGCTCCTGGCTTCAGTGGGTAATTAAAGGCAGCTCTCTTTTTTCCTAAGAAAAACTGTGGAGGGTTCAAAGCATTCCGTCAGACCATCACTGGCACTGTTCACACAAATGATACATTACTCCAAATTTTCCATGAAATCACAAAACAACCCTGAATGGCTGAAGTGATCTTGAGCTCAAAGAATAAAGCAGGAGATGTTTCATGCCTAGTTTTGAAATGTGCTACAGAGATGGAGTAACCAGAATGCCATGGTTCTGGCATGGGGACATTTGCCTGCCCATGGCACACAGGGTAGAGAGTTTAGAAACAAGTGAAAACATCTACAGCCAACTGATCTCCCACTAAAGCATATTGAAGGAAGGAGAAGCCTGCCAACCGGTGATTCTGGGGAAAATGTGTTACCTATCTGAGAAGGAAACCAAAGCCCTCACTCACACCAGTTAGGAGACAATTCAAATGGCTGAAAGACTTAAGCATCAGATTTGAAACGAAGAAAACTGGAAAATGCTCCTTCTACTGCAACTGGTAAGAAATAAGTAGGCAAGACCCCTCTTAAGCACATAAAACCAAAGTTAATATAGGTCTATGTAGAGGAGATAAAGATGTTTTTGTGTTGATCCCAAGTGTGGTATTGGGAACAGACTAGTGAGAGAGTAGGATGTTTATCCCCTTAGAAGTCAAACCACTTCATGGGGGAGCTTGGATTTTGCCAGCTGAAAACATCCTACTAGAGACTTGAGAGAGAGAGAGAGAGAGAGAGAGAGAGAGAGAGAGAGAGAGAGAGAGAGAGAGAGAACTTGGGATTGTTTTGGCGGGATGAGTATAAACTTTCAACTTTTCCTCCTTCATTATATATTCATACGAGGAAGCTAGTTATGGATCATCTTTATCTTTTAATTTTTTTATTTAATTGTGGAAGAATTTTTCAGATGTTTAGATAATAAAAAGAATTCCTAATGCTTTGCTTCTCTGGATAGAGGACATCCGA
Organism: Acomys minous; assembly: GCF_964271855.1. Taxonomy (NCBI): domain Eukaryota; kingdom Metazoa; phylum Chordata; class Mammalia; order Rodentia; family Muridae; genus Acomys; species Acomys minous. The sequence continues at coordinate 10,334,885 of NC_140500.1, forward strand.
ATAAGCACAATAGCTTGTTTCTGAGCCTAATGTGCTCTAAGTTAGGGCATACAGTAATGTAGCCTCTGTACTTGAATTAATTTCTCCCAATAACACTCTTTCTAGGTGAAATATTTTCTGTCCCCCTTCTCTTTTTATAGCTTTATTTCTTTGGGATCTTTCATCATTTATTGCATTAGAAGTTCTTTCTTTTTTCAGGGGAAAAGGGGAGCTCTTTGAACTTTACAAACAGATATAAATGGAAAATGAAAGAAGGAAGGTCAACTTTTGGGCTGCTCCCCTTCACGGTGTCCTTTGAAAGGGGTCCCCAGGTAGCCTTAACTTCTGCCAGCTTATGTGAGCCTGGGCTGCTCCTGGGCTTAGCCTACTTGGCAGAATGACAGAGGTCAAATTTTCCCACAAATGAACAATTTCCCTGATAAAGTGAAGCGGGGCGCTTAAGCCCAATCGCTAATGAGCAGCCAGCCCCCTCTCTTTAGCTCCCACTCTGCAGCTTCCCCAAGGTTTCCGGAACAATTTCCTATGACCTTTAGCTGAGGCTGTATTTTACCAGATCACCCGTTTCTCCTTTCCTTAGAGTGCTTGCTGATGTCAGCACTCAGGAGAGAGCCAGGGTGCACACAGCAGGCGTTCATTATCTATCTGAAGAACTGCCTACCTCCCTTTCAGGCCACTCCCTCCCCTGTGCCTCTCCATCCCATCTCGGATGAAGTGATGAAAGTTGTACAATGCGCAGAGCCCCCAAAGAGTAATCCTTGTACTCACGCCTCTTCTTCCAAGGGCAAAGAATTGCGTTCTATCATGCCACTGCTCCCTCAGTAATTAAACAATGCTACTGTAGCATTAACATCAGAGTAAACAGAATATTCCTTTTCTGGGGACCTCATATCAGGTACGCTCTCATTGCGTTTATTCTATTCTATTTTATCACTAGGATTGTGTTATATGTTTTATTATTCATTAATAATACACACTGTTCATGCTGCTAAGACAAATCCTAAATCACGTTTTGAATCAGAAGACGTGCAAATGATATGACTCTTATGCAGACAGAAGGTTTTCTTTTACTGATTACATACACATAAAGGCGAGAGAACCTCCTTCTCTTCCATGTGAGACAATGTGTGGACACGTCTTCTCAAGCCTTTCTCACTGTCTCCTAGGAAGAAAGTTGCTGTGCATTTCTCAAAAGGTTCTGGAGAACTGAGCTGGCGATGTGAGCTGCTTTGTTATGAAAGCCATGCCAGGATAAGCCTCACTCTTATGAGTAACCAACTTAATTATGAAATGAAAGCTAAGCAAATACATTACAATCACACAAGAAGCTGCATGCAGCAGTCCTCCCATTTTTATCAATGAAAACACTAGATCTTGACCTTCCTCTATATCACACATGTCTGCTTTTCATTCAGTTGTAATTGGGGGGGGGGGGAGAAAATCAAGGTGACATTTATTGAAGACTTAAAGCCACACACTCATTCATCTTGTTTACTTATTTTTGTGTATGTGTGAGTCCATGCGTGTGCAGGTGCACATGTATGTCAGAGGTCAACAGCAGATGTCATTTCTCAAGAGCCATCCATCTTGTTTTGAAGCAAGATCTCTCATTAGGCACGAGTTCACTGAGTAGGTGAGGTAGGCTGGCTAATGAGCCCCTGGGGATCTCGCTGTGCCTTCCTGGTACAGTGTGCATCACCATTCCTGGTACAGTGTGCATCACCACTCCTGGCTCTGTGTGGAGGTTTTAGGGATCAAACCCAGGTCCGCATTCCCTTGTAGCAAGGAGTTGATAGGTTGAGCTGTCTTCCTAGCCCTACCCCAGAACAAGAATACCTTTGTGATGGTTAGTGTTAACTGGCAACTTGAGAATGTAGTATCTCCTGAGAGATCCTCTGGGCTTATGGTAAATTATCTTCAGTGTAACTATTTAGGTGGGAGACTCAGCTATTGGATAGTCTCCTAGCTATACAAGTGGACACAGGGAACTGAAGAGCAGCATGCATTCACGGGCCTCTTTCTACCTGTGGACACTGTGTGACAAGTCCTTCCTCAGGGCCTGAGACCATGATTTCCCATCATGTTGGACAGCACCTGGAAATGTGAGCCCAAATACGTCGCTTTTGTTGGGGGCATTTTATTATAGCAACAGAAATGAAACTAAGGTATTTTTGAAATTAAAAAGTGATCCAAATGGTCTTAGTTACCATCATTATTTTATCCATTTTAATAAATACAGTTTGAAATATCTAACTTGTTTTGGACAGAATGAGTTCAGAAACAAAATCAGCTGGTTTAGTTACCCTTGGGAATCCACTATTTCTAACTCTCTAATTCTATTAAATAAAATATAAGCAACCTCTAAAATATAATATCAATTTGCTGCTTATTTTAGACCTGGCAATGCATGTGTAACATCTGAATGGTATCTAGGTCAATGACTACAGTACGCATTTTGTACCCTTGCTGACATGCATATATACTTGTCAAATTTTCTCTCCCTAAATTTCTTATATTACTCTTGTAACTAGGAAATGTAAATTTTACAGTAAATAGGAATTATTACCAGAACTTATTAAGAGTGTGCCATATGGTATTCATGGAACTACATGCTCAATTAGATATTAACTAATGATATCATATATTATTTAATTTGCAGAAATTCATGTAGGTAGATGGTTTTATTCATATTTCAAAACTAAGGAGACAGACAATAGAGATGGGAGATTTCTTAAGGTTACATAAGTGTCCTACTCAGGATGTAGAAACAGGAGGTTTGGGAGTTCAAGACCAGCGTGGCCTGTATAGCAAGATCCTGTCTCAAAAGTTATTACTTAAGATTGATTTCAGATTTATGTGCCAACTGTCTGTCTCCAGATCACAAAGTGTTTGGTATTGTGCTTTCTTCAAAAATAATACAGGTATTTCTCATGAAAACAGTTGTTTAATAAATAAACATGACATTATAATTCTTCAAAATGATTGCATTGATCATTGATATTTCACATTTTTACAATTTGAGTCTTATATCTTATAATACAAAATATACAGCCAACACATATGAGTTATAAATATACATTTTTCCTCATCTTTTATCCTTAGCACCTTGTAATTAAAGGACATCTATTGCTGAGGCATGGCAAATCACCTGAGAATTTAGAAAGGTCAATTGAAGAGCTCAGATTGGCAGGTTTTTTTCACAGTGAAAATAAAAATCAAATGTAGGTGTAAGGCAAAGGAAACAGAGATAATTTTATCTATGGCTTCTTTGCTTTTTGCCTTTTAACTTGATACATTTTCCCATGGAATTTACTTTGCTATATATTTTCTTTAAAATACACTCAAGAATTGGAGATACCCACACCCCAGAAAGGCACAAAAATTGACAAAGAATCTAATAACTGAATGAAACACTGTCAGGAAGCTACTGCCCTGTGCAGCAGGTGCTGGGGTGCACACAGCGTTTCTAGCTCACAAGGTGGATTTTAGCATAAACACCTTTTCGGCTTGCCTAGGACCATAAGACTTTTCTGGATTTTTTTTAGCTTATGGAAATCAAGACAATACTTGACAATCAAGGAAGTTTGGTCAACCTAAAAAGAGAAAAAAAGATGCAAGTGGAGCCAGCGTTTAGCAATGCTAAAAGTAAGGGTGATTATCCCCTTATTTCATGCCAGTCGTTGTTTAAAGGCAATTTCTGTGTTGACTGTGCGCTATTAAGACTCGAATTCTCTTATTATTACAATCAAAGAAACACAACACGGGCGCTTTCCTGGGAATAGAGTTGCACAAATCAGGGAAAAACAGAACATCTGGGGGTTGCGCGACAATTAAGCAATGAATATTGAAATTGAGTATAAAGAGGTTGGAACCAAGTATTGCTTGTGGTCTTGAAAAGACAGCTAGCATTTAGGAGCCGTGTTTGGTCCAGAAGGAACAACATGTGAGGCACCTGGGTGCTGGCAACTTCTCTCCAGCGGGAATATGTTTTCTGGTGTAAGAGGAGGAGACTCGTGGTTGTCGTTAGTAAGTAGATCAGGCCAGAGAGTGAAGTATTCGCTGTTTCATTTTAAGCGTGGACATGACCCTACCATACCCAACCTCACGCCTGGTAAGTCGGCTGCAGCACTCACAGTCACTGTAAGAGAAGAACTCTTGAGAGGTTTGTCTCCTGAAATCTCATGACTTAAAAGAAGCCAGGCACAGTGAGGCTGAGAAGCAGAGGCATAGAGAGGTGAAACTGAGCGTGTGTGGCACGTGAGTGACAGCAACCAAGGAGAGAGGGAGTGTAAGGCTGATTAGATGCATGCTTGCATGGATGAACAAAGAAAGTGTTACTCATTAACAGTGGTTTGGGAAGCTGGGCAGTGAAGCCAGAGACCCAGAGAGAATTAGGGAATATAGCCACCACTGATTCCCTGTGGTGGGAAAATAACCAGCAACGCTCTTATTATTTTCAGTATTGTACTGTAACTGCATAAGGTAAGCATATTAGTGGAAATGTTAGGATCTTGGTAATGAGCCTGATTTTAGAGCAAATCCAAACACTGAAGCAGCCCAAAGGCAAAGTGGAGCTCTGCCAGATAGCTTCACAGTTCTGAAAGCTGTGTATCTCCAACACCATAAAAACATGGGGGCCGGATGAATGAATTAGCCACCCTTACTTTGGCTCTAGACATGGCATATTTCATGGCGCTCAGAGTTCTACTCATGGAGAAATTTACCGGATTAATCTATCCACATTAATTATTATTTATTAAATGTTCGCAAAATAACACCATTTATTACAGAATTTGCTAGACGTGAACAACGTAACCCCTTTCCATCAACAAAGTTGCTTTGCAAGATAGCAGTTAAAGTAATGCTGTCAATTGTGTGTGATGTTTCAAAATGGTATTTGATTATCATTTAGTAATGTTATAGGTACTTCCACAAGGTATATACATGCACCTGGGTTTGAAAGCCCCCCCTCTCTCTTTCTCTCTCTCTCTCTCCCTGCCCCCCCTCTCTCTCTCACACACACATACACACACACACCTATACAAACACACACATAGATGATACATACATATATAAACACACACACATATACGTACACACGCAAACACATCGATACACATATTTACATACATACATGTGCACATTTAGACACATAGATTTTCACACTGTCAAAAATATCAGAAAAGGACATAAAACGAATTCAGTTTTTTAAAATGTTTATTGTAAGTAAGCCCACTGAACTTCATCCTCGTGTTCTGTCAGAACAAAGACAAATATGTATCTTCTGCTTTGTTTTTGTTATAAATGTTTCAGATGGTAATTTCTGCAAGACAGTTCTTTATGTTTTTACAAATAAGCAGAAATAACTCCTATAATTTATAGATAATGCAAGTGTGTTGAAGTGGAAGCTTCTGGTTTCTTTAAAAACTCTGTTGTGTCATGTGATTTTCTTTTTTTGGTCTCAAGTTGTAGGCTTAGAATTTTCAAAACCTACTTTACTTACAGTTCTTAAACACTTCGACCTCACTTCTAATTCACTGACCTGAGGAATGGGGGAAAGAATGTTAGGAGGAAAATGAGGTTGTGTCCAGTCCAATAGCCAGCACCAAACAGCTACACGAATCCACAGTGGTGGCATGATCCAGAGAAACCAACAAGGCTCTGCCGAATCAACACAAGTCTGTGGAAGCAGCCAGAGTAAGGCGGAGCGCCACAAGGGGTTCTCTGGAATGGTTCTCTCTGGAGGTCGGAAGACCAGCAAAGACTAATGAAGATCAGTGAAGTTCAGCGATGTCCAACAAAGACCAGCCAAGTGTTGTACATCCTGGAAATGCCAGATGCATCATCCCACGGTCCAGAGCTCTTTTTATGCTCCTTCTCTCCATCACATGCCCCCTCACATGTCTGCTACCAGCAAAACATCACATGCCCTATCACAAGACGTCTTCCAGAAAAACCTCATGTGACTCAACTGAGTCTTCAAAGAAACCAGAAATTTCTACTTCATATCCCCCTTTCTGTTTTTTAAAAAATGTCTTTTTTGCTAACAACACACAGCTGAAATGATTATGAGAACCATAAACTAGGACTTTACATCACATTTTAAATAAGCTGCTTATATACAGTATATCAAACAGTAGTCAAACCAAGCAAACTTAAATTTCTATCACTAAACAACAGTTAAAAAAAAACCTTAAGTTTCTATCAATACATATAATCATTAAAACAACCTTACATTTCTACAAAGATACTACAAGTAAACAAAAACAACCTTAAATTTCTATCAATATAAAGTAATTAAAATAACCTTACATTTCTATCAATGTACATCAATCCATTTTGTTAAAAATTTAAAAAATTTCATTTCTTCTTCTTCTTCTTCTTCTTCTTCTTCTTCTTCTTCTTCTTCTTCTTCTTCTTCTTCTTCTTCTTCTAATCTTTTTCCCTCTTTTCTCCCATGATTAGATAATAAAAGAAAGATAAGAGGAAAAGGAAAATAGGGGTGAGAAATTCCTGGTTTAAACTTATTTTGTTTCCTCCATGACCATAGTCAATAACAACCAACCCCCCCTTGATGGTAACAAACACCATAACACATCATCAGACCAAAAACATCCACCTCACCTTTTGGGAATGGGGAATTGTTTTTAAAATTACTTGTCTAGAGGCAAAGATATATTTTGTGTACCCTATGATAGTTGGGATATTAGCCAAGTCCCAAGAAAGCCAGCTCTGTCTTTTTCTGTACAGTTTCTGTGTTATCTGTCTAGTCTTTGTGTTTTCCAGTCTCTGTGTGATTGATCATTTGGGCTAGCCATTTTAAAGTTAATTTGAATGCATATTTTGGAGAAATCTGTGATTGAGATAGTCTGTTAGAGTGAATCACCTGAGCTATTTGCTTTGTGAAACTGGGTTTCAGCTGATAAGAGATTTTCCCTGGTCATATCTAATCTTTATAAGTTTTGTTGGTAACCATATATTTTCTTTTTTTTCTTTTTATTTATTTTTTATTAATTTACTCTTGTTACATCTCAATGGTTATCCCATCCCTTATATCCTCCCATTCTTCCCTCCCTCCCATTTTCCCCTTACCCACCTCTCCTATGACTGTGCCTGAGGGGGACTTCCTTCCCTTTTATATGCTCTTTTTCATTCCCTGTAGAAACATAAACATAACCACATCCCCATCTTAATACTATTACATGTTTCCATTCTCATATCAACACATCCTTATAGTATAATAGTTTACTTAGTTCCTCTGTGATTTAGATAACCCAATGTCTCTTAGCTTCTGTTGTTCCTTTTTCAACAACATTAAGAAAATTTAGAGTTAACATACCCTTGCATGATCAAGATAGGGAATGGTTTGCTTTCCCTGGGATTTTTTCTTTTCCTTTTTGTTTAATAAGCATCTATTTTAAGGTATGATTGCACTGTTCTACAACTGCTTGTCCTGTGGAATTGTGTAATGTACCAATACTATGATTTATATTATGCAAAGAATTGCTTTATCTTATCTGATACATATGTGGAATCATTATCAGTCTTAATTTGTGCTGATATCTCCATAATGGCCAATATTTCTAATAAGTATGATTACACAATCAGCCCTTTCAGATCTTAAAGCAGTTGCCCAATAAAATGCTGTGTAGGCGTCAATAGTACAGTGTCTATTTATTTCTTTTCAAAATTCTAAAAAATGAAATATAACCATCTGTCAGATGTCATTTCTTTTAGTACCCCTATGGTTACTACCAGCAGGTATAGCAGAGTTTGATTGTATAGAGAACATGTAGGATAATTTTCTATTAATTCTTTGACTTGTTGCTAAAAGATAGAGAACTTTTTTCTTTAAAACTTTTCCGTTAACATGATGTTTCTCATGAAATTTTGAGGCTTCTAACACATTTCACATTAGCAATTGACTAATTTACTCATTTCCTTGTGCCAATGTTCCTGGTAAACCTGTATGAGACCAAACGTAAGTGCTGTGTAATGGATAGTTTCTACTTCTAATGGCTTGTTGCAGTTGCATAAATAATGAAGCTAGAGCTGTCTCTATGTGTAAACCAACTCTTTTTGCATATAAAGAATATTTATTTTCTTTATTTTGTATTTTATATTTTCTACATTTATATTAAATATTTTGTCACATAAAATATTGGCATAAAGGTAGACTATTTAACATTCCCTGTGGGTGTACCTTCCAATGGTGTCTTTTCATTGGACCACTGTTGTTTAGAGTAGGTACTGAGAAAGCAAACCATTCCCTATCTTGATCATGCAAGGGTATTGTGAAAAAGCAATCTTCCAAGTACATTATTATTGTAGGCCATGACCTAGGGAGCAAAGAAGGTAAAGGAAGTCCAGGCTGTAAAAGACCCATTGGTTGAATTAATTGCTCTTAAATCCATTATCATCCTCCATTTTAAAAAATTTATTTTTCACAACGAAGCCCATAGAATTCCATGTTGGTAAACTCTTCTATGTTGAGCCTCCAACTGCTTTTGTGCCTGTTGTTCAAGTACCTGCAACTTTTCTGTTGTTATGGGCCACTGCTCTTGCCACACGGGCCTGTCTGATAACAACTGTAGGGGAAAGGCTATGGGTATGTCAGCAGTTGCCCCTTTTATGAATTTGGAAACTCTGTCACTCTGATGTCCTATGTTTGGACACTGGACACAGCTTGTAATTGTTCTCAATCACTCATATCAATACCTTTTCCAGAAAAAAAATCTACCACATGACCCTAATTTTCTCATTTGCTGTCCCATGCCTGGAATTGCTTGAATATTAATTTGAGCACCCCACTGTTGTAAAAGATACCCTCCCAATGAATTTATGGGTATGTCAGTCTCATAAGGTCTCAACTTCCCTGTTTGATCCTCTGGTCCCACATGATAATCCATTGGACACTTTGTCTTATTCATGATAATTTACCAATTCCTATAAGTTGTGTGTAAACCTTCTGAAGTGGACATTCTAGATCCCAAGACTTTTGGGAGAGTATATGAACATCAGCTCCTGTATCAATCAAACTTTCTATTTCAACACCATTCATTTGTACCATTAGTTTCAGTCTCTGATAATTAAACACTGTTTGCCAGATCACACGCTTTCCAGTACTCCCCAAAGCCCCTGTTCTTTCTACTGGAGTGGCCTTGCCCTTGATTTAAGAAAACAGTAACAGCTGAGCAATGCTATCCCCTACATTAATTTGAATATAATTTTTCATGTACACCATGATTTTAATTTCACCCTTGCAATCCCCATCTACAACACCTGGGCTCACAATAAATCCTTGAGAAGTTTATCTACTTTTCCCCAAGATTATTGGTATTGTCCCTTAAGATAAAAGACCATAAACACCAATGGTTAACTTGTAATATTCCTCTTTTGAGGATCTGTGGGCAAATCCACACTTCCTTCTGTAGCATGTATAAGATCAGAAATACTCAGTTTTTATTGTCTTTCCCACTTGGTACCTCCCGGCTGACCAAAGAAAGACGGTTTGAATTGTTTGCTGTAGGGCCTTGAGCTGACAGACCTCTCTGCTTCCATGGCAAGAGGTTACGTCGTGTGTCTCTCTTGGACCTACAACCTTTAGACCAGTGTTTGCCCTTTCCACAGTGACTGAAATACCATGGAGCCTATGTGCTCCATTTTAGGCTGAATATGCTTCAGCAACCAGCATGTGGGGAGGGTGAAGGAGAGCTGTATTTTACCTGAGTTTCTAGCCTTGCTAGGGTGGTCTTTTCAGCGATGCAACAGTGTTGAGTTACCCATGCTCCTCTAAGAATACAACCACTCATGCTCCTGTTAAGTAAACCCAAAAACTCATTGTTTTACCAAATTAGACTAGGGTGAAATAATTATTTTGGTCTGTAGTTGATGCTTTATTTTGATTGCGAAGGCATTTGTTGATATCTCTTTGTGAGAAGTCACACACATAAGGAAAGTCTTTGTATAGAGATATTGATGTACCTCAGACCACACACTTAAAAGCTCTGAACTGCATGTGTACTTCCACAGAAAAGGCAGTCAGTTCATATTCATTTTTTCTATTTCCACATCCAGACAGCAAGGTAAGGTATCCAATGAAGAAAAATTCATATATTTGGGGTGTTATCCTCTGTTGGACAAATGGCTGATGAAAATCTATCTTTATTGTTTCTTTAGCTGTGTAGAAGCTTTTTAAAGATATGCAATCTCATGTGCTATTTGTTGCTATTATTGCTACTCAAGTCTTCCTCAGAAAGTCATTGCTTGTTTGTAGATTTTGAAGCATTTCTCTATATTTTCTTCTAGTCTTTTCAGAGTCTTGATTCTTACAAAGTCTTTCATCCACTTTGAATTGGCTTATGCGAGAAGTAGGATTATATCCAAGGTAAATGAATGGAGATTCAAACTCACTCAAGTTAGAGTCAATATCATCAAAAACAAAACAAACAACAAGTATCAGTGTTGATGTGTGATAAAAGGAATTCTGTGATAGGAATGAAGCTAGTCCAGCCCCCATGGAAATCTTTATATGGGTTCTTATGAACCTCTAATTAGAACTACTGAATGATTCAGTTTCAGTACGTCTGAGTACATACCAAACTAGCACGCAAAGACTTTCCTGGCCTAGGTGCCTGAAACTGTGTTAATGGGTGTGAAAAAATATAATACTTACTAGGACTTATTGATTTATTTAGTATGTGGATAAGATTATAGATTTCATTAAGACATTTCCACGCATGTAAATAATGTACTTTGAGAAATTCATCCTTATTTCTTCTTCACAGTGTCCTTATCTATAATCCCAATAATGTTACTTTAACATTTATTTCTTTTTAATTTTATTGTTTTTCTTCATAAAACAAAACAAAGCATGTAAGTTGGTTTCTTGGTAAGTGTGTCTTATTTTGTTTATATGATGAACTTCAGTTCTATTTGTCTTCTCCAAAATGATGTAGATTCATTCTTAATGGCCACATATTAGTCCATTTTATAAGAAAAACATTTTTCTAGACTCTTTTTAGGAAGAGTAATAGAAAGATGTCCTCCCCTCATTCTTTGACTCTAAGTTAAGCTGGAAACTGTGTATGATTTTGTCTTCTACAACCCTACAACCTCTGGCCCTTCATTCTTAAGTTGAGTACATAGGATGATGTCCACAAGGCAATTCATGAGTACCAGTGCAGTGGCACGGGGTTAGCAGTCTAGGCCTCAGTTTCAGTAGTAGTACATATATAAAGGCAGAGTGTTTTCTAGGTAATATAGAAGACTTATTTTTTGATCAGTGAACATGTTTCACAAGCCCCTTTCTGAAATGACGTCACCAAGTATGTTTTCATTAACAGCATGTGAAGGGGTCTAGCAGGCCTCAGCATGGCAAGCACGGTGCCAACAGGTTTTTCCTTTGATTTTTCTCTGCCTTGCTAAGCTGTTACATTTGTAAAACCAGCCAGTGAGGTCTAGTCTCTTATTTGGCCACTGACTCATTCCTGAGACTGATCACCAAGGTTGAACTATAAAAACACCAAGGTCGTGGAATCAGAATTAATTATTTTGACTAACTTTATTACAATACCCAACCAGAACTTACCACCTTGTCCTAGCTCATTCTAACATAGGCCTCCCCTACTTCCCTCTTCAAACTAGCACTTGCAAAGCTATTTGCTGGTGTTTGTGCTGGTTCAGATTCACTGTTGCTTTGTTTCACTTAATAGAGAATCTCTTTGTATTTGGCTTCTGCTTGGTAATTGGTGTTTGAGTACCTCTCAATATGCTGGTACTTCCCTTCAGCAAGCCCCTCCTTGTATACTGCTCTTTTCTATTCAGTTTTTTTTAAATTATTGTTGCTCTAAAATATGTTGGGTGGTGGGATATGAGGCTAAAATGATAATTTTTCCTCTGGTGAGTGACTTTTGCATATTTTCAGCTATCTACAGGGCATTCTTATGCAGCATTAAAACAAAACCCAGCCCCCTTGCCTGTTCATATTTTGGCTATGCAGTTGAAATAATTATATATATATATTGATCTATATCTCTGCATTTGTATGTATTAGCTATAGTTTGGAATGTTGTCTCTACTGAAACATATTTTGTAACTATTTTTTTTCATTCCATACCATGATTCTTATGGATAACGTTGCACTGAAACTAAAGACATACAGAGACATCTCAGTTTCAGCTATATTAGATATTTCATCAATACTTCCCTTAATTGTACATCACTTTTTATGCTTGGCATAGTTCCCCTTACTTGTTTTTGCTTTGCTTCCCCTTTTTATGGTACATTAAAATGGCAGTGATGACCAATATCAAAGGATCTCTCCATAGCATTTCTTCAATAATTTCTTTTTATTCCTAGTCTTTAAGAAATTTGGAGTTCACTTGGTTCATGGTGAACTAGCAGAGTACAGTTTTATGCTTTCCCCTGTGTCTGTTCTCTGAAACCATTTACTGATGATGCTATGTGCTTCTCTGCATTCTTGATACTTGGTTAATATTAACAGACCATACATGTGGGATCATCCCTCTGTTCTATGCCTGGTTCTGTTGGTTTATGTGTCAAATTGATACCAGTTGTATGATATTTTGATTATGGTACTATGTAGCATAATTTTAAGTTAAAAATAATGGAAGTCCAGCTTTGTCTTTCCTTCTCATGATTAATCTATTAAACTATTTTATGTTTCTATTAAATATAAGATTTTAAATTTCTCTTTTAAAATGCATTTGGAATGCCATTAGGAATAACACCAAATGGAAAAATTTCTAGAATGAACAGTTTAAAAAAATACTAGTTCTTCTATCCATGAACATGGACTATCTTTTTACTTATTTATATCTTCTCTTCCTCTGGCTAATGTCGTATAGTGTTGCTGTGCTTATAGTTTATGCCCAAGGATAAGCTTATTCCCAGGTAATTTATTGTATTACCACAAACATAATTTGGCAGATTCTCTCACTATTCTGGGTGGGGCGAGGCCAATGTGGCTTTCTGGAAAAAATGGATATGCTTGGCACCTTTTCACTATGCTGACACTTTGTGCCATTGAAAGAATTGTGGACCACGGAGTCTTCACTGGCAGGGAGATGCTGATATTGTGGATAATGTGACGTTCTTTTTCTTGTCCCCTTCAGTGTGCCACTTGAAGATTTGTGCTGGGGTTTCCCACAGTGGTCTTTTGAGCAACCACAATGCTATTATAATACTGATTTTGTCTCATCAGTGCACTGTGGGAAAATTCTACTATTCTATCATCTCTCCAATATCAGCTTCTAACCTTCTAGCTTTAAAGGGTTCCTTAAACTACCAAAAATTGAATTAGAAAATAGTTTTGCTAATCTTCAAATTTATAAATATGCAGAACACCAGGAATTATAGTCATATGATAAACATTTAAAGGAGGAGAACATTTTCTGTTTGAAATAGCAACAAAAATTGCTATAAATAGTATTTTAACACCAAAAGATAATAGAACACTTAGCAGCACTCTTATTAGATGGAAGGATAATGTGCCCAGATAGAGGAAGTTGAGATGGCATAAGGTTAGAATAAATGTGTAGATAGTCAGGGACCTTGATATGTACTCTGTGTCTCCTTAGGATGTTGTCTACGAAAGCTCTGCTTTAGTAAAGAAGTCATGGTGGGCAGGGCAGCAAGGAAGAAACTTAGAGATTGAGTACCAAGCAATTCAACCCACAAGAGCCATGAAGAACTATCTCAGGGTTGTGAACAAGCAGTCCATGTAAAAAATAATTCATCCAACTTCTGATAAAGAGGAAAGGAAAAACAATGATTGCCCAATAAGCTCAGATATTCCCAGGAAAGAAAGTGTATCTGTGAATGTTGGATCCAATAGGACATCTAGGCAATTTAAGCAAAGGTTTAAAGGAAATTAAGGCACTGAGAAACAAGTAGCTTGTGAGAGCATCAAACTAAGACACATAGGAAAGGAAGCCATAGGTGTTGGTGACTGTTTTACAAAGCAGGCTACTCACTAGTTCCAAGGACAGAGCAAAGGAACTTTTCTGAGCTGTAGTTCAGAATTATTTTCTTACACTGAAGCTTACACACATGTGCTTAATTATTCAAATTTATGCTTGACGAATTTATTATAAAATACCTCCATGACAACTGGGAAATAATTAAAAAGCGAGTGCTGTGTTTTTAGACATCTAGTAAGTCAGATTCTGGCTAGAATGCACTAGTAGTGACTGAGTGTAAATAAGAGGGTTTAAGGAACATGAAGGCACTTTTTTTGTTCAGATATCTTTTGGTACACAGTTATTTAACAGAATGTTTAAAATATAACACAAATTATACAATATTTTGATTTAGCCATAGCAAAGAGGTTTGATATTTCATTTAGTATTTTAAAAGTCTCATCAGAATAAAATTGCTAGTGAAATCCACCACCCATAAATTTATATATAAGAACTTTAGTGTTAGTATAGTCTGAAACCTAGCTTAGGTTATAATATCATTGGGTAACTTCTTTCTTTCTTCCTTGGAGACTAGGGAGTGGCAGGGTACAAAGAAATAAACTTTTAAAATCCTTAAAATTAATAACTATTTAATCATTTTTATTTGTTGTGATCTACTTCCTATTGTCTTATACAGTTCACAGAACAATTTAATTATTATTTTTCAAAAGCAAATTCATATAATAAGTAAACTTGGGTAATTATATCTACTAACCTATTTTAATTTATGGTTGTTTATAGAAGTTCCTATCACTGGTATCTAAAGGCTCTGTCACTATGTGATTCTTCTGGGAATAGGAAATGTGAGAAAACCAATATTTTTTGTTTGTTTTTGAAACAGTCCTTCTCCGTGTAGCCTTGGCTGCCCAGGACTCACTTTGTAGACCAGGATGGCTTTGGACTCACAGTGATCCACCTGCCTCTCCCTCCCAAGTGCTGGGATTACAGGTGTGTGCCACCATGTCCATCTGAGGAAACCAATAATTTAAATTATAAAATAAGAGGAGAAAAAGTCTTTGAAATTAGAGTGGGCACCAAAGGTTATGAAGATGGCTGTAGAAAAGGTTAAAAACCTTGGTTTTACCCCAGAAACAATGAAAACAAAAATAAAAAAATAAAGAAAACCAATATGCAAGATAATACTACTCAAATTTTTCCCTCTAAGAAATCCCAACAACAGAACTGTATCTCAAGAATCCCTACAAAATCCCTAAGACAGAAATAAATTATTAGGTATCCTTTCCTGGGTACAAATTTCATAATGTGTCCAAGTTTATTTAACAAAGACACCCACTAATATTATGTGATTGCTGATGGTTATGACCTATTTCCCTTAAGTCCATCATTCTGTGGGATGTTGTAGTTGAACTTTCAACTGTCAGTAGGCATGTCACCTGTCATGAAGTGGAAGATGAGCACCAAGAAATAACATTAGGTCACAGTAGTAAGAAGGGCAAAGTGCAAAGCCTTAGGAAGCATGTTGACATGGGATAGTATGTATAAACATGTATGGGGGAACAGCTTTTATGACTGAAATATACAGTGGGCATCTAAATACTTGTGATGAAAGGGTGATATTGATAGTTTTTAGGGGTTGGAGAGTTGGTTCAACAGTTAAGAGGAGAGACATATTGCCTTAGGACCCAGGTTCAATTGCCTGCACCCACATGGCAACTTGGCAGCTGCTAAGCTTTTGTAGCTCCAGTTACAGGGCATTTGACAACCCCCTTCTTTTGGCCTCAGTATATATATTTGCAATGGTTTATGTTTTGGATCATATGGCTCTTCTAGAATTAGTTCCTCACGTAGTAGATTGGGGACTCCACAGTCTGTAGAAGAGTGAAGGACTGTCCTCAGTAAAATACATGGACAAAGGTTAAAAAAGAAAAGGAGGCCCTGATGGGGTTGAAGACCAGATAGTTTAGTCTTACAGTTAAGCTTAGTTGGCTAGGTGTTAAGATGTTTTTATGTCCAGATAGATTTTTTAAGTTAATAGAGATGAGATATGATATGTATTGATTTTAATTCAGAATTTTAGACTCACCTGGATAGGAAAGATGTTTTCTTCTTCAAAATTTCAAAATACAAATAGCCAGATCACTAGAAATGTAACACTTATATAATTTCTGATTGTTTCATGGTTCTTCCTGCTATATGTAGTTTGTTTTATTTATGTGTAATAATATAAATGTATTCATAAAAAAGAAATATAATAAAAACTTCTAAAAAAGAAATGACAAACTGTAAGCAGTGATACACATTAATGCCTGGGCAGTTAATTTTATTTCCTTAATTTTTTTTTTTTTTTTTTAGTTTTTTTTGAGACAGGGTTTCTCTGTGTAGCCTTGGCTGTCCTGGACTCACTTTGTAGACCAGGCTGGCTTTGAACTCACAATGATCCGCCTGCCCCTGCCTCCCAAGTGCTGGGATTAAAGGAGTGTGCCACCATGCCTGATTCTTTCCTTAAATTCTTAAACATCTGTGATGTCAACTAATTTCTTTTCTGCATTCCTAGATTTCACTACAAAGCATTTTATTAGACAACATTTGAAGCTTTCCTGGAGGTTGATTCTAAAGTTAAGTTTATAGTTCCTATGTTGAGAGAGATAGGCGTTCTCATGAGAGGGACACTGGGTGATTCACAGATTCCAACAGTGACTGTCACCAGTGCTAGTCTCACTGCTCTACCACTTACATTATTCCGTCATAACACTACCGGAAGCAGAGAAAATAGGAAAACCGTCTAATTTCAAACAAGGAAAAGAATTAAATTAGAAATGTCAAACAGAATCTTTAGCAGAAATTCCCGTGAATAGATTGTGTTTGACAAAAACCGTGAAATTTTAAGATGAGGAGACAGATTAGAATATTAAATCACAGACGGCAATAGTCACTTTCCAGGTTTCTATTTCCTCGTTTATTGTCTTCAACCTGACACTTTTCCTTTAATAACAGATATTGACTTTTGTCTAATTAATAGCTGTGCATTTCAAGATAAAGCTGTCTTAATGGCAGCTTCATACACAGAGGGAAAACAATCTTACTTTTGTAACAAGGATAAACATGTTATTCTTCTATGTTGGTTACGTAGCTCCTTGCCAATAGTTCTACTGCTGTTTTTGTCAGTGGTGTTTTTGTTGTCTAACATTTTATGTCTCTACATTTCTCCTTACTGCTCCTTAAATTTAATGTCACGGACTATGCTTTAGTAACCTTTATAAATCAAGAAGCCAACATAGGGTCTGAATCTGAGTAGAGTCACAGTCCATATTTGTTTAAGGAGATAGTGAAGTAATCATAAACCAATCATAGAGGAATTGTTCCCAGGGCATTAAGCAATTCTCTCTCTCTCTCTCTCTCTCTCTCTCTCTCTCTCTCTCTCTCTCTCTCTCTCTCTGTGTGTGTGTGTGTGGTCACATGTGTATATGTTTTTACTCATCTGGCTCATGAGAATGCTAGAAGCCTGCATCTGCTGTCTTTCTATATTGTTCCCCAACATGAGACATGGTCTTTCATGTACCATTTGTCAACCTGTCTTCATACTCACCAAAGGCTGGGGTTACAGACACATGACACTGCTTAGCTTTTACAATGTTCCAACTTCAGATCTCTATGGTTACTATATGAACACTTAACTCATGAGAAGGACATGAGGGAATTGAGCCATCTCCAATTCCCAAGAATAGTTGTTATTACATGTTTGTTGTGTAGTAATTACTTCTTGCCTTAAACACTTCATACTGTAGAAAGGCTTATTAAGACTCAGGAATAAACAAATTGCAAGTTAGAGACAGTACCCAAAACTCAGAAAATTTATAAGTGTCTTTCTCAAGGCTATATAAACAGTAACAGCTATGGGAGACGACGCTGTCCTAGTCTGTGAGTTAGCTGAAGGGCTCTAATAATCCTAACTGCCTGTAGGTCACAGAGGAGCTCCAGGAAGCAGGTTCCCTGAGTAATCAATTGTATTTTATAGGCTTATTATTGATGTAGTCACCTTCGAGTCATCTGTAATCCTGTGAGTAACCCCTCACCAATACTTCTCTTATTTTATTTTTAAAATATATTTTATTAATTTAGTCATATTACATCTAAATTGTTATCCCATCCCTTGTATCTTCCCATTCCTCTCTCCCTCCCATTTTTCCCTAACTCCTCTCCCCTATGACTGTGACTGGGGTCAACAATTAATAAATGAGACCTCATGAAGCTGAGAAGCCTCTGTAAGGCAAGAGACACTGTCAACAGAACAAAGCAACAGACTACAGACTGGGAAAAGATCTCCACTAACCCTGCATCTGACAAAGGTCTAATATCCAAAATATATAAAGAACTCAAGAAATTAAACACCACCAAACCAAATAACCCAATTGAGAAATGGGGCTCAGAACTAAACAGAGAATTCTCAATAAAGGAATAGTGAATGGCTGAGAAAAATTTAAATATTATTATTATTATTATTATTATTATTATTATTATTATTATTATTACCACCAATATTTCTCTTTAGTTAAGCTAGACTTGAGTGGAATTTTTCTCTTTGTTTGTGTCAGCTCTGAATTTGTGTTTTCCCACACCTTACTAGGAAAATTCTCTCTCTCTCTCTCTCTCTCTCTCTCTCTCTCTCTCTCTCTCTCTCTCACACACACACACACACACACACACACACAAATCAATTAAGTACTTAAAAGTGTGTCAACTATTTTTTTTTGAGAGAGGGTTTCTCTGTGTAGCCTTGGCCATCTTGGACTCACTTTGTAGACCAGGCTGGCCTCGAACTCACAGTGATCCACCTGCCTCTGCCTCCCGAGTGCTGGGATTAAATGCGTGAGCCACCACGCCCGGCTTAAAAGTGTGTCAACTATTGTGAATGGAAAAAGGGACCTTGGCCTCCTTTATCTCTCTATTTTTCTGTTACTGCTCCTCTGTCTCTTATACACACACACACACACACTCATGCACATGCATACACATGCACATGTACATTTGTGCACATATATACACATCTAATGGGGTCTCATTCAGAAGAGGAAAGAGTTTAGAATGGGTTATTGAGGATAAAAGAGTGCAGTTGGAAAGTAAATATTATAAAAATGTGTTGTATATATGTATACAATGTCATAATTAAGCCTCTTAGTATGAATAATTAATATATGCTAATAAGAATGCCAAAGGCATCAGACTCTTCTGTAGGATATAACATAAGGAAAGCTGGTCAGGAAATTTCTGTCACCACATGAAAAGTATTCTTAAAAACTGAACACATTTTATAGCATAATAAAATTATTCCATTTGATGCTTTGAGAATCAAATGGGGAGAAAGAACTGTTTTTCTAATGAGATTTCATAAAATGGGTGCTTTTGGGGCAATTTGGAAACTCCCAGTCAGAAGAAGCAAGGAACACAACATCTGTTTTGCAAAGATTCAACCTTTGTAAATACTCTATGATTCTCCTCATTTCTCTCTGACAAGTAAGGCTCATCGTTCTCAGAACTTTTACTGATTCCATATGTTATCACAAACCTCAATATGGAATTAAGGATGAAACTAAGGATGCTTTGAATATGAAATTTGTGTGTGGGATCTATTTGAAAGTAGCAGGTGACGCACGGATGATTAGAAGGAAGCGCTAATCCTAGGATGCTCGCATCTTGCTATTCAGTGAATGTTTTTTTGACAATATTGTAATCATTTCATGCCATCTATTTTGTTAGTTTCTAAAAGCCAGAGCATAATTTGTACAATTAAATAAAGTCTTGATGTTTTTCAATCAAGAAAACCAAAACACTCAAGACAATATGGATGAGAGCGTGAAAGGAAAGCGAATAGCTCATAATGCACCCACTTCATTCTTGATCCTAACACAGCTCTGAATTTCAATTAATGATGCCCTTCAAATGCCTCATGCCTTGATAATTAGTTTGGACCTGTGTCAAAATCATTTATGTGAGGATTCAGCTCTCAAAGATAAAAAGAAAATGCATCAATTTAGAGTTATGCTTTCAACTTCTGAAAAATTTTCTTTCATTTTGAAAAATTTCAGATGCTGAGAGAGGCTGAAGGAACATCTGTCTCCTTATCATGGGATTATCATCTGTGAATATCCTACACACCTGCCCCTCCCTCCCTTCAGGATGCAGCAGGCAACTAATGCCTCAGGCACCTACTTCATGGATTTTTCGAAGACCAGGGTGGTTTCCTACTCAATCACGATGCTCACACAGAGCAGCCAGCATTGATTAGAAGGCATGGCACAACACAAAATGTTTCCACATTGTAGCAAGAACACGTTTTATATAAGTTTTTTTTTGCCTCATTTAGGATCCAACATTTGATTTATTCCTGATTATATCCCATCAGTTTCCCACTGTGTTAAAAGCAAAGTTAGAACACTGGATCTTTAGTATTGTTTCTCTCACTGTCTTAAGGTGCAATGTCTGCTTAAGGAGCTGAGTAGAAGAGGCAATAGTACATACTGCTGTCACATTCTGAAGTCATAGGGAAGAAACATGGATTTCCACCTTTGCTTGTCAAGTGAAGTTCAGGAACTTTATAGATTCTATATCAGATCAACAGAGAACCTTCACCCTGGGAGTTGATTTTTTTTTTTTAAATTACGAATGAATTGCTTGATTTTATCTAAAACCTTTCTAAAAGTGAGCAAATCTTGCAATTTCTCTCCTCCTGGTACTGTGGTTGATCCTAATATTTGAAATTCTAGAAAGTTCTGGAAGTTCTTTCCAGTCACAAAGGCTCAAAGAAACATTGTTTGAAATGCCCATCTTTCAGAAGAAAGTGTTGACATTGGATTTCACTTCCCATATTGTAAGAGGAATGTGTATTCTCTACATAATATTTTGTATGCAATTTCGAGAACTTAGGTACACTATGGACTTTTGGTCCTAAAAAATGATACTTTATAGTTACAAGTAGAAGTGCTATGCTGCCCATTTCTAGTTGTCTACTTCATATTTAACTTTTATTTTAATATTAATTCACCATTCCTATCAAGGGTGTTAAGTTATTCCCTAATGTCATTTCACTCCTATAAGACACCTTCCAATATAGCATGAGAAAATACAGTTGGTCATGATAGAAGTTTAACATTTAAAAAATATTTTACTATATGTATGGTAGTGTATGTGGAGCATCGTGAGAGTGTAAATCAGAAGACAGTTGTGTGAGTTGGCTTTGTCATTCTGCCATATAGGACCCTGGGGCAAACTCCAAGTCATCAGACATAGCAGCTGTCGCCTTTCCTTGCTGAGCCACCTTGCTAGTTAGTACAGCAGTATTTGGGGCAATAGTTCAGTCAAGAGACATCTATGTTAGGCTAATATCCATTTATACGTGAGTATATACCATGCCTGTCTCTCTGGGTCTGGGTTACCTCACTCACTATGAATGTTTCTATTTCCATCTATTTGCCTACAAATTTCAAGATTTCCTTATTTTTAATAGCTGAATAGGGATCCATTATGTAAGTGTACCAAAGTTTCTTTGTCCATCCTTTGGTTGAGGAACATTTAGGTTGTTTCCAGAAACTGCCTATTACAAATAAAGCTGCTATGAACACAGCTTACCAAATATCCTTGTTATGTG
This sequence comes from Acomys minous, assembly GCF_964271855.1. NCBI lineage: Eukaryota > Metazoa > Chordata > Mammalia > Rodentia > Muridae > Acomys > Acomys minous. Next base: position 10,356,467 of record NC_140500.1, read on the forward strand.
GTGGAGCCTCTTTCACGTTATGCTCAGGAGTAGGATAGCTGTATCTTGAGGTAGCACTATTACCAATTTCCTGATAAAGCAGCAGCTTGATTTCCAAAGTGGTTGTACAAGTTTACACTCCAATCAGCAATGGAGGAGTGTTCCTTTTCTCCATATCCTCCCCAGCATGTGCTGTCCTTTGAGGGTTTTTTTTTTATCTTAGCCAATTGGATAGGTTTAAGATGCAATCTCAGACTCATTTTGATTTGCATTTCCCTGATGAGTAGGTACAATTGAGCATTTCTTTAAGTGTTTCTCATCCATTCAATATTCCTTTGCTGAGAATTCTCTCTTTAGCCCTGTCTCCCATTTTTTGATTGGATTGTTTGGTTTGGTGGTGTTTAATTTCTTGAGTTCTTTATATATTTTAGACATTAGCTGTTTATATAATATAGAGTTGGTTAAGATCTTTTCCAAATCTGTAAGCTGTCACTTTGTTCTGTTGACTGTGTCCTTTGCCTTACAGAAGTTTTTCAGTTTCAAGATGTCCTACTTATTAATTGTTGATCTTAAAGCCTGAGCTATATGTGTTCTGTTCAGAAAGTTGTCTCCTGTGCCAATGAGTTCTAGAATCTTTCCTACTTTTTCCTGTAAAACATTTAGTGTGTCTGGCTTTATCTTGATGTCTTTAATCCACGTGGACTTTAGTTTTGTGCATGGTGAAAAATATGGATCTATTTGCATTTTTTATACATGTAGACATCCGGTTAGACCAGCATCATTAGTTGAAGATACTATCTTTTTTTCATTGTATGGTTTTGGCTTCCTTGTCAAAAATCAAATGACCATAAGTTTGTGGATTTATTCCAGTCTTCAATTGGATTCCATAGATCAACTGGTCTATTTCTATTCCAGAACCATGCCATTTTTATTACTGTTTCTTTATAGTATAACTTTCAATACGGGATGGAGATTCCTCTGGAGGATCTTTTATTATATAGGGTTGTTTTAGCTATTCTGGGTTTTTTGTTTTTTTCCATATTAAATTGAGAATTGATCTTTATGTTTTGAAAGGGCTAATAATTTGAAAATTCCAGATGAGAGCCAAACGTCCCCCTGGTATTTCCATCATCCTCATGCTCACTCCTTCCCATGTTCCTTTGTGCAGACTCTGACAGCATCATAGTGCTGCTGAGCCTATTATTTCTGATCCTGCTGGGACTGACAGAGTCTTAAGGTAAAGTGAAAAGAAATTAGGCACAATGATGCCAGCATACGAGAGGTTAATGAATGATGTGAAGTGGTAGACATTAGAGAAACTGAAGACATTATTATTTGTAAGAAACTTCAGTAGGAGCACAGAAGAAAGAAAGGGGCCCTAGATTAAGTCTTTTTCAACAATTGGACCATAAATATAAATTATTGATCATTACAGGTATGCCATAGCTTCATCCTTCACCTTCAGGAGTCTTGGACACCAGTAAGAACAGATTGTGGTGACATTTACTAAAGCAGATATGTTTTGTCAATATTAACTGTGTTGTAGAGTACATTTCTCCAGGTGTTATAAAAATAAAGCTGAAGCTCGTTCAGACAGCATCATAGATTTTTGCTGGGAGCAATTGCATGCTGTTTTGGCAACAGCAAGCAAGTGAGCTTCCTGGAGGCAGCCTACTCATTATTGCTTGGCTGACAAATGGGTATATCTCTGTTTTGGCAAATCCCCAGGGATTTTTGCCTCAAGACTGATTATTGTTGCTACGTTGCCTTCGTGTGCTTCTCTTATATGTCTGGCAAATTGCAATTGAGCATGAAAAAAACCTCATTGTCTACAGCATAATATTATTCCTCCATAGGGGCTACTCTTTCTTTTTGGGCAGAGTTCCTACAAATAATTTTTGTAATTCCTGTTAATGGTTCCTGAATTGATTGAATTAATTTAAAAACCCTCCTGCACTATAGCAAAAACTGCTAGGGACTCTATGAACCTCTATGTGAATTATACCAAGAAGGAAAACAAGATTGAAAACAAATTAATAATCAAGGAAATGCATTCACTCTTGGTTTAGTCCAAGGATAAGGCCCAGGCTTATATCACGATAAAAAAGGCCATATGAACATAGAAACAAAGAATACATGGTTAGCTGTATGAGACAAGACCTGTTTCCTGGAAAAACCTTGACGTACAAAACTCTTGCTTTGAACACATAATGTATACGTGAAATAAGAAAAACATAAAACTTCTGCTTTGAGCACGTAATGTGCATATGAAATTAGAAAAAGAAAAAACTTTTGCTTTGAACTCATAATGAGCATATACATAAACCAGTTGCTTTAAACTTATAATGAACAAAAGTATCTAGTTAGATACAGTTCTAATGAAAGAATGTAGAATCAACAGTCCCACTGTAACTCCCTTTTTATGCAACAATTTTATCTATTTTTTAATGAGGTAATTTTTTTCATAGATAATATAAAAACCCAGGACAGAAATAAAGTTGTTGTTGTTGGTTGATTGGAGTTTTCCTCCACTCACCAGCCATCAAATATGTGTCTGTCTGTCTGACTGTCTATGTCTTTATGGATGTTTATGAATGATCTATGGGAGCTCCCTATGTTTTTTCATTTTTTTTTCTTTCTACCACCAGTAGCAAGGCTATCGGCATGGAAGCTTAAGAGTTAAAGTATAGACAAATATTTTCTTGACACAACCAATGGCCCCAAATAACAAGGCTACCAGCCTGAAAGTTTAAGAGTTAACTTCCAGAGAGAAAGGCTAGAAGGAACCAGCTCCTAGTCCTGATAGGCCTTTGGAACTTCTTTTTAGCTGATGCTGGTGTTCCACCTCAGCCACCCCTGGACCTCATGATGTAAATCCTGGGGTTTTGTTTTGTATTTTTCCATACATTATTTAACTCCAAAGAAAATACATTGCAGGAGAATGCTAATTAAACATTTATGGGGTTAAGATCTTAAACATTTCCAAAAACCCATATGTATGTCTAAGGCCCAGTCTCAGCCTGTGGTACTCCTGCGAGGTGACAGAACTAGTAGGTGAGAGTTTATGGAAGGAAGTGAAGTCAGTGGCGTGTGGGTCTCAAGGGAGAGGGGACATGAGGAAACTGAGTTAGAAGACTCTGACCCCTTGATGTCTTGCATGAGCAGCCTTGTCTCATGGCGCATGCCTCACCATCATGAATGCTTTGTTTCATGCCCCAAAACAGTGTGCCAATTCACACACATGAACACTCTAAACCCCTGAGCCAAAACAAACATTTCATCCTTCTATGCTGTCATTCCAAGTATCAAAACCCAGAAAGGTGAAAAGCACAAAAATAAAATTCAAGTAGGACACTTTATTCTTATTATACTAACATAGTTTTGTTTAAGTATCTGAGAACCTAAAACAAAACAAAACAAAACAAAACAAAAAACAGTTTAAATATCTTCAAAAGAAAACTCCTCTAAAATGTTTTTATTTATCTTTTAACTACTCTCATAATACACATTACTGTACTTTTACTGCTGTGATTTTATTGTCATATGTAAGTGAATTTATTTATTTGACATACAACATGTTCAGTATTTTGATTGCCTTTTTATTCTGTAAATAAATCGTAAAAATTCAACCACCTGCCTTACTGTCACAATCACATTTCACTGACAAATAAAGGGGCTTAAAGTTATAAGGGGGATTTCAGAAATATTTACTTTAATTTGAGATCTGAGGAGTAATTCTCAGAAATTTTTTATTTATTGCTTTTTATTTTCATTTATTTCAATCCTGAATGGTATTTATTATTTTGACAATATGCACTTATCCATTGTAGCATATTGCATAGAATAAGCATACATTTTTTGTGTTATGTTTTTGACACTAACACAAAATGAGGTTCAACATTGTTTTTTTCTCTCCATTAAAAAAAATGACCAATTACCACCCAAACTGTGTGTCAGGTGATAATTATTTCTGGGTTTCTTCCTTCCTTTCCTCCAAGGTTGTTATTTTTCCTGGCAAAGAAAGAATAAAGCAGAGATAGTGGCTATGGCAACCAAGAGGAGAAAAGACTGGAGAAGCATTGTCCTTGTTGTCAGAGCTGTGAATCCCCTCCGGACATTCTGAATTTTGCCTTTAAGCTCTTAGTGACATTGTTTGCATAGAGAGTTGTAGAGTTTGCCTGCAACATCCTACCTGACTCTTAAAGAATTCTGCACAATGTTCACACATTGTTGCTCACTCTTGTTTTTAGTGTAACATTTTCGTTAATTCTTTAAGAATTTTATAGTTAGATACAACATATTTTGATTATATTCTTCCCCTAACTCCTCTGAGACCAATACCTACTTCCCTCCCTCCAACTCTATGTCTTTTTTGGCTTTTCTCTCTTTTTTTTTTTAAAAACCATATTTTATTAATTTATTCATATTACAACTCAATTGTTATCCCATCCCTTGTATCTTCCCATTCCTCCCTCCCTCACATTTTTTTTGGCTTTTAATAACTTGTACAAGAGGCCAATTTGTGCTGCACAAATACTCTGTATGTGAGGATACGCTATAGAGTGTGGTCAGTCTACCAGGGACCACATCCTTAGGTAAAGTAATTCTTCTTTTCCCTAGAAGCCATTATCTGTCAGTAGCTTGTCCGTTAAGAGATGAAGGCTTGAGAGCCTCTCATCCCTCCATGTCAGAATGCTGACTAGATTGATAGTGTAGAGACCCATATTTCATTTTCATTTATTCATTTTAGATGAATTCAGATTTCTTACCTATATTATTTTATTCATTCTCTCCCCTTGTGTGTGTGTGTGTGTGTGTGTGTGTGTGTGTGTGTGAGAGAGAGAGAGAGAGAGAGAGAGAGAGAGAGAGAGAGAGAGAGAGAGAGAGAATTTTTAATAACACTTTAAATATTTTGTATTCCTTCCATAACTTCTTATAGAAAGCTCTCACTTTTGTAGATTTTAAAAAATTTTCTTTATTTAAATGCAGTTTATGTTTGGTGCTTTAGAATTAATCATATTTTGTGTTGTTTGAATTTCTTGGATCTACAGCTTGATCGATGTTTATCACGAATCTTAGAAAACTCCTCAGCATTTAATACAAGTATCTGTCTGTCTGTCTTTTTAAAAATTTATTCGTTCACTGTAAACCCTAATCATGTCTACCTCTTCTCCTCCAGTTCCCACCCTCTCTTCCTCTTTCTCCTATCCCTCTTCCCCTACTCCTGAGAAAAGGGGAGTTTCTCTTACCAATGCACATCAGGACTGAACACATCCTTTCTTTGTGTCCTAGTGAGGCAGTGCCACACCCTCTCCCTCCCCCTCACCCCATAAAAAGCAGGCAACAGAGTCCAAGTCAGAGATATTTCCTGCTCCCCTTACTAGGGGATCCACAATAAAACCAAGCTGCCCATCGGCTATATTTGTGTAAGGGACATATTTCCAGTGCATGTCTGGCCCTTGGTTGGTGCTTCAGTCTCTGTAAGCTCCTCTGGGCTCTGGTTAGTTTGCTTTGTTGGTCTTCTTGTGGTGATCCTTTCTCCTCCCTTTTATCCTTCCCCCAACTTTTCTACAAGCCTCCCTGTGTTCTATCCAACATTTGGCTGTATGTGTCAGCATGTGTTTCAATCCTCTGATGGGTGGAGCCTCTCACAGGACAGCTATGCTAAGCTCTTCCCCGTAAGCATAGCAGAGGGTCTACTGTCAGTGGTTGGCTCCCATGGGATGGGTCTCAGGTTGGGCCAGGCATTGGTTGGATATTCCCTCTATCTCTGCTCTATCTTTATCCCTGTACACCATGCAGGCAGGGTAAATTTTAGGTGGAAGTTTTTATGAGTGGATTGGTATTCCTCTCCCTCCACCATGAGTCCTGTCTAGCTAGAGGGTGACTTCTTCAGTCTTCATGACCCCTGCTACTAGTATTCTCAGCTAGAGTCATCCCCCCATATGCTTCCAGGAACCTACCATCTTAGGTCTCCTGCTTGTCACAGAGATGGCCCCACCCATGGTTTCACTTCTCTCTGCAAGCCCTCTGTCTTCCTGCTTAACTTGCCCCAGGACTGATCTCCATATTCATTTCTGTCCATGCTCTCTCTACTATGTTTCTTGTCTTCAACTGCTTCCTGTGTCTACTCTGTTTCTCCTTCTGTGAGACTTAAGCATCCTCTCTTGGTTCCTTCTTGTTACTTATCTTCTTTGGGTCTGTGAATTCTAATGTGGTTGTCCTATACGATGTGGCTAAAATCTGCTTATGAGTGAATACATACTACGCATGTCTTTTGGGTTTGTGTTACCTCACTCAGGATGATCTTTTCTAGTTGCATCCATTTGCTTGTAAAATTCAAGATGTCTTTGTTTTTAATAGCTGTGTAGTATTCCACTGTGTAAGTGTACCAGAGTTTCATTCTTCAGTTGAGGGATAGCTGGGTTGTTTCTAGTTTCTTGCTATTATGAGTAAAGCACTATCTTCATTCTTGACTTCAAGCTGTACTACAGAGCAATAGTAATAAAATCTGCATAGTACTGGCATATAAAGAGACTGGTTGATCAATGGAATTGAATTGAAGATCCAGAAATAAACCCGCACACCTAAGGACATTTGATTTTTGACAAAGAAGCCAAAACCACACAATAGGAAAAAAGAGAGCATCTTTAACAGATGGTGCTGTTCTAACTGGATGTTTGCACATATAGGAATGCAAATAGATCCATTTTTATCATACTGCAAAAAAACTTAAGTTCAAGTGGATAAAAAAACTCAACATAAACCCAGAAACATCAAATCAATTTGAAAAGAAAGTGGGGACAAGCCTTGAGCTCATTGGCACAGGAGACAACTTCCATAACAGAACACCAATGGTGTAGCCTCTAAGGTCAATAATTAATAAATGAGACCTCATGAAACTGAAAAGGTAAAGTGCATTGTCAATAGAACAAATTGTCAGCCTCAGACTGAGAGAAGATCGTCACCAAGCCTACATCCAACAAAGGCATAATTTGCAAAACATATAAAGAACTGAAGAAATCAAACACCAACAAACCAAATAATCCAACTAAAAATGGAGTACAGAGCTAAACAGAGAATTCTCAACAGAGGGATTTCAAATGGCCAAGAAGCACCTAAAAATGATCAATGTCATCAATCATCAGAGAAATACAATCAAAACGACTCTGATATTCTGTCTTACACCTGTCAGAATGACCAAGATCCAAAACTAAAGTGACCGCACATGCTGGAGAGGATATGGAGAAAGGAGAACAATCCTTCACTTCTGATGGGAGTGCAAACTTGTACAAACACTTTTGAAATCAATCTAGTACTTTCTCAAAAAATTGGTAATAGCTCTGGCTCAAGACCCAGCTATACCACTCCTAGGCATATAACCAAAAGATGTTTCCCCATCCAACAAGAATACTTGCTCAAAAAGCATTTCTTGAATTCTCTCTTATCACCTTTCCTCTGTTCTCTTTCTGTATTTTGTTTGCTGAGATTTATACATTTTATATAGTTTTTTCTTCTGCATGTTTTGATATGCTTATTCTTTGTCTTTCCCACACCCTTCAATTAAATCTTGGCTCATTTTTATCACTCTTTTTAAAAATTATTATAATTAAATATTTTCACTTTTACATATACACTTATATTATTACACACATATACAATAAACTACCTATATAACTAAGAACCATGAAACAATGAGGAATTATGTCAATGTTACATTCACAGTGTTTTGGCTATTTGTATTTGACAGCCTTAAAGAAAACATATTTTCTATCTTGGTGCATCTAAAATTCTGACTGTAAATCTCAGCTCTTTAGGAGATTGATCTATCTGGTTGTGACTTTACCAACACTCTTCCAGTGGGAGACTTGCTTTACTCTGGCTCCACTCACCTTGCCAATCACTGGGATTACAAGTGTGTACAATGAAGTTAACTCTATGCTGCTTTTTAATGTGACTTCTGGGGATTGAACTGAAGGCTTTGTGCTTGCTAGGCAAGCTCGTTATTGATTGAACTTAGGTTAATGTGGCAGTCATACTAGAATAAAAGTTTCCCTAGGCTTAAAGGAGTAATTTTTTGTAGACTTTGAACCAAGTTCTAGAAACTTTACCTAATGTTTTCATTTATAATGAGATAAATATCACCTTCCCCTACATCCCCAGCTTTACAGAATTGAATAACCTCAGTGCTGTTTATAGCTGCTTTCTGCTATGTAGAGTTAAGTCAGAGTGAAAGAGTGAGGTGGGATCTGAAGAGACAGATGTCTTTGTTACAGTGTCCTCCAAGACTGAAACATTTCATCCAGCCAGAATGCAAAAGGCAAACAACTCAAAATAACTTCAGGAAGCCAGTGAAACTGATTATATTCCCTATGACTCTCCCTGTCAGAATAAACAATAAAAAATGGAGAGTTCTTTTAAGACAAAGCCAAGCTTCAAAGAAGACTTGAGACCAGCCCACTTTCCTGGAAGAAACAGAGACCCTAAGCTTTCCTGCAGAGATCTACACCAACTAGGACACTGGGACAGGAAACTCCAAACGTGCTGAGCTGCCTTCAGGCTGTGCAGTGTGCTCCAGGATCCCAGCTTTGTGAGCTGTCACTCACACCAGGGTGGGATTTGGTGATGCAGCTGTGCGAGTCATTTACGTTCTTCATCCATACTCCTGTAAGCACCCACCAATGCAACTCACTGGATCACCAAGTTGGACTTTGGTGGTGTCCATGGGATCCCTGCCTGGAGTGAGTAGATGTGTGAATGATGCATCTCTTCCGGAAAAGTTTTGCCCTATAACATCGGATTAATGCTTAGTACAGGAGCTGTTCTTCCAGAGGGCCTTGGTTTTTTTTTTTTTCCCAGCATTGTGGCTTATAACCACTGGTAACTCCAGGGCCCCTGCCACCTTCTTCTGGCCTCCACAGGTGCTGTACCTATGGATACATTCAGATATACATTCAGACTAATAACTCTCACACATAGAATAAAAACAAATTCCTTTTTTTCCTTCAAGCAAAAGAAAGAGAAGTAGACAAGGTAAACATATCTTCAGGTGCGGGAACCAATTATGATTTGCTGATCTTCACCCCGGCCTTATGAATATAAACCATGCGTAAGGCCATTTGTATAATTCTAGTTTCTATTGCTATAACATATGGGCTCTAAACATTCATGGCTCTAAACAGTAATGGATTAAACAGGTAAATGTTTCTGGCTTGGTTTTGATGTAAGGATTATGTTAAATTTTTTTCATGTACGTAAGTCTTGACTCCAGAATTGGAAAATCAATCTTCCTGTATGGAGTACTCAGCCCACCACACAAAAGCAGTGCTCCCAGAGACCTATCAGGGTTATAAGTATGTCCCTTGGACTCACTCCTCCTCCTATATCGACCAAGAAGAAGATGGTGGGAAGGGAAAGAAATGACAAACTCAGGCATTGGAGGGGGGGTGTTATGAGTGAGTAAATTTGATTTAAAATATCATGGACTTTAGTTATATTTTAAGAGAGAGAGTTAGGGTTCAGTTCTCCAATTCACAGCCCGAGGCTCTGAGAGATAACAGTGTACAAAAGCCTTATTGGAATTACTGCACGTACACAGAAACAATGTCCACTCACATCCCTTCATTTCCCAGGAGAGTTTCCATACTGACAGAGTGAGCAGCACCAGACAGCAGAGCTAGCAGTTGAAGCGATGGACCTAATATTTGTGGTTTTCAGGCATCATTGATTTTTTTTTTTTTTTGGAGATGCAGTGCTCAGAATTCTGGAATACTTCAGTTCTGTCTAAACATTTTAATATTGATTGATTGATTTTGCATGTTTGTGGAGAGAGTCTGTGAGCCTTTGTGCCTACGTGGAGGTCGGAGTAGAGCTTGAAGGAGTCACTTCTTTCCCCCATTGTCTGGATTCTAGGCACTGTATTCACACGTTCTCCTTTGGAAACAAGCTCCTTTACCCTGTGAGCCATACCATCAGCCCAGAGCTCCACTTCTAAATTAGAAACATATACAGTGAACATAATTTTCAAGTTAAGGAAATTTTGTGTAAATTAGGCAATTTCATCAACACAGAGCACATTGCCCTGAAGCCATGTCAAGTTCTAGAACTGTTGGAAGCTTAAGAAACTCTCTAGCAGTGCACACTAGGTCATGTGTCTGTTTTATACCTTCTACAATCTTCACTCCCCTTCCTTATAAAAATAAGAAATTCCAAACAAATAACTTGATAAGGTTTTAATTTTAATGCTCTCCTGTGTCAAACTGTACAGTCTTCTGAATACAGAACACAGAGCAATGTTGCTGAAATACCGTAAGCATAGTTTCAAGATCATGAATAACTGGGACTCTAGACATCGCTTTGATTTACAACTTAATAGCTTCATTTTCCGGAAATAAAGTGGCAGTTCTCATTTAAAGGCCAGAAGATTACCATTTTCCCTGAATACCTGTAGTAATTTAAAGCCATGACTTCTGTATTACTCAGGCAGTCCGATTTAATAAGAACAGCATTTCCGAGGTGCAGTGTTTATGAAAGGTGTGTCTGAGGGGATATGGGGCATTATCACAACCAGATGGTAGACTTTGCTACCTGGTGTGCTGCTGTTGTGAAGCTGAGGCAGAAATTTATTACAGGCTGTGGAAACCTCTGCACAAATAAAACAAGAGTATTTTTCCTTAAGTAAACAAAGTGATACCTTTCAAAGTTTAAAAGCAAGTGAATGAAAAGGTCACTGCTCACTTCTCATGTGGAGGTTCCTCCTCACAGTGTGAGTCAAACTTTGGAAGGCACAATTAGTAGATAGTCTCTTGTTAATGCATACAGCAGCCTGTTTGCTTGTTTACAGGGAACATTCTTTTAGAAAATATTAGTGTCTGAACATCCACTTAGAGTTGTGAATGAATATATATCTATATATCATTGTAAAATATGGCAGGAAGTTGGGTGTGCTGGAGAACTATCTACTCCATATTCACCTTGCCCAAAATTCCAGGAGCTTTAGCATAACAGACTCCAATAATACGGCCTGAGTCTAAGGCAGAGAGTCCCTATTATTGCCATAGTCCAAGGCATCTTCATTCATGAAAAATAAGTTTTACACACAGTAACTATCTTCTCTTCTCCCACATCTTTCCACATACAATCTCAATCCATTGGATAGTGCTTTTCGCATGCAGAGAGATTTCCCCCGTGAATTGTTCTTTCTTATTTTAGTCTTCCCTGGAAATGCTCTCCTAGCCACACCCACACAAATGCTTTATTACTCAGCTTTGACTCTATTGATCTATTTAAGCTATTAATCAAGATGGACCCTCACATAAAGTGATTATGCAAATCACTGTTGCTACCTTATGGATAATGGTGATTCAGAGACAACTACATCTCTATAGAGACAACTGATAAAGCATAGATCACTTCCATCATTATCTAGGATGCATGAGTCAGTGACTCAAAGCAAAAAGAGAATCTGTGCTTACAAATATTGAAGCGTATATAGGAAATAGAGCTTTGAGAGAAAGCCTAGTAGTACTGAAAGCTGGGACTCCTGAATATAAGTAGTTAATAGTAAAGATCCCCTCTACTTAAGACTTAGGGAACACTGTGGAAAGGTAGGGGCAAATCCTAAGAGCCAGAGGATCAGGGGCATTTCTGTAAGACTGTGTCTCCTAGTAAAATCAGAAGCTACACCTACATGACTTTCCAAATGTGTGGTGTACAAAGAGTATCAATTGATGTGCCAAAGTAGACGGGGAAAAGCCCATGAGGTCTCAACCCTCCACAACTACAGGCAACTGAGGAAAGCTGGGAGTGGCATACATGCTTTCCATTGTACACCAATTGGTTGTCCAGTGTCAAATGGCCAACCATGAAAGCATGCATACATTAAGCATTATATGCTTAGTACAGGTTATGTTTAGAAACATATATATATGCATATAAATATATGCATGCAATCATAATTAGTGAAAAGACGTGATGAATTTCAAGGAAAGCAGTGAGGGACATAAGAGAGGGGCAGGATAGGAAAGGGGAGGGGACAATGTTGTAATTATATTATAATATCAGAAATTAAATAAAAATTCTTCTCAATAGGAAAGTCTGATTAAAAGTCAAAATAGGAGTGAAAGTCATTTCAAGGTGAATTTGTAATGTGCCTTATGAATGGGCCAAAGTGACCCCAGGAAATCTTCTTATTAGAGGCACCACTTCAAAGTGAAACAAAGACTAAAACTGTCTTTACTAAAGAAGTGTGTTACGTTCAGACAGAGCCTTGTCTTGGGAGTAATTGTGGATGTTGCTGTTGGCATGTTTACAGCACCCAGTTACCTAGAGCAAAGTGAACAGAGCATCAGTAAGACATGAGATGATTACATAGATAAGTTAAACCTGCCTCCATTGAAGGCACAATGACCTTCAAGATTTGAGATGACCTCCAGCTTCCTAAATGTATTCTAGCAAGAACGTTGCTTATCAACATAGTCAAGGAGATAAAATGAAAAAAAAAAAAAAAGAGCAGGGAGACAAACCAGTATTGCAATCAGAATATGAAGGATAGGACCCTTTTCTAAGTAAACACACGAAAAATGACCCAAAGCTAACCCTGCCATAAGATATCAGGGACGAAAAGCAGAGATTGAAGAAATGTCCAACAAGTGTTTGGCTCAACCTGAGACCTACCTCATGGGAAACAGCCACCCCCTGACAGTGTTAATGATACTCTGCTATGCATGCAGATGTGAGACTTTCATAGCTGTCCTCTGAGAGGCTCCACTCAGCAGCTGATGGGAACATCTCCAGAGACCAACAGCCACACGTTGGGTGGAGTTGAGAGAGTCTTGTGGAAGAGTGGAAGAAGGATAGGAAGATTCAGAAGGCACAGGAGCTCTACAAGAAGACCAACAAAGCCAACCAACCAGGACTCAGGGGGGCCTGTGGAGGCTGAAGCTCTAACCAAGGGCCACGCATGGGCTAGACCTAGGCCCCTTACACATACAACTAATCAGCAGCTTGGTTCGTATTTGGGTCACCTACTAAGGGGAATGGGGACTAGCTCTGACATGGACATTGTTACCTGCTTTTCAATCATTTTCCTCTGGCAGCGGGGTTACCTCACCAGGTCATAGGGGAAGAGGGTGTGCTCAGTCCTTATGTGACTTGATATGTGTGGGTGGGAAGAGGGTATGAAGGGGGGGCTTCCCTTCCTTGAGGAATAATGGGGAATAGGGGAAACAGGGAGTGACGGTGGGACCTAGAGGAGAGGGGGGGGGCAGTGACTAAGATATAAAGTGAATAACTAATAAATTTTTTTCAAAAGAAAGAAAAGAAAAAAATGAAAAAGAAACTCATCATCTTCAGGAAAAGCTGTCCTGAAGAATTTGCAAGCAATAGTTTGCAATCACTAAATATTTATGGGTCACATGACTACTTCATTAATTAGGAAACCCTCAGGAGATTACATTTTTACAATACTTAAGTGGCAGTGATCTTTATTTGTATAATTTGCGCAATGAGCGTCTCATCTGTTACCATTCGGATCATCTCACTTCATTAAAGGACTTCATGAGGTGTTGTTGAGGGAGAGTGCTTATTGTGTTTTATTTGGAATGTGCGAACAATGACCAGGAGAAACAAATCATTTATGAAGTTTCAATACTTTTAGAGATTGTTTTAAAAACAACTCCATGTATGTTTACAGACATTTATTTTTATTCAAGTGATATTCTAACATAGCTAAAAGAGGTTAAGGAGTGAACGTGAAGTCCTTCTGAAAACTGAACGTCTTCTAGAACACCCATAGACATCAGTATCCAGCAATATATTTTCAATATTGAATATTTAGTCTTGCTACAGGGAGTCAGGTAACTTATTAGTTTAATCCCAAATCATTATATGTAAAGTGGGGACAGTGATTAATAAAGCATACACTATTCAGACACATAAAGTAAATGAAAGAAAGCATGTAAGGGCCTGATCCAAAATGCTGTTCTGAAAAGAGTACTTCACTTGTGCCACCAGTCTTCTTTCCTTTAACTTTTCCCCTCTTTTAACAAACCTCTACGATGCTGTCTTGGTCACTGTTCTCTTGCTGTGAAGAGCTACCATGCCCACAGTTACTCTTATGAAGGAAAGCATTTAATTGGGGCTGGCTTACAGTTCAGAGGTTTAGTCCATTGTCACCATGGTGGGAAGCATGTTAGTACCCAGGCAGACATGGTGCTGGAGATGTTGCTAGTTCTACATCCTGATTCACAGGCAGCAGGAAGAGAGAGGGAGAGGGAGAGTGAGAAGGCGACTGAGCTGCTTCGGACTTCTGAAAGATCAAAATCTACCTGCAGTGGCACACTTCCTCCAATAAAGCCACACCAACTAAAAATCAAGTAGTGCCACTCCCTGATGACCAAGTATTCAAATACATGAGCCTATGGGGGCATTTTTAATATAAGCTACCACATTCTACTCCCTGACCCCCATGGTCTTGTAGCTATATTACAATGCATAAATACATTCACTTCACCTTCAAAAGTCCCCAGAGTCTATCAGTCTTAACACTGTTTAAAAGTACAAAATTTATCAACATTTAGAAATTGGACAACAAATGCTATTCTTGCTTGTTTAACCATTTTCCCCAACTTTATTTGGGCCACTACAAAGTTATTATTCACCCCAAATCAGCCTGAAGAAACCTTAAGAGAATGATGCCCTATTTCCTTTAGGTGGGGTTGAGTAGGTTTTTGGTTGCTTTCTTGGGTAGAGATGTTTATTTTCATTGGGAGTTGGTTATAAGTTTGTTGGCTCAGTTTATTAACAATTAAACTTTATTATACAACCCAACTAGCATATACAAGAAGGAAAAAAAGGTTAAAGGGGCAGAAGATTAAAACCTCCTGGAATCCGTTCGGCAGGACGGGTCCTTAGGTGTCTCAGTCCCACGAGCTGGTCCGGTCCCTTCCTCTCTCTCTGCGCCTTCTTCTTCTCTCCTTCTACCTCTTGTTTTTCTCTCCCCCACCTTCCTAGTCATATGCAAAGGGCAGTCCCTTCTCCCTTCGAGGGTCAATTAGGAAAACAATAGCCACGGTGGGGTTCCTAGGTAGGCTTCCTGAATTCCAAGCCCAGGAAGACTCCAAACAGTCTCTCACAAGGTATTCATGGTGTGCCCCAAGGGTAAAGTCCGCCAAGACTGCTTCCACCTGCGACAAAGCTTAATCTTTCCCACATAAGTTGTTGGTCTTATTCAGAGAGAAAATGAGGTTGGACTCAGGGATGTCTCTCTTTTCCTTTATCTTTCTTTCGTAGGCATGGAGATAGGGGTTGAAAAGAGAAAAGGGGAGATATAGAAATATATAAGGATGATAGAACAAAAAGTAGATTATTGACTCTACTCCTAAAATTAAGGCCTTAATTGTTACTCACAACTAAGGTTATTTTTAATTCATTAGTATAGAATTTTTATATTGATGCAAAATAAGTTTAACTTTGATACATTGGTATACAATTCAAATTTAAGATTATCCTTCATACACATTATATATTTCTATTCTAATATGAGGTATTATACCCATACAACTAAATTATAATACAAGCTTTACTTCCAATACCTCGAAAGTGGTAGTGTAGGCTGTTTAGAATAATTAAGTAATACAAGCTAATTGTTAGTTGATCAAATCATGGTCATGTCAATTACTTTAATATTTTTATCACAAGAATATACATGCTAGGTTTAACTGAGATATATGATTCTATAGAAAGATAAGGTAAAATCGATAATGTCTTCAACAACTTCAGAGACCTACAGAATATGGCATTTAAAGCTATTTCAATTATTTTAAAAATTCTTTGACAACAAGACAAGTTAACACCTGGCAACACCCAGCCTGCCTCAAAGAAGATGATGAGCATCGAAGAAACTCCTTATGGGAATGGCTTCAAATGTTCCCTACCTGCACTGGGGAAAATGTCCTTGTTCCTGCTACAGACAGAATTCTTCTTGAAAATGGGCAAGTAGACAGCCAAACTCTGCCAAGACAGGGTAAACAAGTCCTCAATTTTTCCTGCCTTACAAATGTCTGTCAGATATATTGGGCCAGAAGGATGAAGATGATGCTCCAACATTATAGAGAGTTTTGAGTGACTGTTCAGTCAGCAGATTGTCTCTGCCGTCTTTTTCACTTTGAAAGCTGCTAACTTGCATGCCTTGTTCACTCAGGTAATTTTTATTCCTTCTCAAGTCTCTGATGGGGCTGAGGACCAGATAGTTTAGTCTTACAATTAAGCTTAGTTGTTTAGGGGTTAAGATGTTTTTAGGTATAGATAGATGTTTTAATTTAATAGAGATGAGATATGATAGAAATTCAGAATTTTAGGTTCACCAAAATAGGAAAGATGTTTTCTTCAAGTTTACCAAACACAAATAGCAGAATCATTATGAATGTAGGATTTATATAATACCTGATTGTTTCATGGTTCTTCTTGCTGTGTATAGTTTATTTTATTTATGTGTAATAATAGAAATGTTTATGTAAAAAGAAATATAATAAAAATTGAAAAAAACTGACTCTATATTTCCACCATACAATGGAAGAGAACATATATTACCATTCCAAAAAGAAAAAAAGGGATCACAGTGAGGAGACACTGGACCAAAGCAAGACCAAAAGCCAGCTGGGCGAACTCCAAACTCTGCATCTCCATGTCTGATGTCAAAGTGCTCTTCAGATCTCCAGATCCTTTCAGTTTTGTTGACTGCAACTCAGTTCTTTCTTGAGCTGTTCCCACTTCTGGTGGTTTGCAGCTTTCCTTGGCAGCTTATCTCATGACTCTGGCATCTCCAACATATTGGGTTCTCCGCGGAAATCCAGGCTTCGCTTTCACAGCTTCAGGCCTGGCCTCAGCAGCTTGCCTAAGCCACTGTGGTCGGGAGGAGGGGTGAATTCAAAACAGGTCCTTGTAACCTTGACCTTAAAGAACTCTGTGGATGAAGCTGCCATGGTTTGATGTCTGCTGGATCTGGAACACGGATCCCTACATCAAATATGTTTCTGTTTTGACTTCAGTCTTCTCTTCACCACTTAAGCTTTTCTGTAATTCCTTTTCACAAGTGGGAAGTTTATCTGGATGGGTTCCTACCCTAAGGTCTCCACTTCCTTTATTTCATTTACCATCAGGCTTTTCTTTACCCTTTTTAATCTTCTTGAGGACAGGACTTAACCCCATTATACTTCCTGCTGCTCCTTTTCTCCACAAACTATACATGTTGTATTTTCTTTTACTCAGTGTATTCCTTTTCATCCAGTAATAACTAAGTGGGCACAGTCAATACAAGGTTTTAAAATATCCTCTGCCATACAGCAAGGACATTTGCTCATCTATGTTCATAGCAGTTTTATACATAATAGTCAGAAACTGGAAACAACCTAGATGTCCCTCGACTGAAGAATGGATAAAGAAACTGTGGTACAGTTACACAATGGAATACAACTCCTCTATTAAAAACAAGGAAATCGTGAACGAGAAGGCAAATGGATGGAACTAGAAAAGAACATCCTGAGTGAGGTAACCCAGACTCAGAAATGCACGCATGGTCTATAGTCAGTTATAAGCAGATATTAGCCACATAATATAGGATAACCACATTACAATATACAGACCAAAAGAAGCTAAATACCAAGGATGACCCTAGGAAGAATGTTTGTTTCTCATTCAGAAGGACAAATAGCATAGACCCCAGAAGCAGTTGAGGAGAAGGAACAGGAAGGGAGCCTACGATATAGGTCCTCTGAAAGGCTCCACCCTGCAGGAGATCAATGCAGATGCTGAGGGTCACACTCCCTGGAATGCAGGGAGTCTTGTGGAAGAGATGGGAGACAGAAGGACCTGGAGGGTACAGGAGCTTCACCAGGAGACAAATGGAACCAACAAATCCAGGTGGAAGGGGTGCTGCAGAGACTGATGACCCAACCAAAGACCATGCATGGCAAGGACCTAGACCTCCATTAAAGGGTTCAACTGCATTCCTAATCTGAAGTTCCCAGTTCACATTCCACCACAGGATGCACGGCCAGACCTGTCACAGCAATACTTCATTCACTCCCAGGTACCAACTTCCCTGTAGTCAATGTTCTAGTGTTGTGTAGAAATGCCATGATCAAGATAACACTTATAAAGGAAAGCATTTCATTAGGACTTGTTTACAGTTTCAGCAATTTAGTCCATTGTTGTCATGAAAAGGAACATGGTAGCACATGGGCAGACATGGTGATAGAGAAACTGGCAGCAGGAAGAGGAAAAACACCATTGAGCCTTGCTTGGGCTTCTGAAACCACATAGCCCACCTCCAGAGTGATACACTTCCTCCAACATGTCACACATATCCCAGTAAGTCTACACACTTTATAATAATGCCATTTCTGATTATTAAACACTCAAATATATCAACTATGCGCCCATTCTTATTCAAACCACCACAGATGCCAAAAAAATAACCACTCAAATCTTGGAATGCAAAAAGGAAATAAAATAGGCTGATAGAGGAAAAATCATGATCTGGAGATGGAAAAGTGACCCAAAATGAGAACAGGCTTGACTCAGGGAGCCACCTGCTTTAGTGATGACAGCCAATGCGCTCAAGTACAGCTTCCATTCAGATACTGAACTCCAGATGCATTAAAAAAAAGTATAAAGCAATTCTGCAACTTAATGTGGGGGAAATTAGTAGTTTAATTTGATCTTAAATGGCTAAATATTCTTGAAACACTATCTTTGCTTTAAGACTAGTAAACAAACAAACAAACAAATCCCACAGCTTCAGTTTTGCTTTGGAAAATTTAGAACAAAATTTGTTCATGTGGAGTCCTGGCACCATCTTGTGGTCTAGGGAAACATTGCTACTGAGAAAATCTAAGGATACTTTGTGTCTCTTTGGAATAAGAAGACATCATTTTAGTTTTTGTTTTGTTCTTGTTGTTTTATTTTCTCTCTCAGGTGACATGTATTTAACCAGTAAGTTAGTACTCTCATTTCAATCACTTATACAAATGGCTACTTTAAAATATATTTAAAGTGATTATCCATTTTGTCTGCTACACAAAATTTTGACTTTTATTCAGCAATTATTTCCAAATAACTTTTTGCTTCCTTGATCTTTTATTTTTTTAGTCTTCTGGATATATCTGTGCACCACATCTATGCACATTTGTAGAAGCCAGAAGAGGCCACCTGATGTTTGTTAGTCATCATGGGGAGGCTGAGGATCTGACCAGGGTCATCTGGAAGAGCAGCAAGGGCTCTTAAGCTCTGAGCTATCTCTCTAGCTCCACTGTTTTGTTCTTCTGTGGTTATTATTTGCCTTTCCTTAAAGATGTCAGATACATGTGGACAGGGACTGTATCCTCATCTCAGTGGCTGCAGAGGAAAGAAGAACACAGGGAAGGGTATGATCAATAAAGTGTGAACCAACAGATGCACGTGTAAATGAGAGGATACTTCCCACCTGTTATTAGCATCTTAAGAATGTAGTAATATTAAGAATGTCATGTTTTTTTTTCCTGTTAATGAAACAAACTGAAACTTAAAGGTATCATGTAGAAAACCAAATCTGCAAGATCTGAGACATTTTAGCATTCTGGTTTCAATGTGAACATGGATTTTGTAAGGTAACCTTATTGGGTAACAGCCTAGAAGCTTGGTTTGTGTCTGAGTTATCATGGCTGTCTATGAGGAGATACAAGAACGGCAAAGACTGCTTCCTTTGGAGTCAGGCCAACACCCACTTCCAGTCAGCTGGAAATGTGATGGGAAAGTACCGGTTGATCTTAGATATTAATACTGCCCCCATAGCACAAAATTTGTCAGAAACACAAGCTTTTTTATTAGCTTTAATCTTTGCTTATTTAAAGTCAATATGTCACTTAAGCAAACTAATGATGAAATATTTCAGGGTGATAAATTTAATCTGTTGTCATAATGGAGCAGTTAGAGGAAGCAGAAATAATTCAATCCAATTGTTCTCTCTTGGAATATGATAATATGATCCAGTGTGATGGAATATTTATAATGAATACATTTATATTATTTCTTCTGAAGATCCAAATTTGGTCCAAGCTCTGCCGCTTATTAACATGAGTCTGGGCCACTAATATGCTTCAGCAGGCAAGGGAACCTCTCACCAATTCTGAAAGCCTGAGTTCAATCTCCAGGAAACATACAGTAGGGGAGAGTGTTACCTCTTATTGGTTGCCCTCTGACCCGCACACATGTGCACAGACGTACACTAACAAATAAGTTAAACAAATAAGTCAACACAAAAATGAGTTTAATAATTCAGAAGGCCTTCTATAGCTGTTGTGGGGTTCTATAGCTAGCTCTAATCTTCCGACATATTCAGGGTAGAGAGAGCTCAAGAGATAAGGCAATTGGATAGTCTGTGTTTATTTAGTTTCTCTCTAAACCCGGCCACCACACACATAGTTGAGGCTCTTTTATATTTGTTTATAAGGCTTTACAACACAACCTTGAGCAGTATAAGCCTGTTCTGAACCATCTAAGTTATCCTAACTGCATCTTTGCATAAATCCCCAAGTTACTTGCTTTTTAGTTCTCTCTTTGCTCCAGGTGACTCTTCTTCATCTCTCTTGCACAACTTGCCCATGGCTGAATTCCCTACTTCTTCTTCTAACTCCTTCTCCCCTACTTGGCAGGAAGTCCAGTCCTATTCTCTCCCCTGTTCAGCAATTGGCTATAAAGTGCTTTATTGTCATACAAAGGGACAGTTGAGGAACAGAGTTTATACAACACTGAGACAGGAAATTCTCATAACGAGGCTTGCAACCAGATATGGGGATACAGAAATCACCATTTGAATTACACAATCACCTTATGGCAACACTAGTATTTATGGACCTTTCTGGCTTTTGAAAGTGACTAATAGCTAAAGCCAAAACCCTGTGACTTGAGAGTGTAATACTGTTCTTTTTCCTTGGAAGAACTCCATCAGTTCCTGAGTGGTGGGTGCCACAAGTCTTACCTTCAGTTTTCTCTGGGTCTCTGGTTATACGACACTCTAAACTGTGGAAAATATTTGAACTCGTGTGTTCAAATCTTCAGTCAAACCTACCTATGCTTAGCTGAAACTGCAGTCCACCTATGCTTAGCTTCTAGATTTTTTTTGAAAAGGAATTATAGACCGTTCAAAGGTTATATGAAATCCCCCATCAATGAATAATTCATTGTGAAAGGTTTATTATTATTATCTTAAACTCTGTGAAAGTTTATGTATCCCATAGCTATCTTTATCTTGGTCTGGCAACCGAGCATTGGAATTTTTACCTATGCACCTTGGTTTCCTCTGGGACATCATCTTCTGCCTCATCTGAAGTGTCTGCAGCATGCTTGGGGACACTTCAGCTACAGTTCTAGTCACGAAAGTCGTAGCTTCCTACAAAATCCAGATACAACTGAATCCAAGGCATAAAATCTGTATTTAGCATCTTCCTTTGCAGTATTTATCAATTGCAGAACATCTGCAGCTGAGGCTTAAAATTAAATGATTTCATATAACCCATTAGAAAGATATTAACAAAAACAAAAGCAATAACCCCTTCTGTTCATTTGAGAAAAAGAGGTCTATTACTAAGATTAACAGAGGCAAGGATAAGAAAAAAAGCATACTTGATGTTTATAAGACTATCATCTACATAAGTGGACACTTAATGGTGTGTGAATCAGGAAGCAGAAATGAGAAAATTCTGTGTGAAATATAATGATATAAATTAAATTACAGGATACGAACAGAAGGGCTTAATCAGGGACATTTATAAGAAGAAGGAGTCCTTAAAGTGCCAAGTGTCTGAACGAGCCCCAGCAGCAAAGACATCTTTGCCCTTTTATAGAGTTCTCCAGGGATACATCTTATTGAGGAGATTTTAGAAGGGAAAAAAATCGATAGACTTTTAAACTTCTGAAGAGATTATTTGTCTGGATTAATATGGCTGTCTTTTTGAGAATTAAGGCTGAAAGATAAGATGACTTAATTAAATGATCTGGAGTTTTCAAAATAATAAATATGAACGTGAACTGAAAACATCTTTACTGTCACCATAAAGTCATCTCTCCCTTTTTTTTCTTCTCTTTCACTTGTTTATTGATCCAAACTAGTTGACTGCAGGGAGGTGATAAGCCTAACCTGGGGTTATGTGGGTTTATGCCTCTTCTGTGTCCACGTGTACGTAAATTCTAATTATCTTAACAAAACAGAGGGGTCCCATTTCATACACTTTTGGTGTAAAAGGCCTTAACATGTAAACATACTTTAGAAAAACAGATTTTTATTATTTTCTATGTGCCTTGGTATTTGCATTTGCACCATGAGTGTTCAAGTGCCCAGGGAGGCCTGGGCAGGACATTGGATCCTCTGGAGCTGTAGTTACAGGCAGCTGTGAGTTGCCTCATGAGGGTGCAGGAAAGTGTCCTCTGCAAGACCAGTGAGCTCTCTTAACACTGGCCTATCTCTCCAGCTCCTTAGACATAGTCTGTGTTACTGTGAAAATTTAAATATAAAGTCAAATTAAAACAAGTCACATATTTTGTGACACTGAAACTGAGGTTTATTGGCTCTTGTGCCTGTCTGTCTGTTTGTCTTTCTCTCTCTCTGCACTTTTACTTTGCATTTTATTATAACCGAATGATAACATTTATAAATGGGTGATACAAATTTATCTTTTATCTTTAAGAGAAGATCTGGTATTTATTTTTATACAAAATTCTCAAGACATATATTTTGAAAAAAAAAAGAATATTTCTTTAGAAAACAACCACTCTTAAGACAACACTAACATTTCAAAGGACAAAATAATGATATGCTCATGTCAGTAAATGTCCTACCCAAAAGATTTATGATGGTCCAAATGGCAAATTCTAAAAAAAAATTTGGATAGTTACCACACAAACAAATCCAAGAGTTTACAGCACAAAGGTAGGCAGTCTAAAGCCTGTCTTCACCTTAGTAGCAGAGAATGACTGATCTCAATGCCCTAACTCAGATACATTAGAGGATCAGGGTTCTAAACATCAAATATGCATTTCTAGAGTGAACATCTGTTATCAGTGACAAAATGCTTCCTAACAGCTACAGAATCTCATTGGCATAAGATAATGAGGGTTTATGTCTAATATATGATGAGGTCTGGCTCAGACCCATAACTGCCTAGGCCTGCATGGTCACCTGGCTGTTTGCCCCTAGTTGATTTTTGCTGCTCATAACTTCTCTCCATTATGGTATCAAGGATTTAAGAGCTTATGGAACACCGTGAAGCTTATCTGAAAGACTTTCTGTGGCCAACTCATTTGCACAAGTCCAACATTAGTGGGTAGGAAATATATCCTGAGTAACTTAAGTTGCTACAGCTTTTGTATTAAAATTATTAGTAGTATGTAAGACACGACCAAAAGACTAGTGTTTACAGTCAATTTAATTTAGCTTACGGTTTGATAGGTCAGGACTTTGAAAAAGGATTATTTGCCCTGTACTTGCTTGGGACTCTCTAAGTGGTGAAATCAGATGGTAGACAAGGCTGTGGTGCACTTAAAGATTCAGTTAGATGGAGAGCCTAATTGGCTGCTGATACTGGCACTGGACAAAAATTCAGTGGCTCTGTTAACTGGAAAGTCTGTAAACATCAGGGTCATAGAACTGGTAGGCTTTTGACTTCAGGGGCCATTATGTAAAGAGTTTTGAAAGTGGAAAGACAGGCCTGCACAGATGGCTCGGTCAGTAAAATGCTTGCCATATAAACACGAGGACAGGAGTTGATCCCTGGCATCCTATAAAGGGATGGGTGGGTGATGTATGGATTCTGGGGTTGTTTAACTAACCCGTACGGTACAGGTTTAGTGAGAGACCCTGACAAAATGCTAAGGTAGACAACTATTGAGCATAACGCCTGGCATTCATGTCTGGTCTCTTCAGGAATATGCACTTGCACACCACTCACACACACAGTGTGAAATTAAGGCCAGGAAAAGTGTACATGGAGGCTATGAGTTGGTTGCTTTCTGTTTTATTTGAAACAGGGTTCTCACTGGAGGCCTCAGGTTGTCCTGGAACTTCTGAGGCCTCACAAGGATTTTGTGAGAACTGCAGGTTCTGGGCTGCCATGCTCAGCTCTGTCAAACTGTAAGATTGTTTAAGCCTGATACCTTTGTAGCAACAGTGCTAACTTTGTGGAGTCTCTCACTAACCTCAGGTTTTCAGCCTCGAGGATGATGCAAAGCCTCTGGTGGCACATGAATACCCTGAATCTATCAGTAAAAATTTTGAGGCTGAAACACTTCCCCTGGAAGAGAAACCTTCTGTCTGGCCTTCTAAATTCTCTATGTGAGGTCCCATCAGGGCTCAAGGCAGCATCACCTTTGATCAGATATCCCCACTAGCGACCCTGATGATCTGATTGAAATATCCTGTTCTCACTGACGGCCAAGCACATGCCAAATACAAACAATTAGTTAACATTCCCCAGCATCAGTTACTTTTCTGTTATAAAAACCAGAGGAAGATGCGCAGGATGGAAGAAGACATTTACTAGGCTTATGGTTCCAGATGGACAAGGTTCCTGATGGCAGGGGAACCATGGCAACAAGCAGGCAGAGCAAGAAACCGAGGTCACATCTTCAACAGTAAAGAGCAAGCAGAGAATCAATATGATTGTTTGACCTTACAAGGTCCCCGTTCCCCACTCCACCCCCATGACCTAAGTCCAGTTTGCAGATGAAGTATCTTACAATTACAATTACACACACACACACACACACACACACACACATACACACACACACACACAAATCTTGCCCCAGAGACCCTGACCACCTCCCCAGGGCCAAAAATACCCCCCCTTTACCTTCAAACTGTGCACCTTGCTCTTGCACAGCAAACACTTTGAGGTCTCAGCTATCTCCAAATCCATCTTCTCTTGTTTCAACGAACATTTCATTCCTTCTGTAATGTGTTTGAGTAATGGGGGGATTTTTGTAACTTTGAGTATACTTTATTTTGAATCATAGTTGTGTCAGGAGAGACAGTTGTTTGGGTTAATTCCCAGTCCACTGGATTACTGGAGACAGAGGTGCTAAATCCATTTTCCACACTCAGGCAGCAGTTGTGGCTTTGCAAATTCAATACAAGCCTATAGCTTTCAGGCTTGAAATTTGCAGGCACCTCCCCATCACCTTCTAAATCATAAGCTCCTAAAGGCCACGCACTGCCATGCTTTAGAGTCTGCTCCTGCCAGTCTTCCAACCTCATTCTGAATGCCTCCTTTTCTTTTTCTGCCTTCTCAATAGCACAAAATTGCTTGCAGCTGAGGGGAGCCAGACTGCTCCACGGCCCAGCGCTTTACTCTTGCTGCTTCAGTTACCCAGAGACTTTGCTGCTTCCCCTGGCTCCTTCAAATGAATAAAGCTACTTACAATAAGTACCAATTCTAGGAGGCCTTGCTTGAAAATTCTGTGACACACACACACACACACACACACACACACACACACACACATGAGAAATAAATAATATATATTGTATTCGTCATAGTTACAGATTCTGAACCATGAAGAGTTTTGATCCCTTTGTCACGTACATATTTGGTATGATTACGTTTTTATCTATTTCAAATTGAGGAGGGGCTGTTACTTTAACTTACAGTCTGCCAGAGATTAGAGGAATCTGTTATGACCCAGGGTTTACAGGGGATGCATTCTTCACTTGTGTTTGATCTACTTACACTTGGGTCACACACAAGACAGACATTATTTTTAAGGTTTAGTAATCAGGCCTGAGGGAATACATTTTCAGACTTTTTCTTTCTTTCACTAACAAAATCATCTAGTTCTACCACTGTATTTTCTAATGATTCATTTATTAATTAGTGTGTGTATAGCTGTGCTCCTACACAAGTTAATGTGAACCACATGCATGCAAGAGACTGCGTATGCCAGAGGAGTGGATGAGACTCCCAGAACGACAGTCACAGGTGGCTCCTGTTGCCCTGTGCATGCTGGAAATCAAACCTGGTTCCTCATTAAGATCAGTAAGGGCTTTTAACCACTGAGACATCTGTCCAGCCACCTTAAAGTTATATTTTAAACACTGAATTAATTTTTGCGTTGAGCAGAACGTTTATAAAACATAGCAAAACAGAGTTGGCATGAATTCTTCATAAGGTCAGTGCTGAAATGTTACAGAGGGCAATAAAACTTTCATCTGTATAACGAATGATACATTTTTTGCATAGTATTCTTTAAGCATGAATATAAATTTAAAGGAATGTTGCTCATTTGGTGTTGTACAGAATATTTTGAACAGTAATTCTTAGTTGTTCTAAAAGGGCTTTGGAAGAGAGAGCTTCACTATGCCTTATTATGACAAAAGCATACTTTAAATAGATCTCACATTTCTGATTTCACTCATTGCCTATGTGTATTCCATGGGAAACTTATGGCATTCCAGGATGTTTAACCCATTTTATGAACCCGACATTGCTTATTACATGAAAAGGGTTATTTTCAGGAGACTTCTTCTCGATTGATGTTTATATAATTATTGTCTCACTCGTTATTCTTGCACATTTTCTAGTGTTGTTCTTGCTTTGTTTGAGAACATGGGTGCTTTAGCACACAAGTTGATGGACCTGTTTCTACCATTAGTAGTTGGCGTATTTATGCCGTATTTCTCAGCTTTGTTCAAACAGATTCAAACCAGAGTGGGAGAAGCTAACATGTAGCTCCCATTCTCTTGGGATGACTGCAGTCTGTTCTATGTTTGAACTCTTTCTGTTTGCTTCTCTTACCTAATGTCTAATTGTGACCCTTTTCAATCAGCATTGTGATCCACCTGTGTTAGTTGCTTAGACTAGCTGGCTGATTGAGGTTCCCACTGCTCCCTAATATCATCTGAATATTAACAAATTATAAAAGATCTCTTTTGAAAAATTTTAGATAAGCATGCCATATACTTCTATTTAGAGATTGAATGGCCAAATAAAGTATACTCATTTTAAGGGAATTAATGCTATTTGTTTTCTTTCACTCTCCCGCCCCTGTCTCTTCCCTGTTCCTGCCCTTCTGTTCTTACCTCCCTCCCCTCCCCTCCCCTCCCCTCCCCTCTGAATCCTTTCCCTTCCTCTCAGTGTCCCCACTTCTTCCCTACCCTTCCTCCCCTCCCTTCCCTTTCTCTTCCCTTCTCTTCCCTTTGCCCCCTCCCCTTCCCTTCTGGCAGTACATGATGTGTTAGCCTTGAGCTTACTGAACTTCTGACCCTCAGAAATGCAATGATATGCCTGCTTGGCATCAGTTTTATTTAGAAAGACTTTTAAAAATTGTGTAAGTAACGTTTTATTCCCTAATAATGTTAGGGTACCAATTTTAAATAATTCAAAACTACATCTTCATACCTTCATTTCATTTTGTTCATAAACCGTCTCTCTCCTCTTAATTCTTATCCAATTTGTGTTTCTGTTTGATATTTCAGTAGACAGTGATAGCATAATGTAATAAACATGATTATTTTCCACCCAAAACTCAATTTCTAAAGTGAAATATGAAGGAAATTATGTTAAACTTTTAGTAGAATCATTACTTAATTTTATTGCTATCCTTTGTGAGTGCCGCAATTCAAAAAATAAGTTATGCCATGAAACTGAAAATTCATCTTATATATAACTATGCAGACATTTAATAAAAACCACATTAAATGTGAACATTTAAATTTAGAAGTGAAAATAAACATGACCTAAAGACAGAAGATAGCATTTGTTCTCTTGGAAGTATGTAAGGCTGAGAGATGAATGCTAAGCAGCTCCTTTGCATAGTGTGTACCAGGCCTTTAAGTGGTGCATCGTATGTTGATAACAATAAAATATCCATGGAAACAAACTGAGGATTCAACTCAGTTTTTTTTTTTTGTGGCAATGCATCTTGATTAGTACATCAGACTTGAAAAACAAAAGAACTCCTTAAAAAAAAAAGAGCCATACAGTGGGGTATAAACATTTAAAATGTCCATATTCATAAACCAAATTATGGTTTAGAGATATGAGATAAAAAGCCAAAGTAAGTCAGGGATTTGAGATACACAGAAGAAAATATCTAGTCACTGCGTGCACATTTTTTCAGTTGGATTTGATGTTAGACATAGCAGTAAATGAGCTGAAACTCTTTCCAGTTACATGTTATAAAACAAGTTCATGTAGGAGTAATTTAATTTACATGTGTGGGGAAAGCTCAGAAGTGCTCTGGATGGCATTAGGTGTCCTCGGCACATCACAGAAGCAATTAGATTACACTGGAAGCCAACTGTGCAGCAGGGAGATTGCTTTTATCTAAGTGATAAAATCCTTGTAGAGTGTGAACAATGCTGGGTATAAAATGTAACATTTTAATGAACAACATAAAAGACGAATAGAAATGAACACCAGAAAGGGCACAGAGAAGAGGGAAGAGAGTGAGAAATGTTTGCAGTTGCTTGTAACAAACTATTCACCTGTAGTGACTTTTAATAAGAAAATGATTTCTACATCATTTAATTAATTTAGTAAGTATGTGATCCCCATTATTATGTAGCCACTGTGGGGAAATTCAGAGGTTACAGATCTTACTGAGAATAAAAGCAGACCTGATGTTGTCAGCATTAGGCTTGACTGAGTTAGGTCCAGAGGGATCAAGGTGAGAAAGTGAGGAGGTGTGTGGAGGGAGGCAAGGCTCTGAGTCAGAGTCTTTGACACACAAGGGTTAGCTTGTGCCATTTACATGTGTTTGCCCACATCAGATTCATGGTAACCAAGCAAAATGCCACATTAGTAACTTCTTTGGCAATAAATTTTGGTAAGCACATTGGACTAGAAAAACAAGTAAGAAAATCCCTTTTGTGGCTGGATGATACTACCTGAATAAGACAATCTAAACTGAAATAATAGTATTACATTTTTGTCAATGTCATTAAAGTATTACACATTTTATTTATCAAGTTTTCTCACTTTTAACATCTAATTATTATGCTCTGATTTCACACTTAAAATAATGCCAAACTTTGTTAAAATAGACAAATACAACTGAAAACTTTGACTATAAGGTACTGGTTATCCAAGGGAAATAGAATATTATTTCCATTCTAAATTATTTGTAATTGCTACTAATAGTTAGGCATTTTCCATTGCCAAGTCTCTGCTAACTGTACCATCATTATTGTGATTTTGTTAATTATATCTACCTTTTTATATTTAAGCTGAATATTGATGGGAACATTTAGGACTCATATTAGTATTGTCATATGATCCCATAGTACATCACAATAATTATTTCATATATTATATATATAATATATGTAAAAGAATAATTGTTATCTTAATTCCTTGGAAGCTAGGGCTAACTAGAAAGACCAGATGGAAAATAAATACTGTCTTGGTAATCAGCATCTTATTAATTTGCTTTTGTCACTAGCTGTAATACAGTTCTTATGAGAATATAATACATACACCTGCAGGACTTCGTGGCAGAAGCCCAAGTGCCACTTAACTGGCCAGGAAACAAGCTAAAAATGAAAAACTGACCAGGAAATATATGAAATCGAGTAATGGTTATACATCTTAAAATATAATTGTTTGGAATCAATGTGAGCATGCTGCCTAAATTAGGGTTTCCGTGTTGCGAAGAGACACACCACGACCACAGCAACACCTATAACAGAAGTCATTTAACTGGGGATGGCTTACATTTCAGAAGTTTGGTCCATATCATCACGGCAGGAAGCATGGCAGGAAGCATGGCAGGAAGCAGGCAGACATGGTGCTGGAGAGGTCGCTGAGAGTTCTACATCTCGATTGGCAGACAGTAGTGGGGAAGGGGGGGGGGGAGAGGACCACTGGCCTGGCTTGGGCACTGAAACCCCTAAGCCCACCCTCAGTAACAGACTTCCTCCTGCAAACCACTCCCTAAGCTTTCACCTATGATAACAACCAGACACGAGTTCTTCTTTGTAAGCAAGTGGTTTCATTCTATACTGAAACGAATCCAAAGACTGCTCCACTATTTGTGTGATGGCTGTGAAAGAGCCTTATTTGCAGACGTTGCTTTACGCAGCACTTTTTGACATGAAGAGTCAATGTGTTCCTTCTCATAGTGACCTTAAAGTACGAAAGACAGACTAGCCACAAAGTTTTTCTACTGTTCTGTTTTCCTTATTACCAGCCGTTTGGATTTTTTGTTAAAAATATATTAAGTGAGCTGATATCTTCCTTTAAATATTGAATTACTGTTTTCTTCTCTGATAATGAGGCAGTCTTACTGAAAATGGATTAGAGCACAGAACTGTGGTTTAGACATTAGCTTGGTTAAATGTACAAAATTTTACATTTGTCCATTCTGTTGACCAATGTGATGTAATACAGAAGAGAAATCCGTAGTGTTAGGGAGGAGGTCAGAGATGCCATCAACTGCGTACAGTGACATTTATAAGAGGGATGGAGCAGATGTTACAACCCCGAAGGAAGGAAATCGGGTCAACTTGAAACTTTACTCAAGTAAGGAAACAACATCCTCAGAGAGTAATAAACAACAGGAAGCTGTAAAACAATTTAAAAGGTTAATGAATAAAAGGTTAAAAGTGGCGCTGGGGAGATGGCTCAGCTGTTAAGAGGATTTGTTGCTTTTGCACAGAACCTGGATTGCGTTTCCAGAATGCATATGGCTGCTCACAGTCACTTGCAACCCCAATTCCAGGAAATCTGACCCCTACTTCTGGCCTGCATGGACACTGTATGTCCATGGTGCACTTTAAATACATGTAAGCATGAGAGAGAGAGAGAGAGAGAGAGAGAGAGAGAGCGCGAGCGAGAGCGAGAGCGCTCTTCCCTGTTTGCTCCTCAGTTTTCCCTTTCCTGCATTTAGCCAAGCTGTACCCATTCGGGCAACCTGGCAATTCTATAAATTTGGCCTCTCTGGGGCCTCAAAGCCAGAGCTGCTGGTCAAGACCACTGATGAAGAAAGGAAGGAGGGTAGCAGAGGCCAGTAGCCTGCCAGCTGGCTCCATAGAGAAAGAAGACTTACCATGAGGTCTCTCCAGGAACAGACTCACCCTAAGCACCTGGAACCCGAACCCGAGGCTGCCCTCGAGAGGGAGCTAGCATGACCCAGCTGGCAGGACTCCTACGGTGGCTGCAGGGTTCCAGACTTGAAACCAAGGAGCCTCGCTGACCCACAGGTTTGTATCCTTAGCCAAAAGGACATGCTGCAGATGAGAGGAAACTCCTCCTGTTACTCCTAGCCCATAAGACTATCCCTAGCTCACATCCTAAGGGTTCTCTGAGAGCCTTTGAGTTATATCACTTTCCATTACTTTAATAGCTACTCTGCCACCGCTACCAATAGTTCACAGGTGTTTCAGCTAAAGCCATGTAACAATCTTTTTCTTTTAAATCCCATTTAAGATTCTCAATCCTGAATTGTTGTAAACTATCATTCTTTTGTACTCTTCGATGATGGCCCGCTCTATAAATGGAGGAAGGTGGAGGGAGAAGCCAGTAAGAGACAGAAGACGATACCTAAATTGCTTCATTCCCACCATACGGATCATGGAGACAGAATGCAGGCGCTCAGGCTTGACCAAAAAATCTGTTTACTAACAGCCATCTCCCTGACTCCAGAACTTAGCATTTTTAAAGAAAAGACGTTTGTAGACTGTTTAATCACTAATGTGTCAAAACAATGTTAGTTCCCCCAAGGCATAGTAATAAAATAATAGTGTCTAACCATGAATAATGTAAACTCAAAGGGGAAAAGAACAATTTTTTACTATTATATTTCTTTTTAATATACATTTATATTATTACACATAGATAAAATAACCTACATACAGCGAGAAGAACCATGAAACAATCAGGAATTATATTAATGTTACATTCATAGTGATTTGGCTATTTATATTTGGTAAACTTGAAGAAAACATCTTTCCTATCTTGGTGAGTCTAAAATTCTGAATGAAAATCAATATATATCATATCTCATCTCTATCAACTTAACATACCTATCTAGAACTTAAAACATCTTACACCCTAACAAACTAAGCTTAATTGTAAGACTAAACTATTTGGTCTTCAACCCCATCAGAGACTTGAGAAGGAATAAAATTTAACTACCTGAGTATTAGGAAGTGTAGGTTAGCGGCTTCCAAAGTGGAAAAAAAATGACAGAGATAGTTTTCTGCCTGAACAGTAACCCAAAACTATAACTTTGGAGCATCATCTTCAGCCTTATGGCCCAGTATATCTGATAGACATATTCATGAGTCAGGAGCTATTGATGACTTGCTTACCCTGTCATGGCAGAGTTTGGCCATTGACTGTGCCTGCATCAAAGCTTGTCCATTTTTAGGCAGAATTCTGTCTGTGGCAGAAACAAGGACATTTTCCCCAGTGGCTTGTTTACCACATTTGAAGCTCCATAAGGAGCCTTTTTGATGCTTATCATTTTCTTTGAGGCAGGTTGGGTGTTACCAGGAGTTAACCTGTCTTGTTGTCAAAGAATCTTTAAAATAATAAAGACATGTTTGAATGCCATATACTGTAGGTCTCTGAGGTTGTTGAAGACCTTATCTAACTATTTTGCCTTATGTATCTATAGAATTATATCCCTCTGTTAAACCTAGCATGTATATTCTTGTGATGAAAATAGACCAGTAACTGACATGACCATGATTTGATGAACTAAAAATTAGCATGTGTTCCTTAACTATCCTAAAGAGCCTGCAATGCAACTTTCAAGCTATTGGAAGTAAACCTTATATTATAATTTAGTTGCATTAGAGTAGAAAATATATATACACACATATATATATAATTTATGAGGAATAACCTTACATTTGAATTGTATAGCAATGTATCAAAATTAAAATTATTTTGCACCAATATACACAATTCTATACCAATGAATTAAAAATAACCTTATTTGTGAGTAACAATTAAGCCCTTAAATTGAGATGTAGATTTAATAATCTGCTTTTCTGTTCTATCATCCCTATATATTTCTATATCCTCCTTTTTTCTTTTAAATGCCTATCTCCATACCTATGAAAGAAAGATTTAGGAAAAGAGAGACATCCCAGAGTCCCACCTTGTTTTCTCTCTGTATAAGACCAAAAATAACTTATAACTAATTCCCAATGAAAATAAGCATCTGTAGCCCAAGAGAGCAAACAAAAACCTACCCAGTGCCTCTCAGGAGAAATATTTTTAAGCCTCTAAAAGCCATATGAATTTTCCTCTTAGAACTTGCCCATGAGAAAGGTCAGCATGGCTCTAAAAGTAGAAGAAGGCACATAGTAAACAGGTCAGAACGCTCACCCCCTGCTTCCCCACATGGAAGAGCTGGTGTTTAAGGACCAACTTCTGCTAGGAGGCTTAGGCATCCTCCAGGGCAAGCATCAATATGGGAAAGCCATATCACAGAAGCTGTTTCTTAAAATTACCATGAAACTTCATCAATTTCAGAACATATTCCTGCTTTGTGATGAATTTAGTTTAGTCTGAATGTCAAAGTGATAAATAGAGGAGCTCATGGAAAGAAATTTTCAGAGGACGAAAATGACAATAATCAAATATGAATTAAATGCTTTAAATGCTGGTAACAACCTTTTTTTAAAAATCTGTTTAAGTGTTTCATTTTCTGAAGCATCTGCAAACCACTTTCCATGCCATAGTTGGGAAGACATGATTTGGGTTAAAGTCACTCACTTCTCTAATGTTCCAGTAGAATGTTTGGACAGTGCATACCTGAGATGGCATAGCACAAATAAGGAGAAAAGCGGGTAACTATGTACACCTTAGAGTCTGCTTGCACAAAGCAGAATTGGAAACACAAATTGTCTATTAAACTTGGGTAGAAATACTCTTTCAAATTTGGGCCATGGTGCTCTCAACAACTAGAGGTCTGGTCACAGCTTAGTACCTACACTAAGGATTAACATCGTCTTTCCTCAACTCTTTTCTCTTCACCAGTCTGTAAACTAACCTTGTGGGTTAGTGTATGTATCAGTTACCAGGGGTAACTCTGTGTGTGTGTGTGTGTGTGTGTGTGTGTGTGTGTGTGTGTGTGTGCATGTGTGTGTGTGTGTGTGTGTGCATGCACGTGCATACACGCACCCACAAGTCTGCATGGTGATCCACATGTGTGTTTTCATGAACATTTGTGCACATATATGTGGAGACAAAAGGTAATTTTAATTATCATCTTCTGAAACATTATTAACCTCTTTCAAGACAGTCTCTTTCAAGCCTGGAGTTCATCTGTTAGGCTATGCTGACCAGTTGGCAGACCCAAGGAGTCTGTGTGTCCCCCCTTCCTCAGATCTATGATTGTAAGTGTGTGCCACCATACCCAGCATTTTTGCATGTGTCCTGGTGATCAAACTCAGTTTGTCGTGATTTAAACACAAGCACTTTACCAACTGATCTATGTCTCCAGTGTCCCGGGAATCACTTAAATGTCTTGAATGGAGTCACTGTTATTACTGAATGCCCCAAGTCTGTATTTCTACCAAACTAGCAAGTGCTGTCAAGCCTGCTGGTTTAATGGCAGACTCCTTTATTAAAGAAAAACACTTGAATAAAATTCTGTAAGAAGGCTAAATGTGGAAACTAAACAAAAAGCAATACTTCCTTTTCAGACACTTTGAAACTTTATGGATCTACAGGTATGTTCTTTTAGGATGGTTTTCTTATACTTTCAGTAATAGTTTAAAGGTATATTTATATCCAGGAACCTTCTCTGGAAGATAACTTATATACCTAACATTTTGAACTGAAACTTATTCAATATGAAGCTGCTATTTATCTACTTTTTCCAAATTAATTCCAGCCCCATGTTTGGTTTCTAAATCTCAGTACATGGTGATATCAGTGATGCTTTTCTAATAACATTTTTTTAAAAGTACACACACATGTATATATAGATATACACACGTACACACATAAACATACATACATACATACATACACACATACATACATACATGCCACATCCATCCAGCTTTTATTAGGCTTCTGAACCTTTGGTTGCTACAGGTACATGAACATAGATGCATGAATATATATATATATATATATATATATATGCATATATATATGCATAACATCTCTATAATGGACAAATGGATCATTTCAATAAAGATATTCCACAACTTTCAAAATAAAATTCAAGATTACTACCTGAGCTTACAGTTTATTTGATATGTTTTCAGATTATAATTTGCAATGTAACCTAGTTTCGTGCTTCCTATTTGCTTTGATAAGTTAAATAGTGTAAAATTTCAGCTCTTTAAACATGCCAAACAGGCAAAATGCCTCCCCATCTGTAGCACATGGCTCATAGTTTCATCTTTGGCATGATGCCTATAGAAGATACACATCCTTCATTAATCATCTGAATTATCTTCTGGGTCAATGGTCATAAAATACACTTACGCTTGACTAATCTTTAAACTTCCACACATATATGAAGGATGGGCTATCTGGACATAAAATTCTTTCTAAAGACTTATATGTTGAAGGCTTTGTACCTGTATAGTAATATGATGGAGAGGCGATTGGATCATGGATCAATCAACACATTGATAAAGTTAAAAGTGAATAAGTTGATAAATTTAAAAGTGTTAATTGCAGGAGGTGGGTCACCTCATACGATATTGAAAAGTATGGCTGGGCTCTGCTGTCTGTGCACTTTCCCATCTCCGTCAGATGTAGAGCCATTTTGACCACATTCTTCACAGCTGTATGGCTCTGCCTCACTTCAGGCCTGAATCTCTAGAGTTTGATGGGCCGAATGTTCTGGAATCTTAAGTCAGAACCATACTCTCCTCCTCTTTGTGACTTTTGCTGGCGTTTTGTCACAGTGTTAGAGACCGGAGTGGCTCCTGCTTCTGCTGTATTGCTCTTATCAGAACCATCTCTGTGGATTCCCTGACTCGGCCCACTGGGGCCTCCACTTCAGTGCTGGGGGATGCCTGCAGTTTTTCTACATCTCCCTCCCCCCACATCCTTAGGTCACCTTGGAGACTCACTGGGTTAATGGGAGGAGGTGCTTGCAGAAATTCCTTTGTAATATATTGCGTGAAGACCTGAGAGCTGCACTTCAGTAAGTCCTCTAGGAATTCAGATACTTCTAGGGCACACAAGAAGAATGCATCCTTCCAGGTATAATGTTTGCTCCAGAGTGTATGTGTTTGTAAGGGGATAATGGGTCTTTATCCAAACAGAGTTGGCCAGATACATGCTTACTGTGTCTTGCATCATTTAACACTTTCTATAAGTTAATGGTAGACACTGTAGGAATTTCTACTAGATTTAAAAAAGCACAGAGAGAATATGATTACTTGTAATTGTGTTTATAAACACATACATAAATATGATGTGTGTGTCTGCATTTGTCTTTATCTATGTGCTTATTTGTTTGTGTGTGGGGATGTGAACACGTATGTTCAAGCACATGAGAATGTATGTATACCTATGTGTAGAGACACGAGGTCACTGTCATTGTGTTTCTTCACCTGCTCTCAACTTCTTTTTTTTGCTTGGTTGTTTTCAGTCAGAGTCTCTCACTAGCCAAGCTTGGAACATACCAAAAAGTAGGCCAGGACCGCTGGACAGTGAGCTTCAGCATTGCCTACTTCTGAGCACTGAGATCACAGACATTTAGAACCACCACACAAGGCTTTTTGCTTATTTGCAAATATTTTATCTATTTTTAAATAATATTTGAGATTTATATTATAATTACATTATTTCTCTCTTCCTATTCCTCCCTCGGACCCTTCCCATGTGTAGCCCTTGCTCTTAATCATGGACTCTTCTGTAATGCTATTTGTATACACATGGACACACATGCACACACACACACACACACACACACACATGTTCAGTAAGGTTTTATGGGTATTGCTTCTGACATTACTAAGAGATACAATGTAACAGTTAATTACCTAATCTTTTGGCTCTTATAATCTTTCTGCTCCCTTTTCCATAATGTTCCTTGAGTCTTGGAAGTAGGAATTGTAATGATAATAATGATAATAACAATAAATAAAATATAATGTAGTTATTATTATTATTATTATTATTATTATTATTATTATTATTATTATTATTATTATTATTATTATTCACTGTGTGAGCTTTGGGCACAAATCAGGTCCTCAGGCTTATTTGGTGAAAACTTCATTGACTGAGAAGTTCCCCCAGCCTTTCTAAGTACAAGTTTTAACATCACACATAGCAATCTTCCATCCTCTCCTAGGAAACCAGGATAAAGGTGGATGACAAAAATCCCTAACTGTGAAGCAAGGCAGAGACACTGATAGTGTCTTACTTCATTCAGGATCCAATTTCAAACAGAACACTCACCATTACTCAATCATTTAACACAACTAAAATGGAAACACACACAAGAGTATTTTCTAACATTGGTTGGTAGATGCTCTTTAATGCTGGATCTTGATTATATCAGGTCATTTCCTTCAATTCAGCATGCTGTTGAGAAGGAACATCCTGAGGGGTGGTCCATCATGATTACCAGCATATCCTCATATATGCATATTGGTGTAGTTGTTTTACAACATATCTGCTGTCACCTCCTTACGCAATACATACTTCCCTAATGTGGGTAATGCCCTCTCTAATACAAACACGTTGCTGGCTTGAAATGACACTCGTATTTAAAATCAGCCACTGGGCAAAATGTCCTCGTTTCTACCACAGACAGAATTCTGCCTAAAAATGGGCAAGCTTGGATGCAAGCC
This sequence comes from Acomys minous, assembly GCF_964271855.1. NCBI lineage: Eukaryota > Metazoa > Chordata > Mammalia > Rodentia > Muridae > Acomys > Acomys minous. Next base: position 10,394,262 of record NC_140500.1, read on the forward strand.
AAACTCTGCCAAGAAAAGGTAAGCAAGTCTTCAATAGTTCCTCCCTCACAAATATGTCTGTCAGATGTACTGTGCCAGAAGGCTGAAGATGATGCTCCAATACTATTGAGTGTTTTGTGTGACTGTTCAGGAAGCAAACCGTCACTGTCATTTTTTTTTCCACTTTGGAAGCTGCCAACCAGCACTTCTTGTTTACTCAGGTAAGTAGTTTTATTCTTTCTCAAGTATCTCATAGGGTTGAAGACCAGATAGTTTAGTCTTACAATTAAGCTTAGTTGTTTAGGGTCTAAGATGTTTTTGGGTCTGTATAGATGTTTTAAGTTGATAGTGATGAGATATGATAGATATGGATTTACATTCAGAATATTAGATGCACCCAGATAGGAAGGATGTTTCTTCAAGACTGCCAAATACAAATAGCCAAAACACTATGAATGTAACATTGATATAATTCCTGATTGTTTCATGGTTCTTCTTGCTGTGAGTAGTTCATTGTATATGTGTGTAATAATATAAATGTAATAAATAAATAAATAAATAAATAAAACATTTATTTTCCTGGTCTAAAAATAGTGTTGAAATTCTGAATTACTACAGGTAAAGCTGAGAGATGTGTTAGCTTTAACTACAGTGGCCTATGCTCACAGACAGAGTCACACACAGGGGACTCTCTACTTGTCAAAGGCCAGGACCAATAAATAAATTACCCTAGAATCATTTCAAACATCAACAGATTGAACAAAGACAGTCTGTGAGTCATAGGAGCCATTAAAAAAAAACCCGAGAAGTTCTCACTTTCATTTTAAAGGTAGGACTTGGCTTCTAAAAGGAGAACAGAGATAGAGGATGGTCGTGGGTAGGGGAATCCTCGAGAGAGTCATTTTTAGTGGTTATTCCTACTTTGTTGCTGTCCCATCAAACTCAGGAGTGTAAATGAAAGACTATCTTAGTTACCAAAAAAAAACCTGATGTTCTTGTCTGTACAGATAAAGTTTCAGTATTCTGGATCATGTCAATGTAAATCACATAAAATCCTAAAATAAGTGTGCAGAGAACCCACACTTATTTTTTTTTACCACCATTTCCTTTTGATGTGTACAGAGAAATCTTTAAATAAAAATCCTTGTGAAGATCATTTCAAGGGCAAATTTTAGTGTGGTTGTGAATTATGAAGATTTGAATAGTAAACTACAGAGAATGATTTTCTGGGCTCTAATCTTTTAAGAACACAGTCGAGTAAATCTAATTGGCATAATTATCTTTTCATAGGTAGCCTCAACTTGTTTACTTGGATCACAGGTGAAATGAGTAGGGCAAAGAGAAGGAGCAACTCATTTCATGAGTCATCTGCTCCGAGGCCCTTTGAGAACTGCTCTCAGAAGAATTGAATTTCATGTGAGCACAACGTAGGACCTAAATTTCTGAGTAAAACTTCTTATTCTCCCCTTTTCTCTAGGCTTATTCTGTATTATTCTACATGGCAAATACTGAAATTCTTTGTCTAGCTCTGCTTTAAAATTTTTGACTAAGCACAAACCAAAATGAAGATGAGTCTGGAGAATATAGGACTTCTATCACTTTAGCAGCAAGAATTCTGCCAATTTCACTCCAGAACTGAATCCCTCAGAGAAGAAAAATAATTCTGCTTTATTTGTAATTCGTTCATGAACCTCTTCACCTTAGTGGTTAATGAAACTAGGGACATTATCAAATCTCTGTGCTGATAGACTGAACTATTTCTTAGAAACTGCCTGACATTGTAATACTGTTGAAGTATATATATTTTCTTCTTCTCTTTTTGGTTTTTGCTCCCTTGAAAGGAACAGGGTAAACAATGATCCTACAGGCAGCCTTTACCCACAATCCTCTGCAGGCTGAAGTGTTGTAGCATACCCTACTGTGTGGTATTGCTGGATATTTTTTCTTCCTCCCTTAGGTTTCTCTTAGTGTGCTCTGTGACCTGTGATGTTGCCTTTTGGTCTCTGGTTGGATTATTCCGAATAGTCCCTCTACAGGAAATTAGAAAGAGACAGAGGAATGAAGTTGGAGCATTTCCTGCAGATTTCCTGCCTTCTGTGGTCATTCTGAGCTGTTTAAATTTCTCTACAATAGAGCAAATATATTGTTAGCTGGTGCTTTCCAAGTAGCTTTCTTGTCAGCTCTTCAAATGCTTCCTCCTGCTGTGCTCTTTAGTTAGGTATGGTCACTGTCACCAAGGGAGTCCCAGCGTTCCCTCCTGTTGTTACTGAGCCTCATGAACAGTATCTTTATCCGTACATCATCCATCACCAAACGGTGTAGCTGTATTTGTTTCCATGTAATGGATAAGTACTGGCCAGAAAAAAAAAGGGCAAATAGTAGTATAGATAAGAAGAGAGCACACAGAATTCTGCATCTTCCATAAATAAAGAGAACCTATATGAAAAAGATGTCAAAAACCTGTGATGTATCTGAACGAAACTCAAGTGTTAAAACAAGTAGAACTAACTATAAGGCGAGAAGGGAAATATGTTTATCTTTGTAGATTCACATTCCAGGAATACATAGCTGATACTTGAATGCAGATACAAAATAATTATCAGGGAGAATACACTGTTAATATCCATGACTGGCAGGAACAATGAAATGCAGGGTGAAAAGGCTTGCTGCTTTAGAGGGCAAAGATGGTGATGTGTCAACTAGTACCTACCTAAAAGGATTTTCTCAGAAGAGCAAGAGAAGATTGCAGACAAGATTAGGCAAAGTAAGAATGTCTGCTTGATACACTCAACTACTCCCCTCAGGAAATTACAAAACACCAGCTTCCAAAAGGAACTTCCTCTTCAAGGAAAACGTGAAAAGGCAGGAAGCTTCTCTGAACACTCAAGCTGTGAGATTAAAATTAAGTCCCTTTAGCTAGAAAAACTGATAACCACAATATTCAGTTTTAAACATCTTGGAAAAGATAATGTTATTGACACTTAACTCATAGGTTTCACTAAAGAAATACATATATGCTCATTAATTTTATGGGGTACATAAAGGACTTTTGCTCTGTAGTCAGGTTCTCTTCAGGACAAGTAGATCTGTTTTCTTTCCAGTTGATGTTTGGCTTTTCTTATACTTTATTTTCAACAGTATTTTTAGCAATTTGTTCCTTTTTGCTTCTCTGTGAGCTATTTCAGTGCTGGATTTGAACCAATAAGTGTTTTTGTAACATAAATCTTGATTTTAAAAAATGTCTGGGTGTGTTCAGCACCACTTAAAATTATACAACTCCAAATTTCATAAAATTAAATATCAGTATAATCGCATATTAAAACACTTTAATAATGGTTGATTTGGGAACTAGAACCAGAGAATTTTATTGTTATATTTACTTAGTGTGTGTGTGTGTATGTGTGTGTGTGTGTGTGTGTGTATGTGTGTGTGTGTGTGTGTGTGTGTGTGTGTGTGTGTGTGTGTATGTTGCCACAGCACATGTGTGTTGACTAGAGATCAAGTTTTCGAAGTTGGTTCTCTTTTCCCTTCCTCTACCACCTGAGGCCCAAGGTTTGAACTCAGACTATCAGGGTCAGTGATAGGTGTCTTTAGTCTCTGAGCCATCTTGCCAATCTGAGCCCGAGAATTTTAGTCTGTATTTTCATTCTTACTTTGTATTTGAACCCATTAGGTGAACAGGCATTCGTCAAAATGTTATAATAATTCCTTTTTGTTTATAAACTGTAGATAACTCTAATATGGACACTGGGATACACTGTAAGTTCAATGTCTGTTAGAGGATACTCTGACTCATAATAAATGGATCAATAAACTAAACACATAAATAACTGAATTTTGTTATTAATGTAACTTCTATGTAACATGTTACAATAACAATGATTTGATAGTATACACAACAGGAAAGCCCAAGACTTAGTCATGGGTTGACTTTGTGTATGAAGGCAGCTGGACAATGATTAGTAAGTAGCAACAGAACTAACTATATTTTGAGACTATAGTACACACTGTAATAATGTAATACTTTGTTTTAAATTTGATTTCTGTAACATTTTCAGTTTTGTTGCACAGGTTGCAAACATCTCATTAAAAATTAGGACAGCAGCGATATCATAATGCCTAAAGATGTGATAGAGTGGAAAACAAGACTGAAATACCATGTTGTCTTAGCTACATTTTTGTTGCTATGATAAAACAATATAACTGAGAAAAGTTATAGAAGAGCTTACTGGAGCTTATGGTTTCAGAGGGTTAGAGTCTATGACCATTATGTTGGGGGAGCACAGCAGTAGGCAGTCAGGCATGGTGCTATAGCAGTACCTAGGGACTCCTTTATTGTGACAACAGTCGTCATGAGGCAGTGAGAACCAACTGGGAATGGTATGGGTTCCTGAAACTTCAAAGCCTGCTTCCACTTACAGATCTCATCCAATAAGGCTATGCCTCCCAATCCTTCCTAAACAGTTCCATCAATTGGGGACCACAAGTTCAGATATTTGTCCCATGGGGGGCTCATTCAAACTACCAAAAATCAGAAGGGGATTGTAGCTCAAATTCTTTTTATGGAAAGGATTATATTTTATTTTTTAAACTATGAGTATGTGGGTGTGTGCACATCAGCGCAGATGCCCATGGAGGCCAATGGAGTAAGATCCACTGGAGTGGTATGAGGGTACTGGTGATGGTGAGCCACCTCGTGTTCGTGCTCAGATCTGAAGCCAGGTGTTCTCTCTGTGCATAGAATTCTGACTTCGCTTATTGAGAACTTTCTGGCTTACTTACCTAAAACTTACTTACTTGAAATGGTCTGCAAGAGTCAATACTTTAGTCTGCCCACCACAAACATTTACTCCTCAACACCTCAGCAGAGATATTGATATCCACTGAAAAAGTAAGCATCTTCTCATTGAGAACTGGGAGGTGCTGTGTAGTCCTATCTCCATAGTAGGACTGTAAGGAGCTCTTTAACCTTTTGATCAATGATGAGACCACAGCTGTACACAAGCCATGGGGTGCAGGTTGTTTCTACTATTGCCTGCATTTCTAAATAACAACAAAAACAGAGAAAATAAGTGTGTGCTGTTTCAGTCATTGTGTTTGTGACATTATGTGTATCACGTAGCAAGATAATGCTGCACAAACTGTAATTTGTAATATTGAATTGCCAGAAATGTTATAAAGCATCCTTGTCCAGTGAATAGCAAAATCATTGAAGAGAATGTTTGGGATGAAGCTAAACCAACAATTCAATTTCTCCAAATATGGAAAGCAATAGATCTGAAAAATAATTATGGCTTCCTGTTTATGAGTATAAAGAGGTTTCTAATACATTTTTTTTAAAGAAAAAAAAAAGCCCTAGAAGATGTGGTAAGGATAAAAGCTGAACACAGATGTATACCACAAGCTTGTAAGAATGTATAAGTGGGATGTATTCTACTCAAAAGCATACATGTTCAGAATTTTTCAAATATAAAAAAAAATAGTGGAGAAGGAAAAATATGTTGCGTGTGAAAACAAGGTAGTATGTGGTAGCTCAGGCCTGTACTCCAAGTACTTAAGGCACCAAGACACCAAGGCAGAGAAGTACTATGAATTTGGAGGTAGTCAGGTCTACATGTCCAACCGTGGCCAGCCTGGGATATACAGTGAGATACCATTTCAAGTGAGAAAGAAAATTAATAGCCCAACACTACTATAGCCCTCCAAAAGAATAAGTGCTCAGGCATATGAGATGTCTGCGTTAAGTAACGTCTTGCTAGAATTGATTGACAGTTTCTGGTTGCAACATTTACTCAGTATTGCCTGGAGAAAATTGTATTTTGAAGAATTCTATCAGAGGAAAAGAAGTGCCTTTTGAAATGCTAAAATCTGGGGTCTTCTAGAAAACACTAGGAGTCAATGTGTATACATCCATTATGTTTGTCTCCATCCTTACATCTACAGATTTAGATCTTTGTAATATATATATTCTTTATATCAGCCAGGTGTGGCAGCATACACTTTTAATCCCAGCACTCAGGGAGGCAGAGGCAGGCAGAACACTGTGAATTGGAGGCCAGCCTGGTCTACAAAGAGAGTCCAGGACAGCCAAGGCAACACAGAGAAACTCTGTTTACAAAAAAAATTTTTTTTCTTCATTTCCATATATAAAGAGGAGCAGAGAAGAAAAAAAAGGAAGGAAGGCAGGAAGAAAGAAAAAGAAGCACAGGCAGAGACTATTGTATGGAGAGATTCAGGAAACCCAGGCTCTGCAGTTTGCATGCCTGAGCCCAAGAAGGCTGCCCATGTAGGCTGCAGGGAATGTTTCACAAAGGCATCTGTGTTAAACCTCAGTCTCCAGCCTGCAGCCTGCAGCACTCCTGGGAGGCTGTGGATCAGACCGTTAACACATGGGCCTTACGGAGGGCATCAGACGTTAGAGCTTCTAAAGCTTCTCATTTTAAGCTGGGTGTGGAGGCTTAGGCTTCTATTCTCAGCATTTAGGAAGTAAAGGCGGGAGGATCAGAGACTTAGAACTGTTTTTGGATACTGTGTATTTCAGAGCAGCGTGGGAGTACATGAAACAATGTCTTTAAAATGGTGATTATATATACATATATATATATATAATCTTAAACTATTAATTTCTGAAAGGCATTTAAATGAGCTGAAAAGAAAATAAAGTCATTTTACATCTGCATTGGCCTTCCTCTATTTTCTAAGGATTTATTTAGTTTTAGTTTACGTGAATGGGTGTTTTGCCTGAATATACGTGTGTGTGTGCCATTAGCATGCAATGGGTGTTGAGGCCTGGATAGGACATTAGATTACATGGAACAATAGTTATAGATTGTTGTGAGCTGCCGTGTGGGTTCTGGGAATCAAACCCAGGTCCTTTGGAAGAGCAGCCGGTACTTTTAACTTCTAAGCTGTTTCTCCATAAACTGCCCAGCATTTGAAAAGCAGAATTTCTGCAAGTCACGTTTCAGTTGCATCACCCACGTGTTGCTCCCTCGTTCTGATATAGCGGCTGTCGTAGAGAATAGGTTGTCTTTAGAGACGACTGCCTGCTGCACTATAGTGACTAACTATAATTGATTAAGAAGCCAGGGCTGGGGACATGTCCCCGTGGAGGAAGTACATGCTGTACAACATGAGGGTGAGCATAAGGACCTGTATTTGGAGCCCTAGAAGCAACATGTTATTCCAGCACTCCTCTGTTGAGATAGAAATCATAGACAGAAGAATTCCCAGAAGCCTGTGGGCCACCTGGCCTGCTAGGTGCAGCAGAAAACAAGAGACATTGGAATTAAATACACACACAGAAAATTTTGCTCTGACTTCCACACTCATGTCTTTGTATGCACACACTCATACATAGACACACACCCCACATACACATGCACACATCCCACATGCACACATACACATACAAACATACACACACACACATACATGTACATGTGCACACACACAATCCACATACATCCCCTACATGAACACACATACTCACACACCCCAGATGCACACTCACACCCACATGCACACACACACACACACACACACACACACACACACACACACACAAAGAGGCATAATATTAAAAGTTGTCTTCTGAGCATAACATGCTGGTGACAATCATGAACTCACAATGTCAGTGGCTACCTGCACAAGACCAGCACAGAATCAAGCAAGCCAAAAGAGCATAGATGGGTGGATGACTCTGAGGCTCCACCCTTTACTGAGGAGATATTATCAGTTGATAGTTGCTGGGGCATGGAGAGTCATTTTTTTAAGATGTGGACACAGGTGGTTCCCCATGACTAGTGGACAGACATTCTCTAACTCTGTCATGTACATGAGCAGCATGAACTGGAATTAGTGGAATATATACATTATTGTATTGTAATTGAGTAGTGCATACAGTAGTTTCAATATATATATGAATGACATCAAACTGAGTAACTGAAGGGCATATTGAAAGGGTCTGAGAGAAGTCGCATGGGATATAGAGGTTGATATGATTGTATTCCATAGTCTACATGTATGAAATACTCAAAATTAAAAATAAATAAAAAGAGGCTTATTAGGGCTGGGATGTGGCTCAGTGGTAGCATGTTGCCCCGCATTCATGAGACCCTGGCTTTAGTTTCTAGTACTGTAGACAAAATGGGAGAATGAATTGATACATGGATGAGTGAGCTAATGAAATTTACCTTTCTTTTGGGGAAAAACTAAATTAGCTTAAAAAACAGTAAGTGTTCACAGAAAATCTGACATAAATTTTCTTGAGAAGGCAAGAAGGGTGACCAGCTGGGTTATAATTACTGTTAGATATCGTATTTCAGTTTCTATAAGGGTAGTAGAAAACTAAGACCTTATGACCATAAACATCTCAGGAATAATTTAAAAGTAAAATAAATACAGGATCATTACCTTGAAAAGATAATTGCAATTATAAGAATACATGCTGAGAAAAATTAGCAAAGCCATTCAATTATTTAGTCTCAGGCATGCTTTGAAATCTTTTGAAAATTGGTGAGGTATTCATCAATTTTCCTTTTGCACAAAATGAAAATAGGCCCATATAATTGAGTTAATTACTAGCATTATATATTGAATAAAGCAGTCCTTTGGAATAGCATATCCAAATGAGAGACTCCTCTGCAAAACATGTTCACAAAGTAGCTAGGATTGTGGAGGTATAACTTTCTCAGGTCAAGTTTAGTAACCATGTCAACCGAGTTTTTAAATTACTCAAGAATGATATTAATACTTCCATGTTGTTGACTCTTGCTATAGGATGTGTGTCTGTGTAAGCAGAAGACTTATATTGTATGGTGAAATCACATACAGCATGATTTATTGGGATATAATATTGTTTTATTCTAGTTCAAAAAGGAGAAGTCAGTTATGATGAGGATTTGGTAGAATCCGCAGAAGGTATCATGCAGGAGATATTCCGTAAACTGAAACTACTGTATGCACTACTCAATCACAAGAACAGCAAATGAGAAAGTATTCATAAAATAAAGCCATATATACTTAATACTTATACATGTATTATTACCATTACTACTATTGCAATGTGGACTTGAGACTGAAACTAGAGCCTCAGTAGTGATGAATGAGTTCTATACCACTTGGCTAATTTCCAAGACCTCTTTTACAATATTTTTTCTGGGATAATATCTCACTGACTTGTGCTGACTGACCTTGGCCTTACCCTTCAGTCCAGATTGGCCTTGAATTTGCGATTCTCCTGATTCATCCTCTCAATTACAGGTGATTTTACCATACCATATGTCTTTCAGTTACACAGACACACATCCTACAGGAAGAGTCAACAAAATGGAGATATTAATATCATTCTTGAGTAATTTTAAAACCCAGTTGACATGGTTACTAAACATGACCTGTGAAAGTCAGAGGCCACATGCCTCCATAATCCTAGCTACTTTGTGAATATATTTTGCAGAGGCGTCTCTTGGAATTACATGGAATTACAAGCCTACGCCATCAGGTACAATATGTTTTAAGTATATCTTATCTATAAAGCTGAATTTTGTAGGAAAACAAAATGAAAAGAAAGCCTCAGGAATCCATCTTATAGGAACAAAATCCAAAATGAGAAATTTAGGTATAATATGGAGAACATTTGGCTTAAGTTTTAAAGGGATAATATGATAACTAAAAATTACAAGAGTAAAAATATAGATATAGCAGACTAAGTGAAAACTACTACGGGGACAGTAGAGTTTAGAGGAGAAGGAATTGGACATTATTGCTGATGAAGAGAATCTTCTAAAAGTCAAAGGGAAGACAGAAGGGATGGAGGGAAAGGAGGGAGGACGGAGAGGGATGTTAAGAGAAGTGGAGAGGCAAAAGAAAAGGAGAAAGAGAAAGAGGAGAGACAGAGATAAAGAGACAGAGACGGGGGTGGGGGGAGGTGAGCGAGCCCAGATTTCAAACAGCCTGTGCAGAGTGTGTTCTTTTCCAGTATTCAAAAGCGATTTGTGTAATTTAAAGCAGACCTCCATAAGGCTGCAATACCACGAGTACATCCAGACTCCCAAAATAGCATTCCCAGACCAGATAATGTGGGAAATCCTTTTATTATATAACAGGATCTTTTATATCCTTGTTCAGATGAAAATAGTCAAATGCACAAAAAGGAAGTATATACAGGGACCCTGGTGTGTCCTGTAACAAGGAGATTGGTAGGTAGGATGGGAGTGAAGTAGAAATTAGTAAGACAATCATGTTTTCCCAAATCATTACTGCTTTTTGTGCTAAAAGAAAAAGTCTTAGATTTTAGTAACTGTGGCTGTGGTAGGTAAAATCTGGCTTTAATTTGTTGGGCAGAGGTTTTTCAGGATTTGCGATTATGTAGCAGCTACCCCTTATCTGTAGCTGGATATATTTCCTGTCTTATTTATATTCTGAAACACAGCATAAGAGCCTGGGGAGCAGAAGAGGGGTGGCAGAGTTTAGCAATCAAATATTCTTGCCTGCCCACTCCTAAATTTCCTTCTCAACCTCTGCCCTAACTCCCACACAACCTGTAAATTCTTGAACACCCACAAGTTGTCTAAATCTGTGAGCTGCTTGAGAACTTGCGTTTAATAAAGTTAAAAGACCATTCACTACTACTATTGTTCAATAATAAAGATCATATTATGGTATAAGAGCATCCATAGTTAATTTTATTTAAAAATTTATTTTCTATAAAAGATTTATATTTTCTTTATGTGTGTATGCATGTGTACGGGCGCGCGCTCATGCGCGCGCGCGCGCGCGCGCGAGCGCGTGTGTGTGTGTATGTGTGTGTGTGTGTGTGTGATCGTGCACCTGCACATGAGTGCAGGTACCCACAAAGGCCAGAAGAGGGCAGCAGATCCAATGAAACTGGAGTTACATGTGGCAGTGAGCCACTGGATATGGGTACTGGGAATGAAACTTGTATCATTTAAAAATACCTTAACAGTTAAAGATAAGAAAGTCATATGCAGTCACCTTAATAGTGCAACAATATATCTGACAGAAGTTAGTAAGAAAGGGGGTGTTTATTATTTTTCCCTGTTTAAGGTACAGTCTACATTGATAGAGAAGCGTGACGTAGCTGGTGACATCATATCTGCAATGATGAAGCAAGAGTGACGAACGCTGGTGTCCATCTCACGTTGTTTCTTTATTCAGTCCAAGATGCCAGACCACGGGGTGATGTCCCCCAGATTCGGGGTGGGGCTTCCTTCATCAGCAAAATGTTTATGAAGATAACCCTTACACAGGTGTGTTTGCGTGGTGATACTGAATCCACTCTACCGTAAAGACTAACCTTTCCTCTGTGAACTGAGAAGGAGACCATCTTACCGTTTCCTCACACTGCACATCCACGGTGAATTTCACCAAATGCCACCTCCCATTTGTTTTTCTTTTAAAATATTTCCTTTTCAGGGAATATCTTGCATAATGAATGGATGTATCACCAGTCAATTAAAAAGCCTGTGGCAAATAGCTTAGACAGGAAATAGGAGGCGTGACACCTGGCAGGCAGAAAGGATTCTGGGATAGAGACAGGCATTGGAGATTTGTCCCTGCAAGTTGTGAGGAGGACAGACAAATAGTACCTGTGTAGACTCAGTTTTCTTAACCAAAATATTTTATTAACTGTCGGCGCCGCACTATCCAGCGGAAATAAGACACCAACAACCAGACTTCTTCTCGAGATCTTTACTCAGAATTAAGCTCAGTGGGAATGGCCCCGAAGAAGGGAAGGGCCAAGCTTAAGTACAACTCAAGGGCCAATCAGCTCATGCCAGGTGCCACCTCCTCATAGGTCTGCATCAGAGCAGGACTGCTCGTCATCAGATCACCAGTTACCCTTGCACAGCCTTTTGCCATATAAGGACTTGTTTATCTTAGAGAGCGCTCGCCGTCGGGATGGCGCCATATTAAGGCGCGGCACCTCGCAGCTCTCCACAATTAACAACTTATTGACCGAGCCTACATCAGTTATAACCAGATTAACCAAAACAGTAGGAAATGAGGATTAATTGAAACAAAAACAAAACTTTAAGGATATCAGTCCCAAGGAACGATTCTCCCGTCGGGAGGTGCAGGATTTCTTCCACTGGAACCAGGGGTAACCAGACCCCAGAGCCTCAGCAGGAGCTGGAGCTCTGAAGCCTTCCCTCAAGTGGTTTTTCTCTAGGAGCATCTTGAAGGGCAGCGATGAACAGCCTAATCTATCCAAGTCTTCAATCCACACAGCCGCCAGTTCTGGGCTCATTTATATATCTCCTCCCAGAGTCCGTTCACAGGATCTTTTTCATCTGGTAGCAGTTTAGCTCCTGCACTAGGTGGTTGCTCTTCTAGTGAATTAATATCACCTGTTCTCTTACTAGACCGTTCGATCCCACACTTGGGATCCAAAAGAACAGGTTTTTCTCCTTCAGTACCTGAGCAGAGGTAACCAGCCACGTGGCCGAATGTAGATTTGTGTAAATGGGTTATTTTAAGGTATGATATAGTGAGAGAAAAGCTTAGATACATGGCCTAGGTATTTGTATAGTATTTAATGTGTCTCATCACTCATTATTCCAGAAGCTTGGGGCCAGAAGGAAGAACACATCTCCCTACAATAATTTCCTATTTTTTAAAGTAACAAGGAAGAAAATAGGATAAAGTCTGTTCATCAATATCATTATTTTCCAATAATAAGTATATTTGCTACCTATTGGCAATTCATGTTTTTAAAATAAAAACTTCCTTATTTAAGATGGCTTTAGAAAGTGGCAAGTTGTTATAAGTGCGTTTCGGATTGAGGACCACAGGTGATTAGAATACATGATCTAGATAATCATAGCCTAGACTGAAATATCTTAGGTTTACTTTCTCCTCACTCTTCTTTACTTTGAAAGCTGCGATTATTATTGACATATAAAAAGAGAACAAAATGATTCAAGTATTAATAAAATAGGCTTCTCCACACTGACAAGTGAGTACAGCTATCCCCTCTCAACAGAGAAGCTTCATTATCAAATAGATGATGTTTTAATAAAGAGACCCATAGTTGGTCAGACTCCAGAGATAACCAATGACTCAGCCTTTAATGGGGACATCTACATCATGCTCCTCCTCTCAAGACTCAGATCTCATCACGGAAGTGACAGTGTAAATATCACAAGAGCCAGAGTTTGCAAAAGACTATGGGAAATAGTGTTTTCTCTACCAGACAAGGCAATTGTACATACGACCTTGCTGCAGTTTTGGCTGAATATACAAGATGAAGTCATTCAAAATTCCATCATGGATGAGGGAAGGGGAGGGATTATGTATCCCCATCCATAGCTGAAAGTTATTGGCAACTATTGACTGCAGGAGAAGGAGTCTACATAAGTTGTCCGTGTTCCAATTTATGGCCACACACCCATGCACACACTGGAAATACAAATTGGTCACTTTTAAAAGTCCATGAAGCAAGAAAGGTGATGTGGTGGGGGTCATCTGGGAAGAGCTGGCTGGGAGTGAGTTGGGGTGACTTTGATGAAAACATCTTGGGTACATATATGAAATCCTCCAATGAAGTAAATCAAAAGTAAAAGTGACCCAATCAGGCTAAATTTATAGGCATATTTACACATCCTCTAGAACTTGTACAAATAAAAATAGAACATTTTTCTTGATTCTCTGGAGGATTATGAATGAGGCCTCTGTTAAAAATACATAACTGTGGGTTGCATAAATCTCAGTGTCTAAATAGTAGGCCACTCCTTCAGACTATCAGTTGAAATGTACCAAAAGCAATAATTTTTCAAGTTATTATTAGATGGTAGGAATATATGGTGCAGTTGCCCTTGATAAAATAAGAACAGCCATAAAAGGCAAATTCAAAAAGCCAACAACATATGCTCATCTTTAGTCTGCGGGGCTCCAAAACTGCACCAGTTACTCAAGATGGGTGATGTCAAGCTTGCTGTCTTGGGTAGCAAAGGTACAGGAAAATCAGGTGAGTGGTGTTGTTTTCTCTAGCATGATTAGAGAGATGAGTAGATACAAATGAAAGTGTTAAATAATAGCCATGTATTACATAACGACTACCAGTAATAACAAATTGCTCTGTAAGATAATTTGTATATGAATTTGTGAATTTTCAACTGTCCAAGTAAGTTATTGTTTATTTATGAACTGTTTAAGGAGGTGAGGTAAAACAATTGCTTGAACTATGAATCTTCTGATGTTTAAAATTCTATAGACTAACAAGAGAACTTTTTATTTCTTTTCCAAATGTTCTTACCCCAGTACACTTGCCTGCAAGCCCACCAGTGATTAATTATTTTAAAAAGAATCTTCCATTGTAAAGGTAGAGTGGGCAGTGCTGAATGGAGCATAGAGTTTATGGGCAGTTCTACTAATGGGCCATGACTTTGTAGAAACACTGCTTTGTCTACTTTCTGGAGCCTAGCACAAAAGGCCCTAACTATGCAAGTTACTATTCTGTACTGCTTTGCTTTATTTTATTCTGCTCTACAATCTAATGGCAGGAAGATTTTCACCAATGAACCTCAGCCTAGAACACGAGAGCTAAATAACTAGCAGACTCAGTGCTTTGCAAGAAAACAAGCTACTGCAGTCTTCCCCTGTTCCCCATGGTACCAACTTGCTATATACAGTAACAGCTGCACATGCTGGACCTGCCTCCATCCCTCCTACACATAAAATCTTAGAATCAGACTTAGTTAATAGGGAAAATAAGTGTTGGAAGACCTTTGATTTTCAAATATAATGAGGAATATATATATATAGTGTACTTTAGAAGGTAAGGTATACATGTTTGTATTTGTTAAGGAATTTCATTACAATTTACCTGTGTAGCATGTAAGATCACATACATCTATCTACAGAATTATGGTTTTATCCCCTTAAATTTTAGACTAGAATTCATTAAGGTGTAAGCTCTTATCTAAGGCTTGCTGATTATTAAGTCAAGATCAAGATTATGTACCCAACTGAATTATCAGTATTCTGAAATACAACAAACATTAAATCTTGTTTATTCATTTAACAGCTCTTACAGTGAGGTTTCTAACCAAGCGGTTCATTGGGGAATATGCTTCTAATTTTGGTAAGTTGCTGCTATTCAATTCTATTCATCTTAACATTTCAGCATCATATTTTAAAGCTAATTAAGGGCAAAGAAACAGTTTAGCAGAATATGTTGTTTTTATATTCATTAAAATGTTTTAATACAAAGGTTCTCAATAGCAAAATTGGAATAATTTAAACTGATTTTTGAATTTTAATTGAATATTTTTGTTATCAAAATTACCCAGTATAACAACATTGAATTTGAAAGTGAGGGGTTTCTAAAGTCTAAAACTTGAGAACAGTGAAGTGTGGTCCTCTTTTAAAATACTACAAACCACAGGGATACATTTTTTTGTAAAGTGCAAAAAGGTTTTGATAATTAACATTTGTTTTAAAAGATAAGGACATATTAATATTCACAGCTCAAACAAATATAAAGTGAAACTCTAAAATTGTATAATAAAACAGAATTAAATATCATACTGTTATCTAGTCTGTTTATATAAATTTCAGAGAAATTCTACAACAGATGACAAGGTACCATAGTAAAATCCTAAATTCATTTTACTAAGTCTAACACAGTTACTATTTATTTATCTTAATTGGCATAGAATACAAAAAATACCACACCACAAAAGTGAGGAATTTTGTTATGGCTTTAAATATAGTTTTTGTTCAGAAATTGAGCAAAATAAAGAATTTTGTTCTTTTTTCTAATCAGAGAAATGAGAATAAATGCTTTTCCTTTTCATTTCTCAAATCAATAATAGCAGAATTCTGAAAGGAAAGTGACTCATTTTTGTTCAATATTGCTTAGTTAGTGTCAAAAAGTCAATAATTGTTTTTCTATGAGAATCAAAGAAAACACTGTTCATGAGAGGGTTTTATCAGCATATTGCTGAAATGATTTTAAAGATTCATATCACATGGCTTTCTCTGTGTGTACAGTATAGTATTTCCCTGCACTTGACATTGTGAACATTTTAAGACAAGTGTTTGAAAACTGCTTACAGAAAGAAAACCACAGAAAACAAGAAATGTGTAGTTTTTCATTTTGAGAAGCAAAAGTCTCAGGCACAGGGGTCAACATAACATGCAACCCAAGATGCCTGCATGAGAAAGTTTTCCCAGAGCAGAAAAGAAACTAAACACAAATAAGATAATGCAGTCTCCAAAGCAGGACCGACAAACAATGAAACCTTCACCTTAATCTTTTCTACAATGCAGTTATTTAAACAAATGAAATGTTTACACGTTCTCAGCTGTGACATCTCCATGCATAATATAAGACCCTAGGACCTGTTACAAAGATAAACATGCGACTCAAGTTCACCAACTCTATGGAAACAAGCTACCAGAAGCAACTCCATCTTGTCAAGGAAGGATAGAAGGGAAAATTAAAACACCCCAGAAGAGTTAGAGATGACGACCCTTGACAATGATGTGAGATTTGAGAGGAAGGGCTTTAAACTGTCTGGGAGAGTTTATGATTCAGGGCAAATAGTGAATGTGCAAAGTTTACAGAAAAAAATCCTCTGTAAACAAAAATTTGCTGTTTGAGGAAACTATGACAAATGGTATCCCTGGGAGGATTTTAAAAGTCAGTCTTCATCCTCAGAGGAAACATTTGTTCCTCAAATATATGCTTCTTTTGTAAAATAGAGACTTATTGATTTTTACTTTATATGAATATGTGTCCCTGAGTGCCTGCATGTGCAGCATGTGTGCACAGGTGCCCAGGATGGTCAGAAGAGGTCATTAGATTCCTAAGAACTGGAGTTACAGACAGGTGCAAGCTGTGGATGCTGAGAGCCCAACCTGGGTCTTTTGCAAGAGAACCAAGCACTCTGAGCCATTGAGCCATCTCTCTAGCCCCCCTCCATTACCTCTTATGGGTTATTGTCAATGTGAGTCACGATTTTGTGTTACTGTGTTAATTTGTAGGGCTGGAAGAACAGCTACAGAAATAATTTGTTAAGTCAAAGAATGCTCATTGGATAACTGGATAATTGTATAATTCTATACATCAATAGGCTTTGTTAGAACCTAAAAGGAGAAGTATTCAATTTCTCAAAAAATTATTAATGTGAATGAAGGGATTTTTGAATCCAAGCCAAAATTATGTCATATGTCAATAAATGCTATAAAATAAATAAAACAAACCAGAAAAAGCATTATTGTGGTATGCATATTTTTTAAAAGATGCAAATGTAGAGGTGGAGGTTTGCAGCCCCTATTCTTGGGGAGCAGAGCCAAAAGGACTCACCCAATCCCCAGACCAGCCTGGTAATGTAGACAAAAATTGTTTTAAAACAAAAGTTAAAACAAAAGAAAAGAGAGGATAAACCTTCTCAAGGAAGTGTCGGTCAAACAGAGACATTCTGGAGAGGAATTATATTCCAGGTGGAGGAAAGAATGGATGTCAAAGGTTGGACATGGGGAGGGGAGGGAGGGTGTTGACAAAGCAGAGTAATGCTCAAGATAGTAGATACGGGGCGGGGTGAAAGATAGTCATTGCTCTGAAGGCTGCTGAGACTATTGAAGGGACGAGTGCACACGCGCGCACGCACACACACACACACACACACACACACACACACACACACAGAGAGAGAGAGAGAGAGAGAGAGAGAGAGAGAGAGAGAGAGAGAGAGAGAGAGAGGAGCATTCTCAGGAATGTTAAAGGTCTCTTAATCCAAGAGAAGCAAGGGTTGGTTGGTGCAATGGATGCAAATACATGGCTCACGTTTGTCTGTGCCTTCTGATTCTTCTACAGATGCTAAGCGAGTTGGTGATAGCAGATGAACGATGAGTTTTTATGGAAATCTAAGCAGAAAGAATGGTACCTGGGAAACTCTACCTACTAATAGAGTTACCGGCATGTAGACTAATTAAACTGTAGTTTGCGTATGGGGTAAAATGATATTTTATGTGTATGAGTTATACGGGGAAGAGAGAAATCAAGTCATAAGGGATCTTCAGGTTTTATATCAGAATATAACATATACTGCTCCGCATATTGCGCTGCATCAGGCAGACTTCTGCAGGGGATACAAAAGTTTAGTTTTTCACATAATCGGGTTAATGTGTCTATCAGATACTTAGAGATGATTACATCCAACAGTAAATAGTTTTCCTGAAATTGTAGAGGAAGTCTGCACTACAAATACATGACGAACTGTTCGTGACCCATTATTACATACTACTCAGGATTCAGGAACCTAAAAAATAGCGCAAGGCAGTGAATAGAAACTGGATCCAAAGGTAGAGTGTGAGGCAATAATGAGTACGAGTTTCAGGAAACACTAATATTTGAGACTGTGTCATTGACAGAGTACTGTAGAACACTTAGCAAGGCATACACGATCAAGGGTGAGTCTAAACGTATGGAACACAGAACCACGTTTACATGTTTATAAGAGGTCGGTACTGGAAACTGAAATGTAAGATGGCTCAGTGTCTATAGTACTTTAGGCCAAACCTGAGTTCCTCCCAAAAATGCACACTGTGGAAATAACTTGTCTTCTGATGTACATTTGCCTTACACACACACACACACACACACACACACACTCACACTCATCAATCAATAAATGTAATAAATAGTAAAAGAAATCATGGAAGAGGACACAGAATTACTGTCGATATGCTTGTCCATAGATGAGAGGACATTTTAATGTTAAGAGGGCATAAACAGCCTTGGTAGGAGAATCCATATTACATCATATGAAGGTATGCAAATGAGTAGACACAACTAAGTGCAGGGGTTAATACAAGATATGAATGGTTTCCTCACCAGCCCTGAGCAAAGATGCTCCGCTATGTCATTAACAATGACAACTGTAGGGCTAGAGAGATGGCTCAGCAGTTAAACGCATGTCTTCCAGAAGACTCAGGTTTGGTTCAATGACCAAAAGACCCACATGACAGGTCAAAACTATCAGGAATCGAGTTCCAAGGGATCCATTGTCTTTTTTGGCCTCTAGGAAGGGGGTTCCAGGCCACCCCCCCCTACAATAATGTATCTTCAGTAGAAGTAGCCATAGAATATGACTTGTTCAGTTTGGCAGATCAACATTGGTTACAAATGAGTATTTATTCTGAATTTCCATACTGACAACCAGTACATATATTTTTGCAGAATCTATCTATAATAAGCACCTGTGTTTGGAAGGGAAACAATTGAATCTGGAAATATATGACTCATGTTCTCAAGTAAGTCAAACAAAACACCCCTTTTTTTATTTTATTTTATTTTCAAGCATGGTTTGAATACGAGTGGTTATAAAATCTCAACACCGAAATAAAGTTTCTTCTCAACTTTAATTGCTAAAATGTCCACATTTCTTTTAGTGTAAAATTTATTATCAGGATTCTGTATTCATTTCCACTAAAAGTTAGCATGGCAAAAAAATCTTTAATGTCTGTAATGAACAGCAAATGTGAACCCTGAAAAGAGTCTTAACAAAAATCATTAAGATTTTATTTTATGTATATGAGTATGTTGCTTGTGTGTGCTGTGTGTGCACCATGGCATCAAGCGCCCACAGAGGCAAGGAGAAGCCATGCATTAACCTGAAACTGGAATTACATATTATTGTGAGCATCCTGCAGGTTAGGATCTGAGCCTGCATCCTCTGCATGATCAATAAATGCTCCTAGCCATCGAGCCCTCTGTCTTTCTGGCCCTTTAACAGGAATCTTTAAAATAGCAGCATTGGATTGTGCTTATATGTATTCCTAGTGTAGCTGTCAGAAATTAAGGCCGAATGACTTGTCAGTTCTCACTAAATTCTGTTTTTCTCTAAGGAATTTTCAATAGAGCATAAGTAAGATAAAATTTGAATAAAAAATTAGTCAATATATTAAAATATCAAAATTGGATTAGAGAAATGAGAATAGTCAGTTTTCTAAGATTTCAAAAAATGTTTTTTATTGATTTGTTTTAGTTTTTTGTCCTAAATTATCATATAAACATTTTTACATAAACTTTGTGAAGCTTTCACTTTCTTGTGTTTGATTCTACCATTAAAATAAATAGACATACTAGACTGGGGAGACGGCTCAGTGGTTAAAGTACTTGCCATGCTATCATTAGCACTTGAGTTTGGAATCCTAGAATCCATGAAGAGGTAGGCACTGTATACTTTCAGCACTCCTAGGTTTGATGGGAGGAGACAGGAAGTTTATGTGCCATCCGGCCTGTTGTCCATAACAAAAGCTCAGGATGGAAAGGGAAGACCAGCCTCTGAGGCTGTTCTGAGGCCTCTAAGTGCTTGCCCTGACAAGCATGTGCGGATACTCACACAGGAACATGCATACCCACATCCAAATATGCATACACACAGACCACACAGACACACAGACACAGAAACACACACACACACACACACACACACACACACACACACAGAGTGAGAGAGAGAGAGACAGACAGACAGAGAGAGACAGAGACAGAGAGAGAGAGAGAGACAGAGAAAGACAGAGACAGAGAGAGACAGAGACAGAGAGACAGAGACAGAAAGAGACAGAGAGAGATTGAGAGAGACAGAGAGGGAAAGAGAGACAGAGAGGGAGAGAGAAAGAGGGAGAGAGGGAGAGAGGGAGAGAGGAAGAGACAGAGACAGAGACAGAAAGAGACAGAGACAGAGACTTCACTAATTAATATCATTTTCGAGACAAATTTGTGAATATTACTTTAAAAGGCATCATATGAAATTCTTTAAAAATAAATGTTTTCTTACAGAAAAATTGTAAAGTGATTGAAATACACACACACACATACACAAACACATACACACATATATATGTTTAAGAAACAAATGATGTGAGTAAAACAGAGGAACAATGAAATCACACTTTAGAAATTATTGTTCTTTAGCCTTATTGAAATGGGTAACTATTAATTGAGGCTTAGAACTCTGCTGTGGGATAACTTCAATTCACTTGGTTCATTTCCAGCCACAGAGAGCAAAATTCTCCCTGACGGGTGAGCTGCACTGGGCAGATGGGTTTGTGATAGTATATGACATCAGCGACAGGCCTTCCTTTGCTTTTGCAAAGGGCCTGATTTACAGAATTCGGGAGCCACCGACTACTCCCTGTAAAAGGTAAGGCATTTCATTCCTGTCTCCTTCCCTCTTTAGTAAATCATCTTCTTGCTGTGCGAATCATTAGGAAGAATTTAATACAGACTTCCAATTACAAAATTTAACAGCCCTGAACAATTCCCCTTCGCATTTCCACAGGAGTTACATACGTAGTAAAAGGACTTGGATGAGAATACTTTATACCCTGTCTGACATAAACAGTTACTTGCCCCGAGCAAATGGCTATTTTACAAGACAGGTTCTACTGTTAACATGACACTCACTAGCAAAATAATGCTCCCCTGTACAGCAGACGCTTCAGGCTTCCACCTTTCTTTTTATCCTATGAAAATGTTAAGGATCCTAAACAAATCCAGAGTTATTACATTTGGTTTCCTGTGTCATCCAGCTTCTCATCACTGGGTTACCCAGGATGTCACAGCGAAAGTAGACTGAAGGGTCAACCATCTACAAATGTTAAGGGTGGGGATATACTTTTCCCCCACTTTTACCGCTAAGATAAAAAACGTGGTCAACGCCTTTCTGTACACTGCCTTGGCACACAAACACAGAAGGAGGACAGCTATATTTAGAGAGTTGTTGTTTAATTTCCTCTCTTTCTATTGCTTGAGCATCTCTCATTTAAAGTGTTCATTTTCGTTCAAACGCTGACATGAGCGGATCTATAGGTTTTTATCAGGGTTGCTCATGATGTCTAAGATGATGGTGTAATTGTGTGGAGCTTAAAGATGTCAATCTTATTACTGTGGTTTGTTACGTGTCTTCATTATAGTTCTTTAAATGACAACTAATTAGTCACTTTTGTATAGTGTGACACAGTACCTAGTAGAAAAAAAATTAAGGAATGATGGATTTTAGTTAGCTCAGGGTTCCGAATGGCCAGTCTGTGTCATTTGTCTCCAGGTTTCTGGGCCTCGATTGAGGTAGAACCTTGCCGTTCTGTGATGGGGACTATTTTCCTATTTAGCTTCCCACATAAAGAGACAAAGTGGGGAAGGTTACAGCCATCCCTGGTTGCTATACTTATCCCCAAATAAAGAACACTTCCAGGCTGCTCCAAACACTGATCTTTGAGATCCTTGTTTGTGTTATTTATTTCACTCTGTGGAAAATGGCTTTGTAGCTGTGTGGATATGTGTCTCTAAGCACACATATGGCTATGACCGTAGACATAACACCTTCTGGGACCTAATTTGAACTCTGTCCTTTGCTTATATACTTGCCCTTAAAAAAAAAAAAGGGTTGCTGAACCCGTCTTGACAAAGTTACCCACTGTGTTTCAGGGTGGTGGAACCAGCTGTGGTTTTAGTTGGCAACAAGCAAGACCTCTGCCACGTGCGAGAGGTTGGCTGGGAAGAAGGGCAAGAGCTAGCAATAGATTTCCGCTGCCAATTCTGTGAGCTGTCTGCAGCAGAGCAGTCCCTGGAGGTCGAGGTGACGTTTCTCAGACTCATCAAAGACATTCTGATGATCTTCAAACACAAGGAGAAGAGGAGACCCAGTGGGTCTAAATCAGTGGCCAAACTGATCAATAATGTGTTTGGAAAGAGAAGGAAATCTGTTTAGTAGACATGTAATCCAGGGCACTTTGTACATCAGAGAGTTTCAAACACTTAAATGACAATTAAATGTATGATTTATATAATTAAAAGACAGATTTTTTTTATATATGAGATGAGTGAAAATTAGTCATGGCTCACTTTAAAATACATATTTTATCTTTTTGGTTGTGTTTGGTTTACATTGTTTCCCACATAAATTTTTACTTCTTGCACAAGCAAGCACTCCGTCCAGAGTGTATCAGTGGGTAGCTGTCCCCTATGCTTTGCAGAGAAAACCTTGCACATGATGTTTTATTAAAGTACTATTTTAAAGTGTATGGCTCACTTGTATATTCTGTCATTGTTTTGAGTAAAACAAACATATCCATACAGCCAGTGAATTGTAGGGCACAAGTTATCAATTTCACCATATTTAAAAGTTTTTTACTTAAGACATGATTTATGGTTGGATATGTTATATTACCTGTCCATGAATAAATATTTTGTAGTTGATGAGATAATAAAAACTGGTGTGTTGTGTGAATTAGTTTCTGTTTTTACATTGGTAAAATATATGAAATATATATGACAAATTCAAGGTAATGGAGGAATTTTTTTTCTTGCTGGCTTTCAGTTTGAAGTGATACTGTCTGTCATTCAGGGTGGTCCTGATAGCAGGGGTGTGATGCAGTCATACTGCATCACCAATCAAGTAGCTGAGAGAGGTGAACACTGATGCTTACCAGACTTTTTCATCTTTATTTGTTTCGAACCCGGTACACAAGCCATTCACAATGGGTCTTTCCTATTCAGCGAGGCCTCCTGGGAAAACACCTCACAGACGTGCACAGTGTGTGTCTCCCAGGTGTTTCTGAACCCAGACACGTTGTAAAGGAAGATAAGCCTCTGCGGTCGCTGAGGACACTGCTCACAGAAAACTTCGTGGATATCATTAAGATCATTTATAAACCAAAAGTTGTCTAGTTTATTTAGGGGAAATAAAACATATTCAGTTTGGTTTCTATGGCTGTGATAAAAATAATGGCCAAAGGCAATGTCAGTAGGAAAGGGTTTATTTTGTCTTAGAGGTTACAACCTATGATGAAGAGAAGCCAGGGCAGGAGTTGAAACAGAGGCCACAGATGAATGCTGCTTACCTGCTTGCTCCCCGTGGCTTGCTCAGCCACCTTTCTTATACACACATGCTGAGGGATTCTACTTCTGAGAGTGGTTTGGGCCCTCCTACACCAATTAGCAACCAGGCCAATAGTATGGAGGCAATTTCGCAATAGGGGTTTTCTAGATATCTCTGGATTTGTGCCAGATTGACACGAACTAACCAGCACAGTTGGTAAATTTACAACTTTGAAGGATTTGCTACTGGGAAGGATATATTTTTGGGCTAGATGAAAACCTTATTAAATCCCACAAGCTATTGTTTCATTTCAAAGACAACAGTGACCTTCTAAACTATACTTGAAGTAGAAGTTCTCAACAGCAAGTCCCTTACTGCACTTATCCACCTATTATTTTCTGCTCTGAAGCTGTTTTCCTAACGCCTGATAAAATGTTGATAATTATGGTTGGATATCAGGAAAATAAAAGCTTGGATTAAAGGTATGGCATTCTCACACTTAGTTACTAAGTGAGAAGAGGTGCTTAGGGACCATTCTAGAAGAATGTTTTAAGTAGAGGGTGATAATCTGGAGTGGGGCAAAGGTGGCCCAGACTGTCAGGTTACAGAGAAAAATATCAATAGCTTGGAACTCTTTTATCCAAGATAATCCAAGATTTAGCATATTAGAAAAAGTCCCTTGAGATAATGTACATTACTGTTTCTTAAAATCTGACTTATTTACATCATTCACTGTATTTTATAGTTAAATGTATTTACCTGTAAATGTCACAGTCTTGTTTTTCCTTACATATCCATAATATCCCATTATGAATATGAAATACATTTTCATTATGCATCCATCAGCTAAAGGACATTTACGTTGTTCCAATGTCTTAGGTACTATGAACACAGAGAGAGAGAAGCAATAAACATGTCTGAGCAAGTATCTGGTGAGTAGTAAGTCAGTAGGCCCAATGCCAAGAAATAGTGCAGCTTAGATATTGGTAGATTTAACATTTGCTTTTGGAGAATTCTCCACACCGAGCTTCAGATTGGGCATACCAGTTGCGGTTCTCCCAATCGTGAAGAGAGAAAGGCAGTTCTTCCTGAATCATGTCCCCTGCATGTGTGGTAGGTTCTTTGTTTGTTTGTGTGTGTGTTTGATCCTTGCCCTGTTCTAAATGGGGTGAGATGCAGTTTCAGAGTTGTTTTGATTTCATTTCTCTAATCGCTAACAATGGTAAATGTTCCATGAGATATGTCTAGCCATTTCTATTTCTTTTTAGAATTCTCTACTTAGACCCATAGCTTGGTTTTTTGAACTGGGTCTTTTATTTGATTGACTATTTAAAAATATTTTGGATATTAATCTCCTATTAGACGTATAGCTGGAAAAGATTTTCTCCACTCTATGAGTCTCTTCTCTGACTATGTCTTTAGCTGTGCAGAAGTTTTTTAGTTTAAGTGCCACTTCCCAATTGATGGCCTTACTTCCTGGGAAATGGTGTAGGGTATTACCTAAGTCTACTTCCAGCATCTCAGTGTTTCAGGTTTCAATTTTGAGCTCTTTGGCCTTAGTTTTGTGCAAAGTGATAACCCAGAGTCTGCTTTCACTCTTCTGCATGGGTTCGTCTGGTTGTATAGTGACTTATCATTGGGGCTTGCACTCAGGTGGTTATCCACGTGAGAAGCAAGGATCTCTGAGAGATCTGGCCACATCCTGGTTCCTTAGACATTAGGACCATCTCTTTTTATCCTCCAGTCTTAGCTCTTAAGAGATATATGATCCAGGGTCAAAAATTTACTGCCTAGAACCCAGTGTGCTTCATGCTAACCTTCTACTTTGTAAGGTAGAACATGATGTGTGCTGTATGAAATTCTTGCCAATTGCATAATTTCTTTCTGCTCGCAAATGCCATGTTCTGTCTGTGTAGAAGGAAATGACACAAATGACCCATGGTTGGTATGTATGATAACTTAAAGTGAAGGCTTCCTGTTAGCTAGAAGAAGAGGCTGCTACATGAACGGGAAATATGTTACCTTTGTGCGATTTCTCTTAGAAAAGTCACTGATGGACTTGTCTGTACTTACTCCTGGAATTTTATTGATATTTTATGTCTCGTCATTGATCTTATATATTTGATATTGACTGTGCTTCCACACATGAACAGTATATTGACACTATATAATTCTGTGTGTGTGTGTGTGTGTGTGTGTGTGTGTGTGCGCGCGTGCGTGCGTGCGTGCATGCATGTGTGTGTGTGTGTGTGTGTGTGTGTGTGTGTATGTGTGTGTGTGTGTGTGTCCTGTGGAGACTTTAATAGAGAGTACGATTCTTGGAGGTGGAGTTGCAAGTGGTTTCATGTTATTGAACATGGGTGCTAGGAATTGAACTCTCTCTGCTGTATCAGGAACCATTCTTTTGTGTTGACCCATCTCTTAAGCATCCGGTGTCTCAGTTTTAGAGATTTTTCTCCTCATTATTTAAAATCCTTTTTATAGCTGAATGAAACAACTTAGGATGATTTTTGCCATAAAGTAATATTTTTGAAATATGTGAAAATGTTTGTTTAAACATTTTCAAATTATTAATGTTTAATCAATATACTTTATTTATGATCAATCAAAGTAAAGTTTCTCTATTTTAAGAGTATAGCTTCTGGGTCCATAGAGATGGCTTAGGAGTTAAGAGCACTGGATGCTCTTGCAGAGGGCCTGGGTTTAATTCATAGCACCCACTTTGCAGCCACAACTGTCTCTGACTCTATTCCTATGGGTTTTGGCACCCTTCTCTGGCCTCTGTGGACATTGCACAAGCATGTTCAGGCAAACAATCCTCATATACACATAAAATAAAAGCAAATAAAACTCTCAAAACATTATATACATAATGTATATTTAAAAACAAAACAAAAAGATGAAAATTTAAATTTAATATATATATTCAAAAGTATTTAATTTTTTACTGGTTAGATTCTGATATTTTAGTAAAATAATTCCAGATGATACATCTTGTTATAAATAGTCTCTGCAATGTTGTGTTAAAAAGCAAGGTCTTATAGTTTCAAAATGTTCTCTCATGATGTTTCTTTAGAAATAATGGTTGATTATTTCTTAGAATTATAATTATGTGTTATGTTAATTTGTCTTTGTAAAATGAGACAGCTTTAAACCTTTGGCACCTACCTGTTTTATTTTTCCTGGTTGCAGAATTAATATGTTCCAGTTCGCTTTTACCCTTGGAGTTTTTTTAAATGAGTATGTGTTGTGGATTCTCAGTTAATGGGATCAAGTGAAAATATAACATGTTAGAGGAGATAGACCTTTATTTTCTATTTATTTTGGATGCTTCCTTTGGGACTTCTGGTCAACAGTGGCACCGGTCTGAAATGTCCTATGTAATCTGTGACAATCCACTTAATAGTCATATGAGTCAATTTAGTGTTTGAGAGTGCCAACATTTGGGCTGTCAGCTGACTTCATGTGGGGCAGAGATTAGTAACTGCGACTGGATTTGCTCCTAATTTTTGTGACACAAGTTGGCATTATATTCAATTTGTTCTCTGACAGTAGCCTAATGATGAGAGATAATTTATTAAATCTTCTTCAACCCAGTCAATATGAAATTTTTGGTTTCCTTACAGGGAAAAAACAGAGTAAATAAGAAAGTCTCCAGCAGAGGCAATATTCTGTACAGCTTGAAGATATTCTGGTACCATTTCCTTGGGACAATAGTTCACCAGTAAATCAACTTGAAAAACTTTAAAAATAACAAGCTGCAAGTTTTCAAAGTGAGAAAAAAAAAGCCTCTATGCACAGAAAAACAAATACATCAACATTAGCCCATGAAGTGTTATAAGATGTGGGAGGAAAATATGTCTATAAATCTCAAAGGATGTTAAGCTCTGTCACTGGGCCTGGAATAGCCTGAGATGCTTCTAGTGAAAAGGGGGATGCTGTCACTCACTGTGGACGAGCTTCAGTGACATAACCCATAATGAGGGCCAACAGTTGAGGAAGGCATCACCAAAGGGGAGGGGTCCTTAAAATGGTTTTGATTTAATACAAGGCATGCGCTATTAATAAAGAGGTTGAATGATACCTGGGTGTTTTATAGGTTTATAAATTGGCTGTAGTAAAATATTTTACATCTTAGATCACTAGGTTTTGTTTCAGCTGATTATGGGAGATATCTATCCAGAGTTGACTGAATTGTATTAATCTGAACCTAGTTTAATGATGCCTTAACATTTTTATGGGAGAATTTAATGTTTGCAATATCCTTGTTCCTTATTTGAAAGCGTGACTTATAGGTTTCTCATCTTCCTTAAATTATAAAATCCTTCAGCTAATAAAGGAAAATGATTATAGTTTGCAAAAAAGGCAAAGTCATTTAACAATCCATATAACTGTCTATTGTAGGACTTTGCATAATAATTGTAATTTAGCTATTAGGGATTCTAAAGGCAGTTATCAGTCATACTCTGCAATTCCAGGGGAATCAGGCAAGGTCCGAATTATTTGAAGTATTTTAAATTCTCAAAGAAAAAAGGCACACTATAAATTTGAAATATAATGTATCATAACAAGATATTATTCCATAGGAAAAGGAAAAAGTCCCTCATAATTTTTAAATGTGTAAGCCACCAAAAAGATTTGTTTTCATCACTTTGTATATAGCTGCAAGATAAATTTATTTTACTAATAAACACAAATTTTATATCAAGCATGTGCTCTTTCACGGAGCAATCCATGTGCTAGATGTCACCATGGTTACTTGGAGTTATCGGTGATTGTGGGACAGTGATGTACAAAGTCAAGGCTACAGAGGCGGGAGACTGAAGACTTAGAGATAAAAGTCCTTATTACTACCTGTCAATAAAATTATGACATTTTTGTATAGTTCTTAGGCTCACTGTGAGTATTTCACAGCTAGACAAATAAAATCTTTAAAGCATATTGAAATCATCTCTAAGTCTCTTCTGGTAAGGTTTCTGCTCAAGGTCGTAAATTATTTAGGTTTGAAAATATGGGACATCTGCACATTTTATAAAATGTTAATTAGCCCAGAGATGTGGAAATTACTATGGGGATACTTAAAAATCAAAACACCATTATATGAGGCAGAGTTCCCATGTACATATGAATAAGGATGTAGACTCAAAGGAAAATAAATCAGTAATATGAAGTGATATCTGCTCTTCCATATTCTTTTATTTTTCTATTGTAGCATTCTTCACACTGTACAGAATATGCAATCAACACACTTGGTGATTATTTTTATACTCCATGAACTTATTCTATCAAGCTATATAATTGATAAATTGAAACTAGCGCCTGTTAGAAATGCTGTTATTTTTCCTTTTTGAAAATGGATTCTTCCCTCCATTTACTTCAAATTTCTATTTTATTTCCCTTTCTGAGTGATATTTGACATTCTCCCTTGGGCCCTCAATACTTGGCTTCTTTGGGTCTGTGGATGGCAGCATGATTACCCTGTACTTTATGGCTAACATCTACTTCCTTTTGTTGACATCAAATTTTCTATTTACTTTGGTAAGAAAGAGCCATGATGATGTATGTGACTTCTACAGGCAAAGATCAAAAATTCAAGTGACACTACATGCTGGCGAGGATGTGGAGAGAGAGGAACACTCCTTCATTGCTGGTGGGAACGCAAACTAGTACAGCCACTTTGGAAATCTATCTGGCACTATATAAGAAAATTGGGAATAGGGCTTCCTCAAGACCCAGGTATTCCACTCCTTGGAATATACCCAGAAGATGCTCCAGCACACAACAAGAACATTTGCTCAACCATGTTCATAGCAGCCTTATTCATAATAGCCAGAACCTGGAAACAGCCTAAGTGTCCCTCAGTAGAAGAATGGATAAAGAAACTGTGGTGCATTTACACTATGGAATACTACTTAGCTATTAAAAACAAGGAATTCCCGAAATTTGTGGACAAATGGATTGAACTAGAAATGTTCATAATGAGTTAGTTAACCCAGAAGGAGAAATAGTCAAATGGTATATACTCACTTATATCTGGACACTAGCCCAAGGGACATGTCCCATGAATGTCTTCACTTATCAGGAAAGTGGGACAGAGGGGAGGACATCCTATTGGGCCTCTAGGTGAGAGAAGCATGGGAGAATGGGGAAATAGAAGGATCCAGAGGGTCCTAGAAACCTACAAGAAGAACATTATGATGGGCGGATCTGGGCCCAGGGGTCCTGCTCAAACTATGGCACCAACCAAGAACAATACATGCAGTAAACTTCGAACCTCTACCCAGATCTACCCAATAGACAGGATATTCTTCACAGCTGATTGTAGAGTGGGGTCTGACTTTCACACGAACTCTGGTGCCCCATATTTGACCACGTTTCCTGGATGGGGAGGCCTGGTGGCACTCAGAGGAAGGATAGCAGGCTACCAAGAAGAGACTTGATACCCTATGAGTATATACAGGGGGAAAAGGTCCCCCTCAGTCACAGTCATAGGAGAAGGGAGTAAGGGGAAAATGGGAGGGAGGGAGGAATGGGAGGATACAAGGGATGGTATAACAATCGAGATGTAATATGAATAAATTAATAAAATATATTAAAAAACCACATCTGACTAATCACATTTCCCTGAGGATGGGATAGTCATCCACAGTATACAAATGATGGGAAAATCAGTATATATCTTGTACAATTAATACAACAAAAATATACATTGCAGTTATTAAGGAAAATATATACAGAAAGCTGACCTTTTCAGACGAGATGCTAAAACTGACCATTAATTCACAATCATTAAGAGAGTATGGTATTTATTGAGACTGGATAAATGGCTCAGAGTTTAAGAGCACTTGCTGTTCTTCCATAGGGCCTAAGCTTGGTTCCCAGCACCCACATCAGGCAGCTCACAACAGTCTGTAACTATAGCTCCCATCTTGCCTCTGTGAGCATCTGCACAACCTAGTATGTGTGTAAACACACATAAAAATAAATATTAAAATATTATATAGACTGAGAAGTAGACAAATTGGATAGTGAATGAGTCAAATTTCATAAACTTACTTCATACATAGTAATTTAATACACAAAAGATATTGTTTCAATTCAAAGGAAAGTAATGGAACAGATTGTTATTCATCCAAAGAAATCCAGATAGATCTCTGCTTTAGACCATAAAAACTTCAAGATGACTAAGTGTTGGTAATTTAAGGGACAAAAACAAGACATCATCTACTAAACTAAGCAATTCCCTAATAATATCCACTTCTAAGTGAGTACATATCATGTATGTGTTTCTGGGTCTGGGTTACCTCACTCAGTATGATATTTTCCAGTTCCATTCATTTGCCTGCATATTGCATGGTGTCCTTGTTTGTAACAACTGAGTAGTATTCCACTGTGTAAATGTAATACATTCTCTTTATCCATTCTTCAGCTGAGGGACAGCTAGGTTGTCTCCAGTTTCTGGCTATTATGAATAAAGCTGTTATGAACATAGTTGAGCAAATGTCCTTGTGGTATAGTGGAGCATCTCTGGGTATATGCCCAGGAGTAGTATAGGTGGGTTTTGAGGTAGAATTATTCTCAATGTCTGTCCTATAAAAGGTAGAAAGTCTTAGGGTAGACAAAAAAATGGGGATAACAAAGAAAGCAAATAGAAGTGAGCAGATTTGAGAAATATCTCATTAAAAACAATAAAACTGTCCATGCATGGCCCTCGTTTGGGTTATTAGTCTCCAATAGCCCTGCTGGGCCCAGATTTGTTGGCTCTGTTGGGAAGCTTCTGACTCCTCCGGGTCCTTCTATTCCTCACTCAGCTATACGCATGGAGAGAACCTAGCTCCCTACTCAGATGTAGCATATAGGCAGCTCAGTCTCCATATGAGTACCCTAAAAAGGGGAGCAGGGGCTGTCCGTGCCATAGATTCTGTCACCTGCACTTTGATTACTTCCCCCTGGCGGAGTGCCTTAACATGCCACAGAGGAATAGGATGCAGGCAGTCCTGGTGAGACTGGATAGGCTGGGAGCAGGTAGTAGGGCAAAAATGCTTCCCCCTCTCAGGACTAGGGGAGGAGAGGATTGGGGGCAGGGAGGAAGACTGGTACCAGGAGGAAATGAAGGAGGAGGCTATGATTGAGATGTAAAGTGGATAAATTTTTAAAAAATTAAATTAAAATTAATTATAAATTATTATAAAAATGATAAAACTGGAAAAGGTTAATCCTTGTGTGGAGCCATTTAAAAAGACAAAAAAAAGGAAGAAGGTTATGAAGCTTTGAAAGTAAATACAATGACCATGTCCTTCATTTGAGTTATGAACACTGAGTAATGTTCATTAACAGTGTGATAATGAGATGGGTAGACATGATGTAAAAATAAGGGGGAGTGAAAATAAGATATTGTACTCAAAGATACCATATTCCTAAACACTTATCAAATATTGGAGAATTAGTTAAATGTCCACGAATTATTAAAACATTAGGCCTGAAAGCATTAAAAATGGGAAATTTTATATCAAGAGAATAGATCTTATGTAACTATCTTTAAGGGTAGAGTATGCAACCACCCTAGGGTGATTGTCTAGTATGTCTGTTTCCTGTATGCATAGAGGTTTGAAAATTTTGTGTGGATTGTGTTGATCATGGAGCTTCAGCTCCCCTGTTTCTTCAGAGATCATCATTGATTTTTCTCTGCTGCCTGATGTCATGTTTATCACTGCCTGACCTAATTTAATTATTTGTGAACCCTTTGTCTCTTTCTTCCCCATAACTGATAAAAATAAATAATTAAAGGTATAGTTTAACATATCTAAAATGCTTTAATTAATTGTAAAGTGTGTACCTTTACATACACATGGGCACAGTTGAGCAGAGGGGCTAGCAGATAGCATCAGACCCCTGAGCGGGAGTTATTGGTGGTTGTGACTCACCTAATGCTCACGCTGGGAACCAAATTTCATCGTCTCAATGAAAATTAAGTACTTGTAAGCACTGAACCATCTCTGTAGTCCTTGAATATTTTACTCTAAATGAGTTTTTATATTATCTTGCTTAGGATAGGCACAAAAAGACACTAAAATGTATTTACTAACAGAAGTGAATAAGCTCAAATTTACTTTACTAGTCTGTTTTTTTTTGTTTTGTTTTTTGTTTTTTTTGCAGTGGAGAATAATTGAAAGATCTGAAAGTAAATCATGTTTTATCTCAGATGATTGGGTCAGAAATTTATATTTAATATTAACTAATTTGTGAGATATGTATTTATAGAATTACAACACACATTGTATAATCTAATGGCGTCTAAATTATGAGTTCTAAAATTGGAACAAAATGAAAAAGAAGAGAAGTAAATATGTTTTTCTGGTGATTCAAAGTTGATAAAATAAAACTTTGGAGAAAATAGAAACACATCCAGTGGGGGGGGGGGGGAAACTGATAATGCCTAGTAAAGGAGGTAAGCAGTGAGACTGTCAATTAATTATTGGTTTATATGATATAAGCTTGAATAAAATTGGAAGGCCAGTTAAGTATATACCCTTTTAGTACTATTTGCACAGAGAGATATGAGGCTGAAGATCAGACCTGGGAGAACAGGAGCTGGAAGACAAAAGGCCTGTAGAGAAAGGAGAAACCCTGGGTCGGGGCATCTCTGTGACAAGATATAGACCCACGTCAGGGTAGGGTCCTGGGAGGATGTGAAGAGGATTCTACCAGGGGCACCTAGTAGCAGCGGCCATAGAGACTGAAGAAGACATCTTCTACCTGGACAAGTCTCCTAGTAGATGGAGGGGAACATGAACTCACCAGCAACATTTTTTTTTTTTTACCCAAAATTTACCCTGCCCAGAAGATGTACGGGGATAAAGACAGAGTAGATAAAGTGCAGATTGAGGGGATGTCCAACCAGTGCATGGCTCAACCTGAGACCCACCCCATGGGAGGGGGCCAACCTCTGATGCCAATGCTTTGCTGTCAGTACAACGCCTGCAGGCAGGAGCTTAGCAGAGTTGTCTTCTGAGAGGCTCCATGCAGCAGTGGTTCAGAACAGATGCTGAGATTCACAGCTAAACATTGGGCAGTGCGTAGGGAGTCTTGTGGGAAAGTGAAGGGAAGGAGAAAAGGTCCCGGAGGTGACAGGAGGTCCAGGGAAAGACCAACAGAGCCAACTAACCAGGGCCCAGAGTGGCTTTCTGAAACAGAAGCACCAACCAAGGGCTAGGCATGGATTGGACCTAGGCCTCTTACACAGATGTAGCCTATGGACAGGTGAGGATTCATGTGGGTCCTCTAGCAGCGGGAGCGGAGGCTTTCTATGATGTGGACTCTGTTGCCAGCTTTCTGGTCACTCCCCCCTGGCAGGACTGCCTTGCCATGCCACAGGGGAAGAGGACCTCCTCAGTCCTCGTATGATGTGATGAATTGGGGTGGATGGGAAGGGGAGGGTCTGCCCTTTCCTGAGGAATAACAGATGGGAGAGAGGAAGGGAGGGTGAGACTGGAGGTGAGAAAAGGGGCTACAGGCAGGGTGTAATGTGAATAAATAAAATAAATCATTAAAAAATCCATATGGAACCAAACCAAACACCACCACCACCACCACCACCAAACAACAACAACAACAACAACAACAACACCCTCCTCTCCATGGAGCAACTCTCCATTTCCTTATTTTTGTGGCACAGAGCAACTAGTGTTCTGTCTTCTATAAATTTGGCTACTTTAGATTCCTCACAATAACAGATTCATGTGGCATTTGTCCTAAGTATTTGATTCTTTTCACCTTGTGCAATGTCTTCTAAACTGATCCCT
This sequence comes from Acomys minous, assembly GCF_964271855.1. Lineage (NCBI taxonomy): Eukaryota > Metazoa > Chordata > Mammalia > Rodentia > Muridae > Acomys > Acomys minous. Next base: position 10,428,898 of record NC_140500.1, read on the forward strand.
GGTGCCAAAATAGCAGAATTTCATTCTGTGTTGAAGTTGTTTGTATGTGCTCTATCTTTCCCACTCACTGCTCAGGTGATGGACACATGTCCTGTATTGGCTGCTAATTTGAATAGTGTTGCAAAGAGTAAGGAATGCAGACATCTCTTGGAGTTTTTCTGGCTGTTCTGTGATTTAGAAATTTTTATACAATGTCTTTTAAGACTTTAAACATTTCACATTTCATATTTAGTGTGAAGCATTCTGAGTTTTGAGTGGGGAGAGAATGGAAGGATTAAGAGAGGTCTGGAGCTCCACAGGGAGATCCTTAAGGCCAATGGATCTGGACATGGTGGGGGTGGGGGGGATGCAACATCTGATGCACCAACCAAGGACAATGCACGCAGAGAACTTAGACCCTGTTCAGATGTAGCCAATGGACAACTGATCCTCCAAGTGGTGGTGGGGCTCCTGCTGAACCTCTGACCTACACTTTGGTACCAATGATTTGATCACTGCCTCCTTGGTAGAACAGCCTTGCAGGCACACAGAGGAAGGGGATGCAGGCTATCTTGATGAGACTTGATAGGCTGTGGCCAGAGAGTGGGTTAGGAGAGCCCCCCCCAGGCCCTCTGTTAGAGGTCTAGGGAAGGGCAAGAGGGCAGAAGAGGGAGGGAGGGAATGGGAAGATAAGAGTGAGTGAATAACAATCAGGAAGTAATGTGTGAATAAATTATAACAAACAAAATACATTGAATAATAAAAATTATTTTTCATAATGTGTTAGTAGGAATCATCTGATACTTTTTGACTCATAAATTGGTGATGGTCTACACCTTCTCATGTACCTGACAACTGTTTAGTCCTTTGTTGGGTTTTTAAAGGTCATTTGTTTAGGATATTTTGCTACTGAGTTGCCAAAGTTTCTAATGTATTTTGTGACATGACCTCTTTTTATAAAATGGTTTACACACATTTCTCATTACTTCTATAGACTATTGTATAGTTTGTAGTTTCCATTGCTCTGTGGAGGATGATGTGATAACATTCTTTGCCTGTGGGTCTGTGTTAATGACAGTGTAACTTCTGCCGAGGACAAGACCATGGAGCTTGCTCCCATGCCTCCGCCTTGGGTCTGACAGTGTCAAGTCTAACATGTCTTTAGTATGCTTTGAGTTACAGTTGTATATAGCATGTGTTAGGAATTTGGGCTTACCCTATCTCATGTTGGTCATCCAAATTGTCCATCACCATTATGAATGAAGCACCTTTAGCCCCTGACTGCTCCCCTTTCGTGCCCTTTCTGAAGACAATGCTTGCATGTTTTTACTTCCCGGCCCTCTCTTCTGTTCCCTGCCATGTGTCTGGCTTAATGCTAGTACCATAGTTTGTAATTAGCATACTTTGGTATATATTATACAAGTGTGACACTACTTGTTTTTGTCTTTCTTGAACACTGTGACTGTCCTGAGATCTTTGTACTTCACATAAATTTCAAGGTAACTAAGAAAATTTCCTACTGGGAGTTTTATTCTAAACAACACTGAATCTTTAGACTACCTTGGGTAGTGTTGTTAGTTTAATAATATAAGCCTTTAATACAAGCTGGACATTTCCCCTTAAGTTGTGCCTTATATTTACTCTATTGCTATCATAGTTTCATTGTGTGTGATTCAGTGTCTTGGTTAAGTATTTTTCTTACCTTTTCTGTGGATTTTTTGTGGAGTCTTCACATACTTTGATGATATCTGAACAGATAACTTTATTTATTTGGTGTCTGGGATACTTTTATGTTCCTTTCTTTACTAGTTGCTCTGTGTTAGACTCTGCTTCCATGATGAATAGAAGTGACTGAGGAGTCACCCTGGTTTTCTTTCTGATGCGGGAGGAAATGCTCTCAGCAATGTCCCATTGTGTAGGACATTGACCATAGGCTTCATGAGTGGGTTTCATAGTGCTGAGCTATATTTTATTTTAGTTTACAAGATAATATACTTTGTAGAATAGATTTTTTCTTCATTAAAGGGTTTGAATTGGATCATCTTTAAAAGTTTTACTTCTTCATTAGATCTTGGATGAGGAACCACACATAGCAGGATACGCTCACGGCTGTGTCTGCAGACTTTCTAACCCTGTCATTTGTCTCCGCTTCAGTTTTGTTCTAAGTATTTTAAATTGGCTCACACTCTTAGTATCAAACAGCTGAAACGTTATTCCACATTCCCCAATGAAAACATAATTATAAATACATCCCTTGCATTTTTCTTCAGTTTGTCAAATTTCAGCGACATTAGCCCTTTATGCTATAGGTAGTTATGGGGCCTCCTGATCTGTGTCTAGAATACACGATATATTGGTAGCACACTCCAACCTCTAAATGCCTTTCATGTCAGTATTGGAGATAGCATCAGGCATTTGAAGGCTGGGGCCTATTTATAAAGATATCATCAAAACCTGCCTGATGTAGCCGACTTATGAATCAATTATCTGAACTACACTGGGTGATGTATCTATTTGAGATTTTAGACTCATATATTTGAAGCCAAACTACAAACAGATAACCATTCAACAGCCTATCATGATTTTTATCTTCATCCTTATATCTATCAAATGTGGAAGCAACAACAAATCTTACTGATTTTCACTTACAAGAGTTTTTTTTTAAAAGCACACACACAATTTCTCTCTTCAAATCCTTCTCCTTGTGCACACACACTCATACATACACAAACACCACACACACACACACCACACATATATACATATATATATATATATGTATATATATATATATTTATGAACACACAAACACACCACACACACAGAGATATTAACATAGTCATTATTTAACAGAAATTACATGCTCAGATAAAACAAATGAAACCAAAATTCAGGACACAAATAATATTTTCTGTGTATAAAAGAGACAGTAGTTCGATTAAGAAGAGTGACGTGTGATCATGACAAAGACAGGAGAAGGGTTCAAATAATGCCTTTTCACTATCATAAATGAATACAGTAGTGAGCATGGGTTAGAAAGAGAAAAGATTGGCTCAATATTAGATGTTGTATGCAAGTCATGTGGGTAGATGCTAGAGGCAGATAATATTAGAGCATCCAAGATACAAATCTGATTAAGATTATTGTTTATAGAGGCTAACAACAGAGAAAGATGCAGGAATAGGCTAACTACAGCAAGTTCTCAGAACATTAAGTCGTATCCTTTATTTCCTCCCTCAAATGGAAAAGTTGACACGAACTGTAAGAAGGAGCCTGCAGCATCCTTGTGGACCACATAACCAAATCAACACTTTAGATGGACAGAAGTTCTATCACCCGCTGTCTTCTCCTATGATGACAGAACCTCAGAGTGTCCCTTTGAGCCATTGCTTCTGGAGCAGAAAGGGGAGAGAGGACGACCCACATCAACGTGTCCGAGGCTCCAGAGACTCCTCCCAGGAAGCTCTTTCTTGTCTCACATCCTAAGATACTCTGTGGGCGACAAAGGGATCGACCCAGGAGGGTCAGGTGAAAATGTAAGAGCACATGTTCCATGAAAGTAGCTCTGTTCCTGTCAATGGTGCCTATCAGAGGACCCAGTCTATTGTGATTTAAACATGGAATACCTCCAAGTTTCTCATATGTGAGGGGCAATTTGCACTGAACTAGGTACTATTTTGTAAGTTGATTGAAACTTTAAAACATGGGACCTGGGTGGTAGATATAGACCAGTAGGGGCAGTATAGTAACAGCCTGACATTGCAAGGCTGCACTAGCAAAGTTGATCTGCTTGTTCACATAAATGTGGAGGAAAGTTCCGTGCTCTGAAATGGCAAGTTTTCAGGCTGAGCTTCAGGGTACGCTCCAAAGCCACAGAGGGAGATGCCCCACATGGGATTCTGCACAGATGATCATAGCATGCTTGCATTGGCACTATGACTGTTTATCATGCCTGTCAACTTGATCGGATGGAGAACCAACAGAGATGTGCCTCTGGGTATTTGAGGGTACATTTAGGAAAGATTGACTAAAAGGAAGTCCCTCCCTTAGAGTGGGTGACACCTTTTGGTGGTGGCACAAATATAAGGGAGTTCACAGAGGAAAAAAAAAAAAAGCAACCCTGCTGTCTGCTCCTCTGCCTTGTTTCAGGTGAGTGCATCTTTCTTCTTCTGTCACCGCCATCATTATATGACATCAGCATCAGCTCCTGTGAATTGAGATCAGAGGCCTTCCAGGAATCCCTTGGGCCTTTAGTACTAGCTGTTTTGTGGTTCTGCCTCTCTGCAGTGCACATAGGCATTGCTGAACCACCCAGATCCTATCCTGTAAGGCAAACTAATAAAACCTCTGCTATAAGACTCACTCCCATTGCGAGCTCTGTTCCTTTAGAGAATCCCAACTAGCATAGTTTTTTTTTCTTGTTACAAGACCTGACAAAAAGCAGATGAAATGAGAAAGACTCATTTGGGGTTATAGTTTAGGGCACAGTCCATCCTCACAGGATAGTCACAGTGGCAGAAACAGCTTGTAGCGAGGAAACACATGTAAACTTTTTGCTAAAGTCTCAGTGAGCCTGTAAGTCAAGCGCTAAGAAGTTAACTTTACTGGCAATCTCCCTACTACCTTCCTTACTACAAAATCCCACTATCAGAGGCTAACACACACATTCTCTCTCTGTTTCTCTGTCTCTGTCTCTGTCTCTGTCTCTGTCTCTGTCTCTGTCTCTCTCTCTCTCTTGTTTATTTTCTATCTGTCCTATTTTTTCTTCCTCCATTCCAAGGTGCCAGACAATTGGCTCAGTAGTTAAAAGCATTGCTCCTTTTCTAGATGACCCAGGTTCAATCTGCTCAGCACCCACATAAGAGCTCACAGTCACCAGTACTATTGCAGATACCAGGCACACACTTGGTGACAGACATGCATACAAGCATGACACATATGCACATATAATAATGGAATAAATAAATCTTAAAAAAAAAAAAACAACTTAAATGGCCCAAGGTATAAAAGAGGAGGAAAATGCTGACATGGGGAAATGAACACATTATACTTGCATTTTTAGGATCTGTAAAACCATCTCTCAGGACTTTGGGAAGATAATGCAGGTCTCTTTAGAAACTCAGAATCTTCACTTGTGACATTCATTTCAGATGCTTCCTTAGAATAATAGGGGAATATCTGCTTCTCACTAAAGTTTTACAGACAGTGGTGGCAGCTTACTTTTATTTGGCACAATTTTAAAATTTGATAATGAAAACATATCGCCTCAAATTGGAGATAATAAATAAGATTGAAAATACAAAGCAGTAGTGCACTGTCCAAAAGGGAAAAAAAAATGGCAGTAAACCCTGATCCTCACTTCTCTCCTTTAATGATGTGTCCTTTTCTGGAGATGCTAATAAATCCTTACACTAGGAGGTGATGTTTTGCCAGTGATGTTTTTTGAACAGTCATTCAGAAGGAGTGAATAATAGAATAACGAATTGTATCTTTTATTCCATACCAAAGGAGGAGGAAGACATCTGAGCTAGTAGAGGAAAGTTCAATTTCTTCATTAATTGTGTGTGGGGACATGGAAATATTTAGTTCTTATGGTTCTATTACTCAAACAGCTGCTATCACCATACCCAAAATAGTTTAAAATACCCTTTAAATATATAAAGTATGCAGGAAAAAGTGAATGGAACCTGGAGCTCCCCTGGCTCTAAGTTCTGTACAGGGATCAAGTTCTCCCATGGGCACAGTGATACTTACGTCCTGCGTAGATACCATGGGGACCACTCAACTTTATTTTTAATATAACTCCATACTGCTCAAAATCAGTTGTTAAATAATTTCTTTTTTATGGAAAAAGCTTTACAATTAACAAGCCAGGTACTGATTCAAATCAGTATCAATTTCTGGTGGTTATTACAGCTTCCATAAAAATTTGCACTCTATTAACACAGATTAGGCTGCACTTTAAGGAACAGCATCATTAGGTCTGGCTTCACAGAAGTAAAAGTCTGGACTGTGGCGTTGCACAGTCTGGACTCTGCGCTGCTCACCAATAGCAGAGCCCTCAGATAAAGGGCACAAGGCAAAAGCTCTGTGTGTGAGTTCTAGCTTGAGATCTTCCTGGCTTGGGGGATATAGTAGGTACTGGATTTCCACTCACACCTTTTATAGTTGTTTATTTTTCATTTAGATTTCCACATGGAAGATGTAGCACTTAGGAACATATTTAACTCCCCACAGGAGGCATACTTACTTATCTTTATGTAATAGTTACTGCCTGAAAGAGGACCGTGTAAATGTGTACCCTCATGTGTGTTATATGTACCATCATGTATATCTTCATATGTGTTCCATTTGTTTTCACTTCAGTTCCATTTGTTTATCTTTACAAGTGCTCTGTATACCTTCATATTGTGTTATATATATTTCATACGATGGTCATATATGTCTTTATATATATTTTGCACATTTTCATGTGTAATGTACATTTTTATAGGTGTATTTTATTTATTCTCATGTGTGTTATATCTATTTTCAGATGTTTGTCAGACATTTTGATGTGTACTATTTGTATTTTCATGTAATTGTCCTGTATATCTTTATAATGGTTATTATGTATGTTTTCACATGCATTATGTACATTTTAATATGTGTGCCACATATTTTCATATGTATTATCTATGTTTCACATAGTAATCACATATATCTTTATATCACACATATATTTATATTTTCACCTGTATTACAGACATTTTAATATGTATGTCAGGCATTTTTCATTTGTGACACATGAGTGCCATGCATATCTTTATATGTCTTAACTATATTTTCATTTGATCATCATATACATATTTATATGTGTTATATATTTTAACATATGAATCATGTATATTTCACATGATCATCATTTGTATCTTCACATATGTATTATATATATCTTCATACTTGTTATGCACTTATCATACGTATATTGTGTATATAACTTTCATACACACATAGAACACACACATGTATATGAAATGAAGATAATCTCAAAAGGAAGTACAAGATATAATAATAATATTCCAGAAATATTGTGAGTATGGTTGAACTTAGAAAGATATTGACTATATAAAATATTGTTTTAACTAGGAAAGTGTTTTTTTTTAAGAGAAACCATTTGGAAGTAATTTCCTTATCTGTGGTTAATTTATATATCAGTTTATAGCTTTTAAGTTGGTGACGTTCACTTCTAATGGGGAAACAGCAGTTAGTAGCCAGTCAGCATTTCTCTCTACCATAAAATATAAATAAAATACATAAAATATACATGAAATATAGACAAAAATCTGTTGACGGAAGTGAAGATCTGCTGTGGGAAAAACCACCAGGGAAAATTCTGGAGGGAGAAAAACTCTTAGATCAAAGATGGCTCCTGGCCCTCTTAGGAGCTGAGGGCACTCCTGAACCTGAGTATGTGAAGACAGCGAGGAATCCACTGGGAAGCGCAGGGGAAGGCTAATGAGAAGGCTGGGGATAACTGAAGAGTTTTAGTTTTAGAGACTTAAGCTCACAGTTTCCCTCAATTTAGCATAATTTCTGTATTAAAATCATCAGCTATCCTCTCTGAGAATTGAAACGAAGGGTTTGCTTTCCTGGAATGCAGAAAATAACACAACACATGAGCACCTATGATATTTCAGAGATCAATGTCTACAATTTAGTATGCATTTTAAAAGTAAGGAAAAAGAGCCATTGGTAGGACAAAATTCAAAAAGAAAATTGAAAAGACAATAACCACAATGTGATATAGCTTTTAGGTAGCAGGGGAATTTAAGTAAAAATGGACAATACTCAGGAAAGGGGCGTTTCCCCAGGTAATTGAGCTCTCCACATGGAAATTACAAAACTTCTGAGAATGTTTCCTATAATATAACAATCCATGAACGAAACAACACTGAAGAGAACTGCATCAACACATATAGGGAACTGTGTGCTCAACTGGAAAAGTAAGAACTTTTAGAGAAGAAATTAAACACAGAACGTCAGCGGAACCTTGTTATTGATCAAGATAGAGTCAGAAGATGTGGGAAGTGAGAGTGTGGAGTCAGAGCTCAGAGAGTTGGGACTAGGAAGGGTTGGCATCACTACATGTGTTTCTTTTTCAAGATTTGTGATAATTTGAAAAACACTCATAAGTTGAGTAGATAGAAAAGAAATATTTAAGAACCTAGGAAATATCTTTTGTGTTATAAATAAATATATATCTGTGTAATAGTCTATTTTATCTTTTATTATTATGAAGATATACTAGTGTACTTTACACGTCTCCATAAAGAGAAATAGGAACATGGACTAATATGCATTATTAAATCATGGCTGCATAAAATTGTGCTTGTGAGATAATGTTGCATCTATCCTCCATTTTTGTTTCAGTGCTCTCAGTGGTAAGAGTATCTGCTTTAGGTTTCATGTCACTGTAATTTTCACATAAGGAATGTCATCAGTAAAGCCTGTTGGTTCTTTGTATTACACACACACACACACACACACACACACACACACACACACACATACACAGACATACACACACAGACATACACACACACATGTTTGTGTGTGTGTGTGTGTGTGTACATATATGGGTGTGAGTTTTAATGAATTTGTATATGCATACAGAAATATTGTAAGTGCTCGAGTAAGTATATGTATGTGTGTACGCTTGAATGTGCCTATATTCTAGACATGAATATGCATATGTATGTGCACATGTGCGTACCAATTGGCCTCTTTCATTTAGTTTAGATGATTTTAAAGCATAGTTTGTAATATTGATGTTCCTAATACTCAAATGCTATGTAGTCAAACTAGCCTAGAACTCATGATCCTCTTGCCTGAGCGCCTAGTAGCTTAGAGTAAAGACACAAGCTGCCATACCTGACTTCCTTTTTGTCCTTTACCGTCCATATGTTCTCTAGCTTTAGGCAGCCTTTCATCTTGAGAACTTCCTAGATACACACAATGAGTATGACCATGCTGGCTTCTGGCCTTCCTCCTACAGCATCTCTCATATCCCACTCCCAACTTTGTATATTCTTTTCAAAAGCTATTTCAAAAGTTATCCTGCAAGACTCCCCAGTACAGTGTGGATTCTGGAGACCAAATCCTTTGTCTATGTCAGAATTGTGGTTTGTTGCACCGTGTATAGATGTTGTGTAGCAGCCACATTTGTATGAGTTCATGCGTACAATAGCTACGTCATGTTTGGAAGACAGTGTTTCTCTGCACTCCTCTCCATCCTCACATATGCTTTCTGCCTCCTCCTAATATCTCCCAAGCTTTGGTGTGGGGACAACATAGATAAAGATGTCCAGGATTTGAGAGATTTGGGAACTCAGTCTCTTATTCTCAGCATTTTGGTCCCAGTAATGCCATTCTTTTTTTTTTTTCCTAATCTTAGTATTTTATATATATTCTTTCATCTGAATGTATATATGCTGAGTAGAGGATTATCAATATTTTTGACATTTTCTCACTACTATCTTTAGAAGATTTTGCTGTTTGTAAATTGATATTTTTAATTTAAATTTCATTGGTTTTTGTTCTAATCATTATTTGTTGTTTTTCCATCTGCTAATTTTAGAATTACTTTTCTCTCTTTTCTAAATTTCTCAACTGAAGTAACAGATTAGAATGTTAGGTCTTTCTTCTTTTCAATTATGCACAATAGATATGTTTTCAGTTTAATGGTATAAACATTATTTGAAGCTGTAAATACCACTTTAAGGCCTGCTTCCTAACTTGTGGTTGGCATAGTGATGATCTCGGCCACCCTTCAAGCTGGAAGATTTCTCTCTTGGGGCTTGTAATCTGTGAGCTTTCTTTATATTAACAGACTCGACAGCATTTACTTCAGGTCAGTTCATACATCTCATTTCTAAGCCACACCATTTGGACTATCGTGATTTTGGCTGGATACGGTCTTCAAAGGCATCTGAGCATTTCCTCAGACACAGGCTCGATGTTTGTTGCAAAGAACTCAGAGACAAGCCAGCTTCTGAAGCTCAGGGCCACTTGACATCTAAAAATAGCACCCAGGTTATGGGTTTTCCTTTTTCACACAGTCATAATAGCCCAAGAAGAACATAGACAAGCGACTCTTGATTGTTTATCAAGGCTTTTCCAGTAGACCCAGACTCCAGGCTTACAAGTACACAGGCCCTAAGACAAATATTTCAATGCTTTCAACATGATGAGCTGTGTAGAACTTCCGGTGTGCTTAATGATGAATGTCCTTCTTTCTTATAGACAGTTTATGTATGTCAAATAAGCAGACATAAGCATATGAGCACAAAGAGGTTGACATGATACCATGGAACATCAAAGGAGAAAGAAAATACCACTAACTAATATTAGCTTGGTAGATACTGTACAATAAGGACAGCAGAACACAAATAGACAACTATGTGAAAGTAGGAAACACTACACAAAGAGTAAACTACAGAAGATGAAAATGGAATTTCTGGAGATGAAAAATACAATGACTCAATAATATTCATCAACACCTTTAAATCAGAAGAAAGATTCCTAGACTCAAACACAAGTTCGTTAAGGTTACCAAATTAAAGACAGCCAATTGGATTCACCAGTCCCAGGGGGGAAGCTTCAGCCCAAGGAAAGTCATTCCTAAGTCACATTTCTAGAGATAGAGGCTGAGCATCGCAGAAGCAAAAGACCAATGAAAGTGACATGAGAGTCAAGGCATAGAGGCAAATACTTTACTTCTTAACTTACTTTTTTCATATATTTGAAAAGCATCATCTTCTCTAGGGTCTGAAGAGATTGTGTAACAGTTAACACACTTGGCAAAGATCTGGGCTTTGCTCCCAGCATCCATATATTCTGAGCATGCATTAATTCATTAATTTCTGTTTTATGGGTTCAGTCACCCTTTTCTGGCCTCCATGAGCATCAGGCATGAATGTAGCACACACACACACACACACACACACACACACACACACACACACACACACACTCACTCACTCAAGGAGGCAAAACATTCATACACATAAAATTTTTAAAAAATCCTAAAGGAAAATTTAATGTGTACAGGTTACTACCATCAAACCGTATAAAGTTAAAGTGTTCTTTCTCTGAAAAAGCCAATGACAGTGAATGTAGAACCTTCAAATGCAAACATATGCTTTTCCATTTATGTGCTTTCATCCCAACTGGAAGGTAGATACTCCCTTGTTCAATCAGTTTTCAGTCTTCTCTCCTCTATCTGAGTAGTTTCATTTCCAGTACACAAAATGGAAGTTATTCTCACTACTCAGAGAGCAGAACTTAAGGGCTAAGGATGTTGCTCAGTCTTATTGTCTAGTATATTGAAAGCCCTTGGGTCCAAACCCCAGTATATCCAATTGAGAATAAAAACATGTATTGTTTTAAAACTTTAAGTTCAATGACGTAAAATGTTACTTTCCTGTAAATAAAATGAGATGCCATAGTTTACTGTTTACCCCAAATGGCATTAAACAATCTTCACATATAAAATATATTTTCTGTTCTTACTCTTCATCTTTTTAATCACATGTATTTATTTATTTATTTTGATCTTAAACCTGAGAACAGCAGGCTTGCCAGCAAACACTCTGAATCAAACAGCCATTTCACCAGTCCTCAACTTTGCTAAGAATGAATAAAAAAAAAACTGTGCTACAAAAACAAGGGAATCTTGAAATTTTCAGTCAAATGGATGGATCATCCCGAGTGAGGTAATCTAAACCCAGACAGACACAGGTGGTATATAATCACTTACAAGTGAGTATTAGCCTAACATAGATGTCCTCTGAGAGACTCCACCCAGCGGGGAATTGGAACAGATGCTGGGACTTACTGCTTGACTCATTGGGGAGCACTGAGAGTGGTATGAAAGGGTGGGGGGATGGAAGGACCCAGAGGGTTCAGAATCCCCACAAGGAGACCATCAAGGCTGGTGGATCTGGATCCGGGGGGCCCTGCACAAACTGTTGCACCAAAAAAGGACAATGCATGCAGTAAACCTAGGCCCCCTGTCTAGATCTAGCCAATGGACAGCTCATTGTTCATAGTTGTAAGGAGAGCAGAGAATGCCTCTGACATGGACTCTGGTGCCAGTGATTTGATCACTCCCCCTTGGTGGGGAGGATCTGTGGGACTTAGTGGAAGGGGAAGCAGGCTGTCTGGATGAGACCTCATAGCTGTGGTCATATGGTAGGAGAAGAGGTCTTCTTCTGTCAGAAGTCTAGGGCGGTAGAATAGAGCAGAAGAGGGAAGGAGGGTGGGAACAGGAAAATAAAATCAAGGCGATAACTTTCAGGATGTTATGTAAATTGGTTATAATAAATTATGGTTTAAAAATTAAAAAGAAAAGAAACTGAAAAGCAAAGGTTTGAAAAGGAGACGTTTGACACAAAATGTAATAAATTCATAAATGAAGACTATGTTATTGTGCCTTCCCATACACATATAATATTTGTAACATCTGTACGCTTCTGAGGAACTGTCTTTAGTTTTAAGAGTAGTTGGCTTAATAGAGAGGGTAACATACAAAGATGGACGTTTGTGAGATTTTTGTTAGTTTATATATAATATTAACTATAAAAACACATATAAGCATATCCAACTCACTACTGCAGTACCTACAAGCCACAGGTAGCCATGAAATTTGCTCACCTAGCTAGAGGTGGCCCCTCTTTTATTGGTCCTGCCCAAGAGGTATGTTGCATCTCCACTCACTTGACCATAGCTTTCCTTTAATGGGTTATATTATTATGCCAACAGTACTAGGAATATGTTAGCCAGATAACACTATCATGGATCAGAATCAGGTCACATTAAACAAAGTTCTGTAACACACACACACACACACACACACACACACACACACACACACACACAGAAAGATGCTCAGTCATTTCCACCTGCTCCTTATCCAAGACATTTGCATGTTACTATATGACTCTTCAGCCATTGAGATCAGCCTTTGTGACTCTTCCTTGGAAAGCCTAACTGATATGCAAATGGATAGTTGATTAGTAGCTTCCATAGGGCAGACTGTGGTTGACTACTGTAGCTTTCGTCATTTTCCCCCATAGGAATGTATCTCCAGGCTGTATTTATTTAATTTATTTAATTTTTTATTAATTTATTCATGTTACATCTCAGTGGTTATCCCATCCCTTGTATCCTCCCATTCCTCCCTTCCTCTCATTTCCCCCTTACTCCCCTCCCCTATGACTGTGACTAAGGGGGACTTCCTCCCCCTTCAGGCTATATTTTAAGTCTCTCTTATATATGCAGCTGTTACCAAGAGTTTTGAGTCTTGTCTTGGTTATAGTGAACAACAGAGTTTTTGCTTCATTCTATTAAAGCTGTACTTCTTTTAATTCTGAACTTTCTCCTTTCTGAGTACTATCCTGGGACCCTTGGGAGTCTTGAACTTGAAACACAACTGGCTTGTGTGACTATGTTAAGTAGATCATATCACTAGGATGTTGCTTAAGAAATGAAAGGAGCTTTCAGTTATAAACCACTTAATAGTTTACAGTTGAACTTGATGTGAAACAAGAGTTAATCTCCTATCGTGGTGTTGAAACAGTAACCTGTGCATCTAAAATAGCTCAGGGTTTAAGGCAAAGTCAAATGTGATCAGAGCTGAGTAAAACATTTCACATTATTTGCTGAAAAATAAAAACGTTACAATTTCACTTATTCTTTGATCCCATTAAAATGTGAAAAAATGGCTCACTTTTTAAAAATTGTGGCTGTTGAATTTAAGAATGTGGAAAACGGGGTGTCTTCCAGTCTTGAACTTAACAGGGCTATATAACATTTCAATATTTCTAATTAATCCATCTGAATAGTTGATGATAACATCTGAGTTTTTTGTATGAAAACCTATTGATATTTCTGTCCTGAGTGTCCCTTATCTGCAGCAGCCAACAAACAACGACAAACAAGTTAAAAAGGAATAAAATGAGGAAAAATATTACCACCAAAATGCTTGTTCCAGAAGGTCAATATTACTCAACGGGTAGAAATATTTTTTAAGAAATCCTTATTTCTTAAGGATTCTAGTATTGATAATACTATTGTTTCAGAGTGTTCAAAAATAATTGAATACTGATATGAGCAGTGGATAAAAGGTATATTTTATCTCTCAAAAACATTTATTGGTAAAAATTTAGTCTCTTTAATTGAACCCACAGTTTTATCATCATAAAGGAAAAGTATATTTCCACACATGAGAACATTGTAATTTTAGTCTTTTATTTGGTTATCCAGGAGAGGGAAAATATATAATTTTTAAAAGTAGGAGAAATGATAGTCCTCATATATCCCGTTAGGTTTTAAAATGTATGCGATACAGCTCACAGTTACCACAGAGGAACGCTGGATCAGGCTGGGCTGTGAGCGTGTCTGTAAGGAATTGTCTGGCTTATAATTGATAAAGGACAGTTCAGTCCAATGTGGAGCATACCACTGTCCTGTTCTGTGGTCCTGGGCTGTATAAGGAAGCTATCTTATGAGTCTGAACAGGTGACTCAGTAGAAAAGAGCAGAAGGCCTGCAGAAGGCCCAGGTTATGTTCCTAGCACCAGCATGGTTGTCCGGATGCACTCTGAGCTACAGCTTCAGGGCATCTGGTGCCCTCTTTTGACTTTTACAGGCACTGCACTTACATGACTTACACATATGCAGACAAAATACATAATTAAGAAAACAATAATAATTGTTAAACAACAGCAACGGCCCTGGCTTTGTTTGAGCCTAAGAGATAGTCTGCAATTTGCTTTCCTCTGTGGTGTTTGCTTTAATGTCCTTCTGGAGATCCTGTTCTGACATCCCTCAACGGAGGACTGAGACCTGTAAATCTATTTCTTTCTTTCTTTCTTTACTTACTTACTTACTTACTTACTTACTTACTTACTTAGAGACAGGGTTGTTATGTGTAGCCTTTGCTGTTCTGGACTTGCTTTGTATATCAGGCTGGCCTTGAACTCACAGCAACATACCTGTTTCTGGCTCCCTGAGTGCTGGGACTAAAGATGTGCACGTGCCACCGTTCCTGGAAGAGACCGGTAAGTTTAAATACACCCATTTATTTTCCAGTTGGCAAAAGTGTTTTATCACAGCAACAGAAAGAACCTGGAAGGCAAGCCACGCCTGCTATCAGAGCAAGGGGTCCACCTTGTGGCCAGCCCTTAGAAATCTAACCGGAAAAAGATGTGCCCAAAGAAACAAATCTAGCTAGAATCAAATAAAATTACAGAAGAGATTTTGAAAACACACACATACACACACACACACACACACACACACACACACACACACACACACACAGGCGTGCACGTGCATTTCATAGAGCAGAGGATCACATCTGTAATTCCCAATGTCTCCAGTTTGTGGGACCGAAACAGAATAAACACATGTGTCCACACAAAACAAACTCATGGAGAGCCAGCCCTCATAATCAGCTTAGATGTAAATTAAGCATGAACGGCACAGGCATAATGCTGCTTAAACTTGTAGTTTTGACAATCAGAGCCCCAAATTAGATCCAGGCTGGGCCAGTAGTGTGTGCTCTTTCTTCTGTGTAATTATGACGTTGCTCTTCTCGTTTTTGTATTCTTTTCAGCTAAAGTGAATTTTCTGTTACAGATCTTGTGCTCTTTTTATTACTCATATTTTTGTTTGCCACAGCATTTATTTTGTCACAATATGGCCTTATCATTTGACCTTCTGGGTGGATTGTTGCAAGTAGAGGCAGTGAATTTTGCAAATAATGATGAATGCGGGAGGTGGGCGACTGGGTGTGGGGGCTGGAAGCAAACACAGGTTTGTAACAGCTGAGCTGGACGGAAGCCAACACCTGATGAGACTCTGCTTTCTGGGGCTCTTGAGGGCTTGTGTTTTTTTTCATGTGTTATCGCAATCATGGATTTTTAAACTATAGCTTTTACCTTACACGTCTTTTATCTTTTTGGTTGTGAGCCTAGCCTTTCATCTCTGACCCATTGCTCCACCAGAAGCTGGATAGGCCGGAGACTAAGATAGACCCAAACACAACTGGCCAAAGTCAAACAAAGAACAAACGAACAAATTAAATTCAACGAGAGGATTCCCAACGATATTCTGCTATACTCATAGATTGGTGCCTTATCCTCATCGTCATCAAAGAGGCTTTATCCAGATTGGGTAGACCTCAGGGAACCCACAGAAGAGGAGGAAGGATTATAGGAGCCAGACGGGTTGAAGACATCAGGAAAGCATAGCCTACCAAATTAACTAAGCAGGGCTCATAGGGACTTAAAGAAACAGAGGCATCAACCAGAGGCCTGCATGCGTGTGACCTAGGTCCTCCGCATATATTTTATGATTGTTTATCTTGGGATTCTTTTGTGGGACTACTCACAGTGGGAGTAGGGGTGTCTCTGACTCTTTTGTCTGCTATTGGGACCATTTTTTTGTTCTACTGGGTTGCCTCAGCCAGCCTTGATATGTAGCTTTGACTTAGTCTTATTGCATCTTGCTATGTTTTGTTGGGTGGATATCCCTGGGGTCTCTTCATTTCTGAAAGAAAACAGGAGAGGAGTTGATTTGAGAGGATAAGAGGGAGTAGTGGGGAGCAGGGAGGAGAGGAGGGAAAGGGAATTGAGATCAGCACGCAGAGTCCTTCATGTTACACAAAAATGAGTAACCTGGCCACTGTTAAGAAGTGCCTTGATTTGCTCAGACGTGTTTAGAAAATACTGAAGCTTAAATTTTAATTCAAGCTTATATTTTTGTTCTTTATTGGGAGTTGTTGGTAAAAGAGATAGATGTATTTGAATTTTATATTGGAATGTAAGCGCTCCCTCTGAGAGCTAACATGAAAGCTAACTTTTATAATATTACATTGGATGGTACTCCTTTTGATAATAGAGTGTTACTAATATTG
Organism: Acomys minous; assembly: GCF_964271855.1. Classification (NCBI taxonomy): domain Eukaryota; kingdom Metazoa; phylum Chordata; class Mammalia; order Rodentia; family Muridae; genus Acomys; species Acomys minous. The sequence goes on from NC_140500.1 coordinate 10,445,839, forward strand.
CTGTTATTGTTCAAAACTGTCAGGGAGATGTTGGTTCTAATACACTTACTTTCAAGTCCTAAATCAGCCTGGTATTCAGATTGCCCACCTGCAAGTTCAAATAAAGACTAAAACAACACAGATGCATTATTTATGCATTAAAACACAATATCCTCTTACAGAAAATTAAGATAGCATTCTTATTACATTTTTGTATAGATAAGATTTTTAAAGTATATGTAGAGTTTTAAAATGCATATTTTATTACATGGTGTGTCTGTGAACATCAGTGCAGGTCCCTCCAGAGTCCAGAAGAGGGCGTCAGGTCCTGTGAAGCTACAGTTGAAATAATAGTGAGATGCCTAACTTTGGTGCTGGTAACTGAATCTAGAATCTCTAAAAATATGTCAAGCACTTTACACCTTGGAGCCATCTCTCCAGGCCTAGTGTGTAGTATTTTAATACAATTTTTTTCTTGGCTAAGTCGAATAAGAGAAATGTTTAATTAGACATAAGAGGGAAAAAGAATATTCTCGCTCTCATAATGCCTTTCTAGACATCTGTGAGGCTGCTGGCCAAATTTTATTGTGAAACAGCCACCATGGAAATTTAGAGATTCCTCTTTTTAGCAGGGCACAGTTATATACCTACCAAACTCACATGAGAAAGAGGTAAATACAGGAAAATTGTACGTCTAACTTTTCTAAACAATTCTTTGTAGCACACTTAACTGCCTGTCACCTTATAGGATCTGTAGGAGAAATGTCAATTCTCTCTTTGTCCATTTATCCTCATATAATAGTTAGGATGCTTAAATACAGCATGACTGTGTGTGTTTTTCTCTAACATTTTGAGTTTTATTGGTGTGTGTTCTTGCCAGAATCACATCACGATAGTCACAAGGCTGTAACTGAATATTGCTAGACACTCCTGGCCCATAAAGTGGGTTATAATATCTTGTTCAGCATATGTCTTTCTTCTTTGTGGTCTGCCTTATGTATTGCAGAGATAAAAATTATAGAGATCACCCTGGGGCCTCCCTTTTGGCAAGATTTCTGGGTGCAATTTGGGTTCTCTCTTCAGTTGACAATGTGATGAACTTAAATTCAGAGACATTCTAAGTGCAGAGTATCTTTAGTTTGGTGAGGATCAGGACTAGAGCTAATGATTTTCTGGAAAATGAGTTTAATCCTGTAACAACAGTGGAGTCACTCCAATCTCCCTATTCTAGAGAAATGTGTAGATGAGAGTTTTGGGTCATGTTACAAGTTCCCTAGTTTCTTGATTTTTGTTTGAAGTAGGTTAATGACTAACCCTGCAGCAGGTTGTTCTGAGTAGTCAGGAAGAGTCAAAACAATGGCTTTAGGTTTCTGTGATATCAATGGTGTTTCTGGCATTTAATTCTTTTCTCAAACGCCTTTTGGCATGGAATATCCAGAGCTTTTTCAGGTAGTTGTACATAGACCTTAGCTGATAGTAGAATTTACATAACAGTTAACATGGAGACTTCGAATAGTTTCTTAAATCTGTGGCAGAAATTGCTTATCAGAATAGAATAGCTAATAAATAATAGATGATAAAGCGTAGATCAGCACAAACACTCTTATATACTGTATCTGTGAACCAAAGAACGAAGAATGAGAAAGGCTTGAAAAACTAACCGAAATCCACTCAAAACCAAAAGTGCTTTTACCTCCACAGTGTAGCTTTATTCCCCAGCAAAGCAAAGAATGGGTACCTGTCATTATTCTATTAAAGATAGAAAAACTTAGAGATTTTTCTCTCCATAAAAAATCAAAACAAACAAACAAGCAAACAAACCAAACATGAGTCCAGGGCATGGAGACATGGAGACATGGCTCACTTGTTAAGAGTGCTTACTCGTCTCGCAGAGGACCTGAATTAATTTCTCAGTACCTACATGGTGGCTCACAACTACCTACAACCTCATCTCTAAGACATTTACTTTACCTTTCTGACCTCCATGGGCTCCTATGCACAAATGATTACAGCCCTGAGTGAATGTATATTATTTATTGACAAGAATCACGGGAACAGCAGTTTTTCCTGGGCCAAGCTTGGAGTTGGCAAGACTTTCCTCTGGTTCATGTGCGGATGTTGGCTGTGTGCAAAAAGGAGTAGCTGCTGCTTCCTCCTAGATGACTGAAATCAGTGACTGCTTGCCTCAAGTGATTTCCTTGTGAGAAGAACTAGCTTACCCCTCCTCTTGTCCCCTGTGTTGGATATAACAAATACTCCGAGGTACTCAGTGGTTCTGTGGTTGGTACTCTCCTTCAGAGTGAACATGGTCTGTCCAATCCCACATTTTTGTACATGTCTCTGTGTCTGTCACTTCCTTGCCCTTGTCACTCCAGTCACATATCCAGGACCAAGCCATGCTGGACCTGTTGTATTCCTAATGAAGGCTTGTGCACATAAATAATTATACAGATCTTTTAAATGAGTTCAACAAGTTGTTTATCTTTATTTTTCTTCTCTCATTCCTCCTTCTCTCCCTCCCTCCATCTTTCTCTCCCTCATTTCCTTCTTTCCTCCTGTCTTCCTTTTATTGTTAAGAGACATCTGTAATAAAACTAATTCTATATGTAAGTGGTCGTCATCTCCAGGTTATGGATTTGAGAGTTCTAATGCATGGTTATTACATTAGACATTAAATTAAAACATTCTACGTAAGTATGGAAATTTGCAGTTGTTTTGGATTATCTCTATCCAGACTTTCAAATGTTCCCATGTCCAATGAAGGACAGTAGCTATACACAACAGAAGGTTCCTACACATCACCCTCATACTTTCCATGTGTTTGTGAACATTTCTATGTTAATATGACCTTACATTTAATTATGAAAGTATTCTTAATTACATGTACCTTTGTGTGAACGTATGCATACATATATGGATGAAGAGCACCTGTGAGGTGCAGTTACAGGCAGGTAGAATGTTCTGTATGGGTGGCTAACTCTTTTCCTTATGATTAAGCAACAAGCGCTTTTAACACTCTCTCTCAGGTTAGATATTTAACTAGTAGTTTAAATTTTAGTGAATCATTACTAATAATCCTTTTGTTTTTTGTTAATAATCAAGGTACCATAATATGTTTCCTATTCTTTTCCCATTTTAATATAAAAGGTAAAAGATATGCACTGAATAGTGAATTATTCAGATAAAACATGCTTAAGATTCTTGGAAATTTAGGCATTATTTTATATGATTTTCAATATAAACATTTAATTACTTAAATATATTCAAAGCAATACCCTTTGTCATGATGGCACCATAGGTATGAATTTTAGAATATTGGTAAAAGTCAAGCACAACACAACTGATTTTATGTATGTCAAATTCTAATGAGGGACAAACAAGCCTACCACATTTCTTTTTAAAGGAGAAGGCTGAAGATATTTTATAGAGACTCCAAGGGTTTCCCCAGTATTGACAATATTCTGTATTTTTACCTATGTTTCTAGGTTTAAATGCTATACTTTATCAGGATACATTTCCATATATAGTATTGATTTATGCACTTTTAAATTGCCTGTTCTATGGCTCATCAAAACTCTCAAATTCCTATATAAGAAAATTATATCTTACTTGCCTTTAAGGACCATCAAATACTGTAGTTGTATTAACTACTTGATAAAGGCTTAGAGATTTACCCTTCTTTCCTGTACTGTCTGTATTATGATCTTCTATTCAGTAAGGCAGTCCTATTTATCTTTAAGTATTTATTTTCGAGGTCATACCTGCTAGTTTAAGGGAAGAAGTCCCCTAAGATGTTTGTTCTCAGGACTGGTTTATAGACGCCCACGGGCTTCCTTGTGGGCCAGGCAAGACGCGCGACTAGCAGTGTTCTCAGCTACCTTCCAGTTATTGATCTTTTATTTATTTGTCATTTGATCTTTCATTTATTTGGTATCACCCTCATCATTTCTAAGGTTGAAAGAAGTTCTAGAAAACTCTTCAATACCTATCTTTCTGATATCTGTCACACATCCCAGATGTATGAATAAGCAAATCTAGAATATTTAATATTGACAATTTTCTGACCCTTTGTAAACTGACCATGAACGATTAGAATGTCAAAGACTGTTGTTTTTTTCTCTTGTGCTAATTCCTAAATCTGAGGAAAAGCTGCAGCTTGAGAGGTTGCTACATTTCATTTAAATGCCTCAGCTCTAAAAATCCAAATGTTTTCAATTGCCTAAAACTAGTATTATATAGTTGCTTCAAATATAAAATTTGTTTTTAGCTATCACTTCAAATTGATAATATACACTAATTAAATTTAAGAAACATTAAAAGAAAGACATGTCTAGATACAGTTAAGAGCATTATAAAGAACAATTCCATAAACAGCCGTGGAATCCACAGCTACAGCTCAACCTCATTTTTCTGTTGGCTGATACCAGTTTATATGACCTATGCTTAAATATAGATGATCTTATTTCTAGCACAGCTTGCTTCCAGATCCTGCCTGCAAAGTTGTCTCTACGGAATTTTCTTTCTTTCTTTTTAATCACAACCACCTTGGTTACTTATTTTACATCATGTGGTGAAAGGTACAAAATAATTTGACTGTGCAATCATTAGTAACCAGAATTATGAGCAATCCCATATAAACTACAAGGCACATAATTTTAATGTATGTAGAAATGTGCCTTTAAAAGGCTATTTTTGTTTGTGTATATGAGTGCTGTGCCTGCACATATGGACCCATTGCCTGCAGAGGCAAGAAGAGGGTAGCTGATCTTTAGGAACTGCAGTTACAGAAGGTAGTTGGTCACTATGTGGATACTGAGAACTGAATCTGGATCCTCTGCAAGAGTACTAAGTACTTTTAATGGATAATCCATTTCTTCATCCCCAAGTGTGATTTTTAATTTAAGTTAGCTTGAAACACACCATGGCTTATAGCCCTTCTTGAATATTTATAACTGCCATTGTCATGATGAAAATTTGTCCAAGTTTTCCAACATGAACACACACTATAGAATTGAAATGTGTGTTTTTGTATACTTTTGACAAATTTTATTTTATTTTTTTGTGACCAGCAGGATACTATAAGGAAGAATGAGTGTTAGTACTTCCTTATCAGAAAATACAAAAGAAGGATTTTTTTAATGTAATTTGTTAGAAAGGTTCTTACTAAATGATCTTCATGTTGCCCAACTCAAATTATTTTATTTACATTATTTTTGAAGAGCTATAACAGTAGTACAGACAGAAATTTCTGGAATTCTACAATGTGTTAGAAGATCTCAGAGAAAATAGTCAAATTCGTTGAAAGAAAAGAAGGAAACCACCTTTATTAAGTGAAGCATTTCAGGCCATATACTCATTTTTTTGGCCAGGCATGTCATCCATTTATGGAAAGCTTTACTCTATGCTTAAATATTGTGGTCTGAAAATGACAGTGGCAATGATATAATATAATGCTGACAAAAGGAAATGCAAATAAAAATGACTGTGAGATTCTCTTACACCTGTCAGAGTGGCTACAACCAAAACCACAAGTCACAGCTCATGCTGGTGAGGATTTAGAGTGAAGGGAACATGCCTACATTGCTGGTGGGAGTGCAAACTTGTACAGCCATGCTGGAAATCAATATGGCAATTTCTCAGAAAACTGATAATCTATCTACTTCAAGACCTGGTTATACCAGTCTTGGCATTATATGAGATGCTCCTCCATACTACAAGGGCACTTGCTCAAATATGTTCATAGCTGCTTTATTCATAAAATCCAGAAAGTGGAAACAGCCTAAATGTCCCTCAACCAAAGTATGGATTAAGGAAATGTGGCCAATTTACGTAATGGAGTATTACTCGGCTGTTAAAAACAATGGCATCACGATATTTGCAGACATATAAATGGACCTTAAAAAAATAATCATCCTGAGTGAGGTTAGGCAGACGCAGAAAGACAATCATGGTAATGTACTCATAAGTGGACATTATCTATTAACAAAAGGATAACACAGACTCAGAGAGACTAAGTAACAAGGCAAGCTCAAGGGGGGGGACGCATGGATCTCCCTGGGAGGCGGGATTAGAATAGATTCTGTAGGTGTGCTGAGAGCAGGTGTATATGGGGAACAGAAGGGATAAAGCAGTTGGAAATTGAGGGAGAGAATATTGGGAGAGATGGCTGGAACTGGGGAGGGCATTTGAAGGATGATGTAGGGTCCTCAGGCAGTGGAAATTCCCTGGAATCTACAAGGGTGACCCTAGTGAAGACCTCTGGTAATGAGGGAGAGAGAGCCAGAACTGGCCATCTCAAAGAGGAGGCAAGGTTTCCAGGAGTGAAACTGGAACACCAACCAACGTAGAAACCTTCAACCTACACTATGTCCTGCCTGAAAAATGTATTGGGGTTATGGTGGTGTAGAACTTGTGGGAGAGTGGCCAACAAATGACTGGTCCAACTTGAGGTCTATTCCACGAGAAGGATCCACGCCAGACAATGCCTGGGTGGTCAGGAGCCAGAGGCTGGACAGCCCAGTGAGTCACAAACACAACTTGGAATAAGAATTCAATGAAATAACTACTAGTGATATTCTGCTATACTCATAGATAAGTGCCAATTTCATCAGACAGGTGTCATCCAACAACTGACGGGATCAGATCAAAAGAACCATAGCTAAACACTAGGTGGGGCCAGTGGAACCCCACAGGAAAAAGGGGGAGGAAAGATTGAAGGATCCAGAAGGGTCATGGACACCGTGGTTAAAGGGTCCACAGAATCAACTAACCAGAGCTTGTAGGCAGTTGCAGAGATTGAAGTGATGATCCGAAGCCCTGTATGAGTCTGGGCTAGATCCTCTGCATATGCTTTATGGTTCTGTAGCTGGGTGTTATAGTAGGACTCCTAACAGAGAGGGGGTGGGGTCTCTGGCTCTCTTGTTTGCTCTTGGCAGCACCCTTTTCCTCCTTCTTGCTGCCTCCTCCAGCCTTGATATTAAGTTTTGTGGCTACTCCTATTGTAACTTGTTATGCTGTGTTCAGCTGATATCCCCAGGAGACCTGTTTTTTTGGGGAGGAAGGATGGAGGAGGAGCGGATCTGAAGTAGAGAGGAGGTAGGAGATGATTAGGAGAAGCGTACAGAAAGGAAACTGTAGGAATGTGATGTATGAGAGAATAAACAAAATTATAAAAAAAAACCAGAACTACTGGATATAACAAATATTATTTTTGTTGGCAAAATTTCTACTTCTTATAGACAAGCTAGGAGATGACTTGACACATTCATTTCAAAGTGTTTTTCACATGCTTTGAAGGTGTTAGAAGTGGAAAATGCCATCACTGTTAGGATATCGGGATCTCTGCTCTCAGAAGGCTCAGCTTTGAGAAGGAGATGAAACATAAAAGTATCTGAGTGTACTCATAGAACTAAGGTTCAAATAGCACTATGTCCTCCACATGAGAATATGATACATTAACTATTACAAAGAAAAGTTTATGTGAGAATGAGAATATAGAGATAAAATGTTGTGACAATGTTTAATCATTTATCAACTAGAAACCGTAAGAGAGCAGAACAGTTGGTCCAGTATGGCTGGACACTAGTAAGTTCATGAACCAAAGCCAAATGATTGGTGACTAAATCACACAGGACTATCCCTTGCTGAGGCCATTGACTAGTCTAACTTGGTATCTTGATTTGCAGGATAATCATTTATTTGAAGGAATCCTGAATAAGCTTAGTGTGGGAGCCACAGTCTGTCTGATTAAAGGGATTAAGCACTAGCATGAGATGAAAAAATAAATCCAGTTGTTTATGACAGCTTCTTGCAATGCACTGCCTCAAATATATAAGATAGATGACCAGAGTTGCTCTTTGATCTTAGGTTACAAGCTGGATCACATCTGAGAACATTTTGCACAGTAAAAAGGGGAAGGCCATTAGAAGGCCTTACTAGATTATTATTATTATTTCTATTAGAAAGTTACTTTTACACATCATTTTAGCATATTCCATGCAAGGGGGACTCTTCAGTATATGTAAGAATACTAAATACTAACCTCAGTAGTCTGTATTGACCATGCATTAATTTACCTTTCTTTTTCCATAGAATTTACCCATTGATAACTTCCTGTATAACTGAAGTTTGGCTTCTAGTGTATACGTTCACTGATTCACTGTTATTTTCTTGTACTTGGAAAAGTATAGATACCATCCATCAGTCAATAAATAGCTGTTACATGAATCATCCAAAAGGGAAAATAGTTTATCTTAAAGATCATCGTGAACTTACTTTATTGTGACATTTGTTTTGCCTTTTATCTTCTTTCTTTCTTTCCTTTTCTTTCTTTCTTTCTTCTTCTTCTTCTTCTTCTTCTTCTTCTTCTTCTTCTTCTTCTTCTTCTTTTTTTTGGTTTGTTAATTGCGTCTTTGTTAATTTGTGTCTTAAAAACAGAAGAGGAAAACAAAACAGAGTGACATTTAAGTCCAGAAGCAGTCTTGGCAGAAAGGAGAGATGTGCGGCCCAGGAGACAGGGCCTTTACACTTGATTATCTTTGTGCTCCAAAACAATTATCCAAATTATATCTCTAGCTGAAAACTATGCACAATTATGCTTACTTATTGTAGTTTTACATGTTATTTACATGGATAACATTGGGAGAGAAGCTTAAAGCCCCAGGTGTCCACCCTAAATAGCTACAAAGAATATTTTTATAGATAATGATAATGTATGAAGTATTAAAGTGCATTTCTAAAAGTGTAGCATTCTGTCTGAAGTACAACTCATGTTTAACATGTGCATATGTAAAAATTGTTAACTTCAGCACAATTTAACTTAGTGCCTAAGAGAAAGGCAAAATGACAAAAACAAAACAAAACCCCACAACTCATAACAACTTCCTAATTGAAACTATTCTTATATTCAAAGTTACTTAGAATATATGATGTTTCATTCCTAATGATTGGAATTTACCCTTAATCAAGATAGTATATTAAATGGATGAATTATGTACTTCTTATGCTAAGCAAATTATGCTAGAAACTAGTTTGTAATTTGTGATTGCACATGATTCTGATAGTAAAAATGCCATTATAGGTAGGTGGAAGCCACAGATTGCATGCATGCTTGTGTGTTGGCATACAGGTAAATAAATGGCAAAGCACATTGATAAGAGAGCATTATAATTTGAATAAGATTATATTCTCTGCAGGAGAGATAAAGGGTAATGAAACACTATCCAGAGCTGCTTTGTTATTACTTCATCAAACACCTCCTCAGCCTCCAGCTGATAAAACGGGCTTGTATGGCTCCTCTGGGACATTAACAGCGAAAATGCTGCAACCCATTGCTGGGGATTTCTAAAACCATTAATATCATTTTCAAATGAGTCACACACACACCACACACACATCAGGGAAGGACCAGAAGTAGAACAACTTTCATTGCATTCTTAGAACCGTACATAAGTTATAAGGCACAGAGAAACGAATTGGATTTGGCCCGAACAGATGCTATGTGGAGATAATTTATTGGAAAGGACAAAAGACCTTAATGACATATAATTATGTTACCTATTAAAATTCTAAATTACATAGTAACTTTACATGCTGTTTTGTGAACACTAATTGTGTAACATATTTACAGATTATATTCATATTTACTTTCCTTATGTTTTCATCACATGTTAACTTTATTACAAGAAATCTTGCTTGTCTGAAGCTGTCTGTAGACTCCAATATCTGAAAAAGATGGTCTCCATACTGTCATTGTATAGAGGGCAATTGTGTTTTATTTCAATGGAACCTATTTTACTAAGACAGTAAATGATATTTTGTTAAAACTCACTTGGACATGAAATAAAATATATAACAACACATATTAGTACATATACAAACAAAAAACTTTCCTAGGTCAAGGAGCAAAAATTAGGTATATTAGCTTTATATTCCAAATGGGTATTGATTAGATGTCGAACATTAGTGTTCCATAACTTTTAACACCCTACTCAACCTCCTGTTGATTGTAAACTGTCACTCAAATTCAGCAGAATGCATCATTTCAAAGTAAAATGAAATAAAAGAGGATTAAACCACAGTTATTTTGGAAAGTATGAGAGTCATTGGTAGGAGTGATCAATAAGCATATTGACAAACTCATTATTTCTTTATAAGTACCCCTTGCTAACCAATCCTGGCACTGAAGCAAAATTTAATAGTCTTTCAGAAGAGAATTTTCTTGGCAAGTTTTATCTTTCTGAAAGAGGAAAAATCATATGGAATAACAACGATTACTTTCTATCTTCTGGGCATGCTCCTCTAAAACAAATCAGCAAAGAAATGAGTTGCAGTATGCTTCTAAGAGATGGCAACCAAACATGACAAAATAAAATATAAGATAAATCAGATAAAATAAAAACTATCACATTGAGGCTGGGACAAGGCAACCCAACAGAAGGGGAAAAGCCCCAAGAGAAGGCACATGATCAGAAACACTCTTCTTCCTATGCTTAGGAGTCCCACAAAAACACTAAGCTTAAAGCTATAATATATATGCAGCGGACCTGATGCCAACACATGTAAGCCCAGGGCTTGCCTTTCCAGTCAGTGAGTTCACATGAGCTTTGCCTAGCTGATACAGAGGGCCTTGTTCTCCTGGTATCCTCTATCCTCTCTGGCTCTTACACTCTTTCTGCCACCTCTTTTGTCGGGTTCTTTCAGTTCTGAGGGGATAGATTTGTTGGAGACATCCCATTAAGAGCTATGAGTTCCAAAGACTTTCTTTCTTTCTTTCTTTCTTTCTTTCTTTCTTTCTTTCTTTTTTTCTTTCTTTCTATCTATCTTTCTTTCTTTCAAAGACTCTCTTAACTGAACTTCTGCTTCAGTGCATGAACTGTCATTGGAAGATTTAAACAAATGTCCATTCATCCCAGGTAGAGCAGATATGATTGTTTACATATCTGTCTCTGTAAACTAATGACTTTAGTGAGTTTGCTTACAGGAATCTATGTATCTCAGGCATATGCACCATGGACAATCTCCAACCTACATGGAGTTTTCCTGTACAACTTGTGGTCTGTTCCCCTGAAAGATTTTTTTTTTGGCCCAACAACTGTAAAGTACTTATATCATCTTGGTAAAAAGATATTAGTGTCTTATAACTGTCATGTGAGTTCTTGTGAGTTTTTTAAAAATGAGTTTTATAACATTCTTTATTTTTGTCATGAGGGAATATTTTACATCACTTACTTATTTAGTGCAAACTAACTTATTAATATTGTTCTCAGTCTCATCCTCTAAATAACTTTATCACCCAGCTTTGAACACTTATTTACTTATCAACTGAACTCTTTATTGTTTCCATTTCCATTTTCAGGTCTTGAACCATTTTATTCATTTCCATCACTTGTTTGTTTGGTTTTTTTCCCTGTATTTAAGTGATTTATTCATTCCCCCTTTAAAGGTCTTTATTTGTTTGATTGTATTTTTCTGTATTTTTAAGAGATTTATTCATTTCCTCTTTAATAACCTTTATCATCTTCATAGGCATATATTTATGGTTATTTTCTTGTGTTTCAGTTGTGTTAGGTTATCCAGGCTGCTTGGAGTGTGATAACTGGGTTCTGGTTGTGCCATATTGCCATAGGTTTTGTTGATTGTCTTTTTATGCTGGCCTTTGCCCATATGGTTGTCTCTGGAATTGGATGATTATTCATGTTGCATGCTGGACTTCTTAGGGGTGTGGCAAGAGCCCTAGGCAGGAGGGTGGATGTTCCTAGACAAGTCTCCCTTGGGATAGTGGGTATGGTTGTGGGCTGGCTACAGGATCTTAGGGAACACCCCCCAGGTGGCTGTGTCCCAATTAGTTCCACAGGCACAGGATTGGAGTGGAGGTGTCAAGCATGTATGATTCTGAGGACTGGTATGTCTCCTCAGGAACCTAGGAGCCCTCTTCATGCCAGGCGAACCCCTGGAATCAACAGCCCAGCCGTTTGCTCACTTGTTCACTCAATTGCTCCATCCAAATCTCTGATCTGAAGCTGCCCAGACACCATGCACTCTGGGCACCACCATCTTAGAACCAGATCCTGCTCTGGTAGAGCCATGGACCAGAGGATGGGGCCATATCCCTGTATCCTTGGATCCAGGTGGCCAGAGGCTGGAACCATACATCTCTGCAATTTAGGAGTTTTTCTCAGGATGGCAAGAATAACCTGGTGGTCAGAGGCTGGAACAGCTTGTTCTCAGCACCTGAGGGCTTTTCTTTCACCTGGGAAGCACAGATGTTGGCATTTTGGAGTCCACAACATGGCCTCTTGCATGTTCCAAATCACTTTCCATCTAGTTACCATTTTGGTCTTTTAAAATTAGCATTCAACCCTATCAACATCTATTTCAATATTTTCAAAGGCTCTGTAATATTTTCCAAATTTTTCTGAAAATAATCTTAAATCACACACTCTTTATAATTAATTGTCCAATTAGGATGTGTATGAGTGTAAGACAATGCTATTTATAGTTACACAAACAGAAAGCAGACTTGACCAAGGGGAAATGTAACAACTACACAAAACACTTTCCATGGCCTGGTATCTGTTTAGACTCAACCTTGCTGAAACTAATCTCAGAGTGTGGACATGTTTTATTTCCTCCTAGAAATGACGCCTTCAAGTTTTTCATACTAAGTCAACTGTGTTGACTGCTTCCATCAACTCTCCTAATTAACACTTGGGTCCTCTTTAGCACTCAGCTTTGAGTTTTCTTTTCTAGGAAACTTTCTTGACTTTCTCGTGTTATTATTTCAATGAATAGCTTGTACACAGGCTCACTGGGAACTTTTTGTATTGCTATTGTTTTATTCCACCTAACTTTCTGCAAATCTCAGCTCTTAATAAAGTAAAATTAGTTATATTCTATGTATAAATGTATACACAACTTTTAGGATCATGATATGGAAACACATGGGATATTTCTTAGATTATTTTACAATTGACATAGGAAGATCCATCCTAAATATTGGCAGCCCAATACCATGATTTGGTGTCCCCAGTGAAACAAAAGAAGAAAGCAAAGTGAACAGTGGCTCTCCCCTCTCTCCTCTCTGTTTCCTGTCTTTAAATACCGGTTGTCCAGTTGCCTCATGCTCCTAACCACCATGACTTTCTCACAATGGTGGATGTACCCTTGAGTGTGAGCACATATAAATCCTTCCTTCCTTCCTTCCTTGCTTCTGTCCATAGCTGCATGACAAGTAAGTACAGTTATAGATAGTTACATGTCCGTGGAAAATATATCCTTAAGTTCAGGAAACACACAATGAGTTGGAGAAATAAGATATTTCACTGTGTGACAGAGATAATATTCTAATAATGTGGGAGATGGTTGAAAAATGGGTGAAACATGAGCTTCCCATAGAGGCTGAGTAGGACGTGGACCAAAGTGAAGAGCACATCTATCTCATCATTTGCTCCGGGAATGTCAAAACCCAAAATTTAGTTAATTTATCACAAATAACTCTGGCCTACAAAATTTGTTATTGGTGAAATTTTTTTTCTGTGTGACTGAACACGAGTACTCCGTATTCTATGGAGAAAAAACTGTAAATTTTTCCAATGTGAGAAACTAAGTTTTAAAAACCATGTTAGAAGTTTTGAGTTTTGCATGTATTATTTCCTCAGGTAGGAGAAGCGAAGAAAAACAGAGCTACAGAGTGGATAAGAATGCTTTTCCCACATAACCACTTGCACAGTCATAGTGTGTGTATTAAGAGAAAAATTTGAATGTGAAAATCGAATTCAATGGTTGGGAAAATCACTCAGTGGAGAAAATGTGCTTACCACCCAATAATGCAAAACCCAAGGTTGATTCCAGAGCCCACATAAAAGTGAAAGAGAACAATGGATTTTGTAACATTTCCAGTGACCTCAACACACACTCTGTGCTACACATTTTCTTCTATCACAAGCATGTACGCATACAGTACTAACAGTATATAAAATTTAACAACAAGCAAGACTAAATCTGGTTTAGAAAATGGACATTACTGCCTATACTCTTCTTGGCTGGTGCCTTAGTTTGAGGAGGACCCCAGGGCCCGGATCCACCCATCATAATGTTCTTCTTGTAGGCTTCTAGGACCCTCTGGGTCTTCCATGCTACTCTCACCTAAAGTCCCAATAGGATGTGCTCTCCTCTGACCCACTTTCCTGGTAAGTAAAGTTTTTCATGGGACGTATCCCTTGGACTAGTGTTTTGATATAAGTGAGTATATACCGTTTGTCTCTTTTTGCTTCTGGGTAAACTCACTCATTATGATAATTTCTAGCTCAATCCATTTGTCCACAAATTTAGGGAATTCCTTGTTTTTAATAGCTGAGTAGTATTCCATAGTGTTAATGTACCACAGTTTCTTAGTCCATTCTTCTACTGAGGGACACTTAGGCTGTTTCCATGTTCTGGCTATTATGTATAAAGTAGCTATGAACATGGTTGAGCATATGTCCCTGCTGTGTGGTACTTCAAACCACTACCAAGACCTAGCCGAAGAACAGGATATTCTCCACTGGTGAGTGGAGAGTGAGATCTGACTCTCACACGAACTCTGGTGCCCCTTTTCTGACCACGTCCCTTGGATGGGGAGGCCTGGCGGCACTCAGAGGAAGGATAGCAAGTTACCAAGAAGAGACTCGATACTCTAAGAGCATATATAGGGGGAGGAGGTCTCCCTCAATCACAGACACAGGGGAAGGGAGAAGGGGGGAAGTGGGAGGGAGGGAGGAATAGGAGGAAACAAGGGAAGGGCTAACAATCAAGATATAATATGAATAAATTAATAAAAATAAATAAATAAATAAAAGAAAAAAGAAAAAAAGAAAATGGACATTAGCTTTTGTATAATTATTCATATCTAAAACAACTTAAGTTTACATTATGCATTTAATACAAAGCATATATATGTTTGCTTTATTATATAAAAACATTTTTTGCTTTCTTTGCTTTGTAATTTGGCATCAAACAATGCTAGCAAAATCAAACACAGTCTCTACTTGCTGTGCATGTGTTTATGTTTCTATTCAAATTCTAGGATTTACAGTAAATAAATACAGGCCAATAGCTTTATCAAACTAATAGAAACTTACAGAAAGAATCAAGCCAAAGCAAACCTAGACTGGATTTAAAATGTGTTTAGACACACACACACACACACACACACACACACACACACGGCACACACACTTTACCATTTATAAAACAGTTGACATTTGTGACATTCAGAGTTCCAGAAACACAAAAATACACACCAAAAAATGTCTAACTAAATATAACATGCTGAGTTTCTGGCAGGAGTTGGCACAAATATGACAGTTTATAAACATGAAGGAAAAGTTAGTAGAAATAGAAATACTTTTGATACATAGATGTTTTGGAAGCCTGGTTTTATGAGAATGGTTTGCACCAATATAATATGTACTCGTTATATATTACATAACAGGGGAAACATTGATTTGTGAAAAAGCATATATTTACACAAACACATTTTTAAGTTTTTAGTCAAATGTCTTATTACACAAAAATAAGCTATGGGTTTATTGTATGCTAGTTTCCCACTATCTGCAACAAGAAAGTGTGTGTGTGTGTGTGTGTGTGTGTGTGTGTGTGTGTGTGTGTTTAATATTCATATATAAAGGAGCAAACTGTAGAAATTTTAATATATTTCTCTAGAAGAATAAGTTAATTAACTGATGTCTGGACTTCTGAAAACGTGTTGCTTCACTGTGTATTCATATTATTCCAGAACAAATGGCTACTTTGCTTATTTTAGGCAGATTAAGTGGTGTGTTGGGTACTTTTATGTCAACTTGACACAAGCTAGAGTCATAGAAAAAGGGAGCCTTAATTGATAAAAAACACTCCCACCATATTAGCTTGTAGGCAAGCAAATCTGTTGTGTGCTTTCTTGGTTGTTGATTGGTGTGGGAAGAGCATGCTATATAGGCAGTGTTACTTCTGGGATAGTTTTCTTGGTGTTAGAAGAAACCAGGCTGAGAAAGCCAGAAAGAGAAAGCCAGTAATTAGCACCCATTCTTGGCTTCTGCTTGAGTTCCTGCCTCGAGGTTCATGCCCTGAGATCTTGCCCTGGCTTCCTTTATCATGGTCTATGATACAGAATTGTAGGCTGAATAAACTGTTTCTCCCTAAGTTTCTTTTGGTCGTGGTATTTTATTACAGTAATATAAATCCTAATAAGAAAAAAATTCATTAAGTAACCACAGTAACACTCCATGTTTCAGAAATTTGATTCACCTCCTTGATCAATTTCAGTTGTGGATTATTTCAGATTTGTTTAGTATGTATATTTACTTAAAAATGGGGAGAATATTGGATGAAATAACCAAAGATTTTGGGTTGGCCACCAAAATGTGAAAACACATAGAATCTTTTTTTAGTGTTTAGGTATTGAAAATATTTTTGGTTTTGTTTATTTTAATTTTATTGAAAATATGTTTTTCTCATACAATATAGCATGATTGTCCTTTCCCTCCCTCTATTCCTCCGTTCCTTCCTACCTGCCCTCCCTTCCAAATCCACTCCCTTCTCTCATTAGGAAATGACATACTTCTAATAGATAACAACCAAAGATGACAAAATAACCTTTAATAAGATGAAGCAAAATTTTCATATCACAGTTGGACCAGGTGACATAACAGGAGGAAAAGAGTCCCAAGAGAAAGCAATCGAGTCAGAGACCTGCTAATTCACATAGTCTGGGGTCCTATAAAAATGTAAGGTAATAGCAGTAATACATATGTGGCGGGGCTGGTACAGACCCATGTAGGGAATATTCTTGCTGTTTTAGTGTCTGTGAGCTTATATGCACTTTGGTTAGATGATTTAGTGGGGACATTTTTCCTTCCTCCCTTTCCTCAGGATTCCCTGAGTTCTGAAGAGAGGGATTTGATGGAAAAGTTCAGTTTAGACCCTCTCTAAACTGGTTCTCTGCATCTGTTTCCATATACTGCTGGAGGAAGTATCTCTGATAATGACTAGATAAGGCATTGGTCTATGAGTATATCAGAATATCATTAGGAATATTTTTATTGATTTTTAAAAGACAATTCATATTTGGTTTTACCCTAGGTCTGTGGGCTATCTAGTCTCTGATTCTTGGTTACACAAGTAGTGTTGGGTATGGGTTCCTTCTCTAGAAGTAGGCCTTAAAGCAGATCACATATTGGTTGGCTACTATCATTAGTCCTGTGCTTCCATTGCCTGAGTATATTTTGTAGGCAGGTGAAATTGTAGATAAAAGGTTTGTGGTTGCTGTCTAAGAGAAAACAACCCAAAACAAGAAAATAAAATATAATAAGATGAGGCAGAAAATTTCATTTTGAAGCGGGCCACCATAACCCAACAGAAGGAAAAGAGTTCTAAAAGCAGAAAACAGAGTCAGAGACCCATTCATTCTCAGAGTCAGGAGTGCCATAAAACAGCATATGAGCTCGCAGACACTGAAGCAGCAAGCATGGGGCCTACATGGGGCTGCACCAGGTCCTCCGTATATGTATTACTGCTATCATCTTACTTTTTTTATGGGACCACTGACTATGTCGTTGTCCACTTTCCTCTTTCAGGAATCTGCAGAGTACCTTCACATACCAAAAAGATTAGAACACAGGTGTGAAGTCTCCAGGTAGGAACACAGGAGATCAACGTCTCCATGTTCAATGAGTTATGTGGATGTTGTCCTCAGCAATGGGGCCCCACTATCAGTTTGCAGAGAACAACCCTTTGTCTTAGCTTGTGTTGGTTGGAAATTTCCATTGGACCCCCTTGGCCAGCAACTGAATGGAAAGCAACCTAGTCCTGCCACTGGAAGCCATGCATGGTTACAAGAGAAGGCCAGTTGGGACTTCATATCCCTCATTACTAGGAGTCCTCATTAGGACCTTCAAAGTTTCTATTGCACTAGGGTTCCAGAGCTCCTGTGGCTCAGCTGGTTAGCCCACAGTACTTATGCAACATAGTGCAAATTTAAATCACAGGGACATATTATTGTATAATCGTTTCAATGTTAAAAATAAAAAGGATTTCATATCCAAAATTGACAAAATAAAACATTGAGAAGTTCTCTGTATTTTGATAGGTTCTATAGTTGTGCATTCATTTTGAAAAATAATTTAATAATTTCTCAGATCATCAAGCATGGTGACCACAGATGTTTTATTCTCACTACTGGATATTTACTTGAAATTAACATGCATGGAAGCAAAATTAGTTATATGGAGATATTCATAGAAGCTTACTTTTGGTATTCAGAAATTGGAAATAGCCAAAAGTTTATCACTAGGCCAATGATAATTTTAAAATGTGTTATGTTCAGGCAATTGAATACTATTTGTTAACTAATGCATTGAGTTATTTTTTGTGTGTTTGGGTGTTTGTGTATAAGTGCACATTCGTGTGTGTGTGTGTGTGTGTGTGTGTGTGTGTGTGTGTGTGTGTGTGTGTGTATTGAGGAGGTCAGTGCTAATCCAGCTAGCCAGTAAATGCAGAGATCTACCCGTCTCTTATTTCCCAGCATTAAGAATGACAGTACATTTCCCGTAGGATATAGGAGGTCCACAAGAAGACCAACAGAGCCAAAATATCTTGGCTTGGGGGTCTGCTTAGACTGATGAACCAAATAAGGACCATGTGTGGAGAGGATCTAGGCCCCTTGCTCTGATACAACCAATGGGCAGCTCAGTCTCCATATAGATCCCTTAACAAGGGGACGAGGGCCTGTCTCTGCCATGGACTCTGTTGCCAGTTCTTTAAACACTTCCCTGTGTCAGGGCAGCCGTACCACACAACAGACAAAGACGATGCAAGTCTTGATGAGACTTGATAGGCTGGCGTCAATTGGTAGCCTAGTAGGGCTCCTCTCTCTGAGGAGCAGGGGAGGGGCATGGAGGAATAAAGGAGGGAGAGTGGAAGATGGAGGAGCCAAGGGAGGGGGCTATGATTGGAATGTCTAGTGAATAAATTTATAAAAATAAATTTGAATGAAAAAGGAATGACTCATAAATGTGTTCAATTTGTAAAGAATCGTCGTAATGATGCTTCAGGGCTTTGATCCACATTTCCTCTAATACTAGTTTGTCTCCAAAAGACAGAAGCAAACAAAACAAATGCTGTGAGAGGCAATCATTTGCTCAAATAACAGGTTTTAGGAGGTGGCTGATGTAGCTCAGCTTGTAGCTGTAGTTAATACAGCTTTGGTAGACTGTATGGATTACTGGGTCCTGCATTCTGCCCCAGAGCATAACCAGCCATTATGAATCACATCTTTAGTCCTAGTATACAGGAGGTGTGGGGAGAAGAGATGGAGAGTTCAGTGTCATCGTGGGTATATGACATTTGAAGCCAGCCAGGGCTATGTGACACCCTGTCTGAAAAAAAAGCATATTATGGGTCCAGATCATGATTTTTTTTGGGAAATATGAACACAGATGATTTATTTGCCTGACAGCATACTTAAGGATTATTTTGATTTTTTTCTTTCACCACAGAAATACTGAATCTTGTTTCACATAGGGGTCACCTATAAATGTCATTTAACTTCTATGATGTGATAAGATGAATTGTTTAAGGAGTAAAGAAATTGTGACACTAGTAAAAAGTCTCTGTTTGTTTTTACGTAATAAAAGGTGTATTTTAGGTATTCAAGTAGATGTAAATTACATTAATAAATTTATAATAATGTTATGTTCTTGGACAAATAGCATTAGAATTTTCTCAAAGCCTGGAAGTACACCAGACCAGGAAAGCAACAAAAATCCTTCCAATTCTTATCTAATTACAAACTATGGGCTGGATTCTTTCAATGCGATCAGGTTTCTAGTTTTGTGTTTAATGTTTTTATCTGTTTGATCAATGTGATGTCAAGTATCCAAATATTTAGTTTTTATCTCTATGGTCATTGTTTACCATTTTCTCTGTTTTTCATCTAGGTGTTTAAGGTGACAGGAACACAGAGCCCATAGATAGCTAAGGCATATGTCTGAGAATCATAAATCTAACTTCTATCTTTTTCCTTGTCACCACTGACAGCAACCTTGAGGAAATCACTTAATCTCTTTGTGCCTCCATCACTTTGCAGTAAAACTGGGATAATGATACTTATCTCACTGGATAAGTGGGAGGTGATAATGTTTGTTAAGCCAAAGAGATCTTCAGATAAAGTAAACTACCACAGAATTGTTAATACAGAGAGATTACTGTTATGCTCTGTTCTACTCATTTCAAGGTGTACGTGTATGGCTCGTTACACACGGCTCATGTTACTTTAGTCACTTGAAAAATTAATAAAATGGAGTCATAAGTATTTTGTCATAACACGTATTAATTATTTCCTCAAAATAATGAGCTTACCTTTAACTTTTATTCTTGGAAGATTCTCATGAAGAATAAGTGTGTGTAATACATTTATCTTGGCATGAACAGAGAGAGGATATAGAAAACATAGTTGCCATGGACATAGACATCTAAAACTTTAATTTCTTTATCTCCAATAGTCACTCACCAAGCATCGATGATAAATTAACATATTTAGTCTTGATATTATGAATTTTACATTTTCTAGAAGCCTGTATTGACATTGTTCATAAGACGACACTCCAAAAAGAGGGGCACGTGAGAGAAGACTACCTTGGAGACACTGAGAAACTGATCCAAGCTTCTGTACTAAACATCCTGTGTCGTGTTGAAAATACAACTGCCTCCCACAAAACACAGGTTCTAAGGTGATACTGGCAGCAAAGAAAGAAAACAAACAATAATTCTGGCTGAGGGAAGTGGAAAGAAGTGAAGCACCAAGGGATCCAGGGATAACTAACTGCCTTGGGTGATTGTGATGGAGGAAAACACAGCATTTCTTCTGAGGTCCTTTTAGGTCAACATCGGAGACTGAACTATAGAGGCAGCAGCGAGGGCTCGATTCCAGAACTACAGACTGGATCAGAACACGTAACTGTTGTCAACAGTGTGGTGAATACAGTATTGTGATAAGCCACAAGCTAAGATTTGACTGCAGGAGGCATTGACACACAGGATTTAATGGTAAGGGATAATTAAACACAATGCTACTGGAGGTTAAAGAGAGGGGCAGAGAGAAGGGTATGGTATAATTAAATAACAGAAAAACATAGTGGCTTAGTAGATGGTTGCTGTCGGTTATAGCAGCGGACAATGTCAGTCTAATTCCACGGCATGCAGTAAATCTTCCAAGCTTTATTAGAGACACTTGAGAGCTTCAGAAATGCCATAAAATAAAACAGCTGGATTGATCTCCGTTAGAGAGGTCACCTGATGAAGGAATACTACCCCGTGTCTGCCTCTCCTCTGGTCTAATTCATATGATCAACAATTGGGGGGTCATTTTTTAAAATCATGATTTAAATTCTTCTAACAAGAAAAATTACACCTAATGGAAATAATGGACTAGTTTCCTGTGGAGAAGGAGCTAAGTCTTCACTGTAGGGAAAGTGCATGCTTGAGAAAGTGCACATATCCGACCTCATGGAAAACCAGGAGAAATACCATTTCTCAATACGAAGGGCATATATTCACCTTATACACAAGCAGTTAAAGAATGATATTTTTAAAGTCTTTTATTGTTTTATTTTATTGATAAATATGTCCTGTGGGTTAATGCAGATCTCTGCTGACAACACCAAGGAATAGCCTCAAACTCGGCTGACATGTTGACTTGGTACTAGAGCAATCAACAAAGCATCTAAGGCTGAGTGTGAGTGTTTTTTTTATCATTCCTGGATAAAGAACAATTTGTGTTTATGTGGAAATAGACAGCTAGTCACCTTATTATTTTGTATGGTTGCTACAATTATGTTCTTTCTCCTTATTATAATATAATTAATGGAAGTTTCTGTTTATTCCTTCAAACTCTTCCTTTGAACCCATAGAATTAATTTAACCAAATATAGAAATAAAACAATAGATAACATGTCCAAGAAAAGACTTGAGCACCTTCAGATACAAAGCATAACCTTTATCAGCCATAACAGAGTGCTTTAGCATTAAAACCCAGTGATCTAGCACATTGACTCAGAGTCAGAAGACCTACTGTTCTCTTTCTGACCCCCATTTCTATGTCAGATGCACCCATCTTGCATTAAGGTATCACCAACACATTAAAAGGCACTGGAGGTCTCTAGCACAAAGCAGGATACAGAGCTTTAATTTATGCCTTAGACCAAACAGAATCCATGGAGGATAAGAACAGTATTATCCTTAATGACAAATACCAAAGAAATGTCTAAGAATATAGCTGCTGGTGCAGCTATGCAAGGTGCAATATAATAACATAACTCACACCCCAGAAAAGGGTGAAAGAGATTTTTTTTTACTAGAGGCAAATATTAGAGATCGTTGCCTAAGAACAGAGCCAGCTAACCTCAAATACCATGTTCGTCTGTGGTAATGGTTTTATGAAAGTTTTACTGTAGCAGTAGAGGAATGGCCAAAGATTAAGGCATTAAAAGATATTTTGGTGGGAACATTTGGTAGGTTAGCTATGGCAAAGGGGATGTCTGTGGCGTAGCCCTCAGATGCTATTTAAAATCAGTCTTAGTTTTTGATTGCTTATTGAGTGGTCCTTTATATTAAGGCATTTTACAAGGTTTTACCAGTTGGTTGCAAGGGTATTAGGTCAGACTCAGAGTCAAGCTATACAAGGTATAGATATTACAAGGACTGGAGATAGCCTTGGATAAATTGTAACTGGGCTATATACCTGCAGCGTCTCAGCACTTCTGCATGTACTGAAGTTCTAATAGTTAACTAGTCTAATGGAACTTTCAGTGGAAGGAATTATTTTTTTCATGAACTTTCCTTTATAGCTATAAATAACAATTCATTCCCTTAGATACATAACCTGGCTGCTCATATAGACATTGTGGTGGTTTGAATAAGAATATCCTCTATAGCTCATATACTTGAACGCTTAGTCACTAGGGAATGGCACTATTTGAAAGGATGAGGTGGCATGGCATTTTGGAGGATGGGTTGTTAGGTTTCAAAAGCCCAAGCCAGGCCCAGTGGCTCCCTTTCCCTTTTGCCTTCAGATCCAGATGTAGAACTTTCACTTTCATGTCTGCCTATGTGCCACCTTGTTCCTTGTCATGAAGATAATGGAATAAACCTCTGAAATTGTAGGTAAGCATCATTAAATTTTTTCTCTTCATAACAGTTGCCATGGTCATAGTGTCTTTTCACAGCACTAGTTCACTGATAAGACAGATCATATATTTATAATTGCATATGCAGTGCTTAAGGGACACGGCGTTTCACAGAAAAGTCGAGGGCAGATAAACCTGTATTATCTTGGTACACCATACCAACAGGGAAAATCACTCTCATAGTAAGAGTGGGGGTTCCTTCCATAAGAGTAGACCTAGAAAGTAGATTTTATCCCCATTTCACCCTTTCAATGACCTAATAGGTTATCACAGCAACAATGTTTACAATGACCCTACACATGTTTGGTCAGCTTCAGGAGAAGTTAAGGTCATGCTACTACATTTGACTGCCAAGGTAGGAGCATCAAAGTTATGTCCAAGTTGCTTATTGAGTTAGTGGCAAGCGAGCTGTGTAAACATTTTCCTACAAGCCATAAGCAGGGCTAAACATGGTTACCTGTGTTATTTAAGAACAGCTTTCTAGACGAGAGTAATACTGGACTATTCCCCAGCTGGCCTCAGCTTCTAGGATTAGTCCTTACTATAACAAGCTTATGAGAAAATGTGCTGAGAGGTCATATCCAACTCACAAGAACCCACAAGTAAGGAGCAAAGGTAGCTAGCATACATACATTCCAGGTTCCTCAGAAGTTAAGATATTTGCTTCCCTTTCAGAAACTTTGTTTATAGGTGTTTAGGTATTAAAAGAAATAATTCTATTAATTATTTTTATAAACATTTCTTAAATAATATGCCCTACATTAAATCATACCTGTTTGATGTTCTTAAAATGTCTTAATTTTTTATCAATATTGAATATTTCATGTAACATGTGCTATGTGTCTCTTCATCATTTTTGTGTCATGTTGACATCTGCAGTGGTTGATTTCATTTTATTTTTCTATCTTTCTGATAAATGGTGGTAATTTTTTTTATCGGATTTCAAGAGTAGAATTCTATTGAATATAAGCTTCTGACCCTCTACCCCATCAAATTACATTGATGTCATTGAGCAGTAGTACAGTCTGATAGATGTGCTCATGAAGCTTCTGAAACAAGACGGGGAGGCGGGGTCTTATGGGACTGTAACTAGAAATGATGGGAAGGAACAGAGCCAGTGAGACCACACCTATCTCTCAGTGCAGATGCCCTCACAGCTTTTTGGCCTCTTTGGGGGAGAGTGTAAGAGATCATTTTTCCCCAGTACAGTTAAAATTTGAAAGATATTTGGCAACTGAAGTACAGACAATGAAAAGAGATTCATGGAACTCTTCTTGTTCATGGCTCGTCAGTAGAAGTAGTTATAAATACTGAAAGCAATTCCTAAGGCATTGAAAACTGCTGTTGTGTTTAATGCCCCTATACATACACCAGTCTGACAAAATTTTTGTTTCCTTGCTTATTTTATGTAAGTTCTTTCACTCTTTATTCAGCTCTTCATTAAATAGGGAAATGTTTTAAAACACGTTCTGATGTCTTAATAATTTTAAATCACATTACTGGTTTTTGATTTTACCTACTATGTTTTAGTCATTAAATGTGTGTACCAACCATAGAGTTCTAATCTTGTTTGTGTTAAGTGGAAGAATGGCTACCTGCTCAACACCAAGCACGACTGTGTCTGCATACAAGGAGCCTGCAAAGAACAAAAGACTTTATAGATATGGCCAAGGTAGAAAAGCTCTTTGGAGAGTTTGTCTTGCATTTTAGTTTATACAAAACCTCGGCACACAAGCCTCAGAAACAAAACATTTTCCTCACTGTGGTTAGAAAGAGAAAGTCAGGGATAGGATTCTCTAAATATTTGGAAAACTGAGAACAGGTGTTGCAAGCCTGAAACAAAGGAAAAAAGAGAAGGAGGAGGAGGAGGAGAAAAGGTGGAAGAGGAGGAGGAGCAGTGGGAGGAGGAGGAGCAGTGGGAGGAGGAACAGTGGGAGGATGAGGAGCAGGAGCAGGAGGAGGAGGAGCAGGAGGAGGAGGAGCAGTGGGAGGAGGGGGAGCAGTGGGAGGAGGAGGAGCAGCAAGAGGAGGAGGAGCGGGAGGAGGAGGAGCAGTGGGAGGAGGAGGAGGAACAGCAACAACAAACTTAAGCAAGGATGGGTTTATTTTGTCTCATAGTTTAGAGGACTCAGGCCCTCATGGTAGGGAAGCCATGTGGCAGAAGTTGTTGGGCATTGCCAGGAGGTTTTTTCAATGGATAGTCACTTCTTAGTTACAGAAATGAAGTAGAAATAGACACAAATCAGTCAGGCTATGGCCCTCAAGGCTCACCCCAGCTGTCCCATGCACACCATTCAGCTACTCTGAAATATTCCACATCTTCTCCAAACAGCTCACTTGTAGAGACAGCATGCTCAAGCACACGAGTCTCGGGGCATTTCACATTCACACTCTTAACATGAAGTATACATAGACCAATAGGGTGAGCAGAGGTAAGAGATATGAACTACAGAATACCACACAGTGCAAACTACAATGATCTTTGACTATTTCACTTACAATACAATGCAGCATTCCTATTATAATTTTCCATAGAAGGAGAATATTTTGTTCAGTATTGTGTTTTAGCACCTAAGATTGAGTTGTGCACATAGTTGTATTTTAATAAAATTATGTGTGTACTTTAAAACTTTTATTTTTATTGTCATGTAAATTTATTTAAGCTTATAAATTTTAAGAAAATTAACATTGTACACACACATGCACATATGCACATACTCATGCAAGCACACACCTGTCACCAGAGACCCACATTACTTGGAGCTTTTGAAAAGTTCACAAAAACAGGACTGCTGATATCTTCCATTAGGAAATAAGGCCTGAGAAATCCAGAAATTTATATACAATTAGATATAGCATTGTGAACTATTTCTGGCTATTACTGCCTTAGTATCTGAAAGCTTTATTTCATTCTTCCAGAATTTCACCCTCATCATTAAAGAGACTGTCTTGGATGATAAAGGGAGACTGTATGCCATTTTCTTTTAAGAATGTGGCATCTACATCAAGTTCAATATGCTGTTATATTTCAAAGCATCTGATTTTAAGTGATTGAAATGTGAATATACATCTTCAGCCACTCAACTTTTATTATAACTAGGAGCAGATGTTCAGCAATATAAATTAATTAACTCTACTTTTTATTACTCTGATTAGAGTATTTAAAGCCTTTTAATAGATAATTAAGTTTTTTATAATCTTTAATTTTAGTTTATTGTAAAATGAGTGATTTTTATTCTTTGGCTACTATACTTTAAAAGATTTTTTTCTAAGTTTTTTGCTAGAGCTAAAGGAAAAAACTCAAGCAACATTTTCAGTGTGTAAAAGAATTTATTCATTATAGTTCATAAGGCATTTCTGATTTCATTAACATCTGCAAACCCTTATTTCAGAAAGAGACCAATATTTCAAAAGTCAATTTTTCTGAAACATTTCATTCAAAGATTCAAATAACCAAGGGACCTGAGTTGGAAAAATCAGCAACAGTATGTGAGCATATACCAGACCCTCTGAAAAGGCACATGATCCTCCCACTGAGGGTAGCTTTCCTAGAACTTATGAATCAGAGTTAATGTGGCAGTGCACCACTTTTTTTAAAAGTACGCTTTTCTTTTAATTTTTTAAAAATTTTATTAATTTATTCATATTACATCTCAGTGGTTATCCCATCACTTGTATCCTCCCATTCTTCCCTCCCATTTTTCCCTTACTCGCCTCCCCTATGACTGTGACTGAGAGGGACTTCCTCCCCCTGTATATGCTCATAGGGTATCAAGTCTCTTCTTGGTAGCCTGCTATCCTTCCTCTGAGTGCCACCAGTTCTCCCCATGCCAGAGACATGATCCAATATGGGGCACCAGAGTTTGTGTGAAAGTCATACCCCACTCTCCACTCAACTGTGGAGAATGTCCTGTCCATTGGCTAGATCTGGATAGGGTTTGAAGTTTACTGCACATATTGTCCTTGGCTGGTGCCATAGTTTGTGTAGGACCCCTGGGCCCAAATTTGCCTATCATAATGTTCTTCTTGTAGGTTTCTATGATCCTCTGGATTCTTCTACTTTGCCATTCTCCCATGCTTCTCTCACCTAGAATCACAATAGGATGTCCTCCCCTCTGTCCCAGCTTCCTGATAAGTGAAGACTTTCACGGGACATACCCCTTGGGCTAGTGTCCAGATATAAGTGAGTATATACCATTTGACTCTTTCTGCTTCTGGGTTAACTTACTCATTATTATCATTTCTAGTTCAATCCATTTGTCCACAAATTTCGGGAATTCCTTATTTTTAATAGCAGAGTAGTATTCCATAGTGTTAATTTTTTAAAACTCAATTTACATCTCATTTGTAGTCCCCTCTATAGTTTCCTCCCAGTCCTACCCTCCCTTTCTCCTCCTCCTTCCCACCTTTCTTCCTCTTCCCCTCCCTATTTCCCTTCCCTAGTCCTCAGAGTTGGGGGAGCCCTTCTCCTCTACCAAATGACCCCAGCCTATCAAGTCTCATCAGCATTGCCTGCATCCTCTTCCTCGGTGTCATGTTAAGGCACCTCAATAGGGGGACATAATCAAAATACAGACAACAGTTTCAGTGACAGGAACAGGCACTGCTTCTGTTAATTAGGTGACCCATATGGATACTGAGCTGTCTATTGGCTATATCTGAGTCAAGGGCCTAGGTCTTCTCCGTGCATGGACCTTGTTTTGTGCATCAGTCTCAGCCAGCACTTTTGGGCTCAGATTAGTTGGCTCTGTTGGTCTTGTGGATCTCCATCCTTTCTGGATCTTTCTATGCCCATACTCATTCATTGGACTCCCTGTGCTCTCCATTGGTTGAGAGACTCAGCTTCTGCTTTGATCCCTCATTGGGTGGAGTCTTTCAGAGGAAAGCTGTGGTAGACTTCCATCCTGATCCCTCTCTTCAACTGCCTCCAGTGTCTATTATATTTGCCCTTCTGGATGAAAATTAAACATCCTCCCTAGAGTCCTTCTTATTTCTTAGCTTCTTTAGGTCTGTGGATTGTAATATGGTTATCCTTTATCATATGTCAAATATATGATTATGAGTGAGTCTATACTCTGTGTGTCCTGGGTCTAGGTTAGTTTGCTCAAGATGATCTTTTCCAGCTCCATACATTTGCCTGCAAATTTTAACAACTCTGAGATTGCATCTTACACCTATCAAATGGCTAAGAGCAAAAACTCAAGTGATAGCACATGCTGGCAAGAATGTGGAGAAAGTAGAACACTCCTCCATTGCTGGTGGGAGTGCAAACTAGTACAAACACTTTGGAAATCAACCTGGCGCTTCTCAGAAAGTTGGGACAGCTTTACTCAAGGTCCAGCTATACCACTCCTGGGCATATAACCAAAAGATGCTTCACCATACAACAAGAACATTTGCACAGATATATTCATAGTGGCATTAATTGTATTAGCCAGAAACTGGAAACAATCCAGATGTCCCTCAAACAAAGAAAGAATAGAGAAGGTGTGGTACCTCTACACAATGGAATACTATTCAGCTATCAGTGCACTGCTTTTTATAAAATAATAATCTTTATGAAAAATTAGGAGAGATGGTCTGATAAGAGGGCAGATAGCTATTTTTCCCAGTGAGTTATTATTTATTATAATTTATTCACATTACTTCCTGATTATCTCCTTGCTTTTACCTTCCAGTCCCCACCTTCCCTCTCCCTTCTGCCCTACTCCCCACCCCCTAGACTGGGAGTCAAAGTGGGATTCTGGGCAGAGCACTGAGAGTTGCATAGAAGAGTGGGGGAATGGAAGGACCCAGAGGGATACGGAGCTCCACAGGAACACCATCACAGCCAACAGATCTGGACACGGGGGCGAGGGGTGGAGGGAGGCTGCACAATCTGATGCACCAACCAAGAACAATGCATACAGAGAACTCAATGAGGTTTTTGTTTTGTTTTGTTTTGTTTTCATTTTTTGAGGCAAGGTTTCACTGTATAACAGCTCTAGCTGTCCTGGAACTCGCTCTGTAGTCCAGGCTGGCCACGAACTCATGGAGATCCTCCTGTCTCTGCCTCCCAAGTGCTGGGATTAAAGGTGATGTGCCACTAACAATCAATGAATTTTTAAAGAAACATATAAACTAAGGATATTGATAAGAATTTATACAAGAACACAGCACTCTCCTTTCTTACTTTCTCCTCCTCCTCTCTGCTTCTTCTTCTTCTTCTTCTTCTTCTTCTTCTTCTTCTTCTTCTTCTTCTTCTTCTTCTTCTTCTTCTTTAGAAGTAGCATACTGAATACAAGGAGTCTAGAAAGTAGATTTCTTCTCTAATGTGTGTGTGTGTGTGTATACATGCACATATGTGTGTAAGCCAAAGGTCTGTTCAGCTGCTGTTCTTAAGATACCATCCACATATATTTTTAGTTTTAGTTTTTTTGTTTTTTTATTTTTATTTTTATTTTTATTTTTAACCAGGGAGCCTCAGTAGCCCACTAGTCTCTCTAGAACTGGGATTACAGATGTGAACTTCCATGTCCAACTTTATTTTTTAATGTGTGTTCTGAGAGTTGAACATACGTTCTTGTGCATTGCAAAGATGTTACTGACCAAGATCTCTAGGCATGTCTTCTTCCATTTTAATCCCTTAGCAATTCTGATGACTCAGACTGAAAGTTTGATGGGAATATGTGCTGTGATGGACAGTCTGATGTTCAAATTCATACTGCTATAAATAAGTTTGTGAGCAATATTTTAAATGACATCTAATTTATTATGACTAATTTATTAAATTTCATTTACTTTATTTGTATGTTTATGTATGCATGGATACATGTACACACCCATTTGCATACTGTGTCTGTGAAGTCTAAAAATGGCATCTTCTTCTCTGTGGCAGGAGTTGCAGAGACTTGTGTGCTGTTGCTTGGGTCCTGGCAATTGAACTTTGGCTGTCAGCAAAGGAGGCAAGTGTTCTTAATTTCAGAGCCATTTTTCCAGTCCCCGTTGAACGAATTCTTCTAAATTTTATTTAAATGGTGTTAAAAAATCACTTCCCATCTATGTTTTAGTATCCCGGTGACTAAAGCAAGTACCAAATCAAAATACATGAAATGGAGATTTGTCACAAGATGGCCTTGCTCTGCAGCAAACTGTAAATTACCAAAAACTGTAACTTCATAAAACAAGTGGAGCTAATATGATCTGACACCCTTGTAGTTCAGCACTTCCCACATGATAGCTGAACATCCAGCCAATGAACAGCTGGAAGCTGACAAATGTCACCATGTGAAGCCAGTGCACTTTGTCAGGATATTTCTGTGTGCCATTGCCAGTTTACTGGGCATATTTATGTGTATGGTGAAGAGGAGCATTTGGACCCATTTATTTGGAAGACTGACCATTCAAGACAATTTACCCTTGATAAAAAATTGTTAAATTGAACTAATTTCGTATTTTACTTTATCCATTTTAATGACGATACTAACTTCCTTTTGATGTATTACAGTTGACACTACTTCCCGTGCTGAGAGAAAATTGGCTCTTGCAAAACTTTTGTCTGTTAACTAACATAAGATTGCCTTCCTTGATTTTGTTCTAAAATTTCTACTGAAGATCTGAGAACTACCTATATGTTTTATATGAAATGTCATGAGGGACTCAGAGAGAGAGGGAAGGGAAAGAGGGAGAAATGGAGGAATTACAGAGAGAGAGAGAGAGAGAGAGAGAGAGAGAGAGAGAGAGAACAGACAGATACAGAGAGACAGAGAGAGAATGGCAATTATAGGTAGAGCTTTTTTGGTAGAGCTTTTTTCAATACATGTAAAACAACATCAAAATAAGCAATAGTATGTTGATAAGGATAATAAATGATAAAAATTTAGTTTATAACAAAAAAGTTTTTATTGTCTAATGTTCCTCAACAAGAGTATACATAAGGGCAAAAACTACCTAGGAGGTAAGTGGAGTGTTTCAAGGAAAGAGAGATAAAATATAGGTGGTATGGAGGGGAAAATTGTGATAATAAGAAGTGTTGTATGGGAGCAGTGCATGGAATGGCAGGATAGAAAAATGAGTAGAGATAATTAACACTAAATACCTTTGAAATGCCATATATATAAACTTCTAAATAGAGTTGCCCTGTAGTAGGGAGAAAATGTATTTCTCAGACACCATAGATTATCAAACAAAAAGCCTAGTGCCAGGTACATATTACTTTTCTTTTACTTGTTGGTCAGTGGGGTCCCAAAGAACCCCCTAAACATTACAACTCTGGCCATTGCTCTTAGCTGCCCCCGGATCTCAATGGTAAACTCCACTGATAAAGACATCACATTGCTGAGTCATATGTCACAGAGAAATGTTGTTGGTACCAAACTGGAAAGCTGTTCCACATCTATTGACTGGCTTTAGTAGTGCTGGATAGTGCTAAGCATGTTGCTAGGGGAGAAAAATAATTAGTAATCTTTTCCAGCTCAATAACAACTGGCCTAGCAGGATATGTGCACTGATGCAAAAGTTGTAGAAAAGCTATAAAAATAACTGATCCCTTTCCTATTGGATTTGAAGGCCACCCCACAAGACAGAACTTATGCTTGGTAACTGGGCCAAAACCAAGTCACTGTTTAGGCCCTAGAGAAGAAGCTACTACTATTATCTTAGTGAAAGGATATAGTAATTACCTACACTCTAAGTTCCTACCTTTATACCCATAGATTAGTGCATCTCTCAACCTTCATCAGAGGTGTTTCCTCTTATGGTAGATGGTAATTAATACAGTCGTACCAATGCATCTCTATATGCAAAGAACAAAAGACTGTAAAATACTTAGCTCTGAATGGGACAGATATATCACACCTTTTCACCACAAAGCTTAGAGATCACCATGAAAAAGGGAACAGAAAAGTTATATGTTAGAGGTAATGAACTTCTGCAGAAAAAATACAATTTATTTGGTGGCCATGAGAGCATGCTACACACACCAACTGGCAAGTGCTATCAGTATTTGGACAGTGCCAAGGCAGACATAATCCCAAATTGGGAAGTTTTACTCATAGCTGAGGAGCAATTGGCAACTGATGGGTATTGGGGGTGGGGCAGAGATGCGGCGTTCTTCAGGGATGTGGTACACAAGGGGCTACATTCTCCAGGAGGTGGTTCCACTCCCATGCACACACAAGCAGAACTAGACTTACTGGGTTTTAAAAGAACAAAAAGAAGATCAACTTGGGAAGGAGATGTCTTCAGAAGGATAGGAGAGGAATCAAAGGGAAGGAAAGAAGCATGGGTGTGACCAAAATACATTCTATGCATGTAAGAAATTCTCAAGAGTTAAAGAGTAAAGATGGATGGTCCTTGATTGATGCATCAGTCTCCTTGTGGGTCCCATAATATGGGGAGTAGGAACTATTTCTGACATTGACTCTGGTGTCCACTTGTTGATCACTTCCCCCTAGTTGAGCAGCCTTTACAAACCATAGAGAAAGAGGATACAGACAGTCTGGATGAGATTTGATAGACTGAGGTCAGATGTTAGGGGAGGAGGGGTTTCCCTTTCTTGTGACTAGGGAGGGGGAAGGGTGGTTATAGAGGGAGGGTGGGATTGTGATGTAAAGTGAACAAATTAAAAAAAAGATACAAAATGATCAGTTCAGCAGAATAAACAACTCGGAAATACATTATTGGTAACATCTAATAAACTACATAATAAACTTGGAAAAAAGTATATGGATATTTAATGAAGACATTATTTAGGGGGTTGGACGGAGACTAAGGGTGCTGTTGGCTCTTCTTGAGGACCTGAGTTCCATTCCCAGAACACACATGTAGGCTCACAACCACCTGGAGTGCCAGTCCTAGGGAACTGCTGCCCTCTTCTGGCCTCTCAGGATCCAGGTACATACATGTCAGCAAAACATCCATGAGCATGAAATAAATAAAAATGTAAAACCTTATTATTTAGTATACTATTCTTATTTAAAATGTTATTTTCACTGAATTAAAATAAGTACTAAGGGCCAATTTACAAAAATTTGTGATTATTTTCCCATCTTTATTTATTTTTTGTGTATGAGGGTGTTATCCCACAATGCGTGCAGATAGTCAATGACATGGGGGGGCGGGTTAGCTATAGTTATCTCTTCTACATTGTAGGACTGGGATTCAATCAAACTCATGGTGTTGGGCTTAGCAGAAAGTACACTGACTCCCTGAGGCAACTTTCTGACCCTCATGTTTATACTTGTTTATGCTAAGTGACATCACATACAGCTCAGGCAGGATATCACACAAAGGTGAATTCTGACATCATCTACTTGACCCATTGTTGTAACTTACCATTTGTGTGGCCGTATCTTCATGCATATACTTGCCCTTGTGCAATGTGGTAGGTAGCTGCTTGAAAACATTAATTGTTTTTATTCCATGAGTTTATAAATATAAATTTGGGGAGCAGGGCATGTGCTCTAGTGGTTTAAGATTTATAAGGTCAAGGAGCAATGTTGCTCAAGGTTTACTAAACTTTTCATGTACATAAAAGCATTTTACAGTGTATGGTCCAGAAAGAGTTTTCAGCAGCAGGGAGATTCTCATTTGAAGTTATTGATTCAAATATATGATAAATTCTTATTTTATTTTGTCATTTTTAAAATGCATGTGTGTCTACCTTCATGTTTGTATTGTGCTTATGTGTGTATGGCTAAGCTCATGTGTGCATTGTTCTCAGGTGTGTGTGCCTGAGGAGGCAAATGTAGTTGAGTATCCCTTATTGTGAGCTATCTCAAGAGTTTTTCATTGCTGATTCCCAGGGATCCCCTGCCTCTTTGCAGCATTGGGACTACCATATGTTACCATTTCCACGTCTTAATGTGGGTACTGAATATCTGAATATGGATCTTCTTAATTGTGCAGTAAGCGTTTATAGATTGAGCCATCTTTCCAGCCCCCCAGACTAAGATCAAGCCACAAGTACATAATATCTGTTACTCAAATTTAATGAATTAAAATAATAAATCAATGAGCCCTTGTCTGTAGATTAAAGAAAAGAAGAAACGACTTGTTAATACATTGGGAGAAATAGTTGAGTAATTTTTCTACAAGTTCTAAACAATACTCGGTTGCGTTTGAATTCAGCCACACCATTAAATATTATTTCTTGAAAAGTCAGAGCTTTCAATAAATGACACAACAGTATTACCACTAAAATAAAATTTAGTTTCATCAGTAAGAGAATAAGATCTTCATGCACAAATCTGAAATAAGTGGGCCAAAGAAAGGCAGGTCAGACTTGAACTCCCCTTTGTTTATCAGCAAATGTGTGTCCTTCTGTTAGGTCTTCCTCCCCTCCCCCCTCCCACAAGACACAGCTATTTAATTCTGATTTTTAAAGAGCAAAATAATTTACTATATTGAAACAGCTCGTTCATCACATAACCCATCTGATTCTGTCACCTCAAGTGCTTGTTAAATCACTTCCAGCTGCTACAATCAAGGGCCAGGTACTTCTAAGGTCTGACACTTTCTGAGCTCCATTACACCTGTAAGTATGATTCTTCAATCCAATTCTAGCCTTCGTAATAATCAAGTGCCCACTCCACTTAACTTCAAGGCAACTGGGAACTTAGAATTCTGCATATGCGTCTGTTTCTGATCTTCAATCAGACCTCTTCATCCCAAACCTGAAAGGTTCTGAATAGCTATGAAGTAGGAAGAGGAGGGTAGTGGCACTTTCACATGAAACAGCATGGAGTGCGGCCACGCCGAGATGAAACGTTGGCACCATGAGGTGAGGCTAAACAAGACTGAGATGACCTCTGAACCCACAGGGCATAATAAATGTGTCTTAGTTTAAGTTGTATTCCTGGTTTCTATTTTGTCAGAGCTGAACAAAACTGGCCTAACCCAGTGAGGAGTGAAGAAAGTCAGTTGAACTTACAACATGATATGTTATTAGCTGAAAACAGAAAATTAAAAAAAAAAAAAGGGACTCTTCCTTTTTATTAACCACGTCTGTGTTATATTGCTGATTGATCTTTACATGTCCATATTATCATTTTGCCAGTTTTCATTGGTCAAATTACCATGTGTCTAAAGCACCTTGAGAGGAGAATATCACTTATCCCTCTCTATGAATAACATCAACTCAGTTAGCAAAGACCTATTATGTATGGATGTGGAAGTCCCACCTATAAGCAAGCAAGAAAGACCAGTCCTTCAGCACTCTTTGGTAGAGATGTCAGTAAAATGTTGTGCAGTGGCCTCAGAAAATGTAACTGCCTATTCTTAGGGGAAAATGCTTCTGGCCAAAATATTTGAGCCTGGAACTTGGTAAATATTCAAAAATTTGCAGACATAATTTATTTGTGTGTGGGAGGAGGTGTGACTGAAGTCCCAGCTGCCATCTATAACAGTGAGATTATTCTATTTTTACATGATTGCTTCTACATATTAATAAGATAAGTTTCAGAATAGCACAGCATTAATTAGGACAGACTAGTGAAGACAAAAGGAAAACATTGTTTTTGTTTACTTGACAAGCATATATATTACTTTCTATAGCATTATTTATATATGTCAGAGAACAATCTTCCCTTCCCATTTCCATTTCCCTCTTGTGGAATGCTCTATGTTACTTTTTTAAACATACAAAGTGTCTTATTAAAATGATGACAATCATCTGTCTCTAATGTACCTTCTTCAATCTCTTTTACAATGTAAATTTAAAATGTTTTTAGAACAATGAGCTTCTTTTA
This sequence comes from Acomys minous, assembly GCF_964271855.1. NCBI lineage: Eukaryota > Metazoa > Chordata > Mammalia > Rodentia > Muridae > Acomys > Acomys minous. The sequence goes on from NC_140500.1 coordinate 10,481,765, forward strand.
TTAGTTAGTTAATTAACCTTGAGAAGGGGTGTCAAAGTATAGCCCAGTCTGTCTGGAATCTCATGCTGTGTATGGCCAAGACTGCTTTCAAACTTGCAGCAATCATCTTGCTTAGCCCCTGATAATTAGGATTACAGGAATAAATCATCATTACCAGCAAAACAATGACTTCATCTTTCTCTTCTACATTACATTCATTAGTAGATCCTATAAATTAACCACTGATTAAATCTTCCATCTCTTATTGCAAGCCTGTCACACTTAGCGGATGTTTCCCCCCTCATTTTATAGGGTAGCACCAGTGTACCTCTCCTCATGTTCTCCTTTGGAAGCTAGAGATTACACATTCATATATTCAAAGGGCACATATGCTGTGAGTTTACGAAGGGAGTGGGTATGCTCAGAGAAATGTAAAGAGAAGAAAACACCTATGAGTTTAGACTAGTATCTTAGACTCGTATTGGCTCCTGGCTATTCTAGAAGAGCAACAGCAATCCAGAAAATGGAGGAGAACTCGACTTCCACAGTTATTATACCATTAGACTCAGATGTCCAGTTTATAACAACAGCAAAATCACAAGTGATATAGAGAGGATATTTATGGCAGTTTAAAGGCAAAGAGTAAATCATCAGACACTGTCATTAAGCAGAGCTGACGAATTATCTTTCAGGTGAATACTTAGACAAATATACCATAAAGATGCTAAAGTAAAAAATAAAAAGAAGAATCAGAAAAGGTAGTTTTAAAAAATGTAGAAACAAAATGGAAACGTCAATAAAGAGAAAAAAGAGTATGAGAAGGCCAAAACCATAGATACTGAACATTATATAATAATTAAGTTAACCATCAAAGAAAATGAAAAGTTATATTTGAATATAATTCTAGACTTTACAAACAGTTATACAAAAATGACCAAGTCCTGAGGGTTGAAATTAAAAGAAGAAAATAAAAGAACAGCGAGCTGAATTGAAGCCAGCTGTGGAGCATGATTAGAACAAAAGTAGTACATTGTGTGGGTGTTCCAGAAAGAATAGATGACAAGAAATGTCAAAGAAACGGGTTACTAAAACAGAAACTGGAAGCATCCCAAATATGATGAAAGACATGAATATAAGTACCCAAGAAACTCAAGACCTCTGTATGAGAACACTCAGAGACCCACACTAAAATATATGTGCCGTTAAAAATTTGAAAATGTGTTGACAGAGGATCCTGAGATCAGTAAGAGGGTTGGGTTTCAAGATGCCGCTCAATGAACATCAATAGAGCTACCTCAGGACTTTTTGTCAGCTTTTGCATGCTTTAGTGAGCCGGTATAGTCATACCCTGCAACCCAAGGGTCTTGTTCCGTTGTTTGTTTTCCCAGTATTATGGTGAAATACTCTTAAGAAAGCAACTTCATGAAGAAATGATTAATTTATCTCACAGTTACAGAGGAAACCAAAGCGACAGAGGCTGGATGTTCTGGTCGTATGTCATGCCGTGTCAGAAAGCAGAGAGGATAAAAACCAATCTAGTGCTCAGCTTGCGTTCTTCACTTTCTGTAAACTAGGATCCCCAATCCAGGAGATAATCCCATCCACAATTAAGATGTCTTCCCACATCAATTAATATAGCCCAGACCATCCCCCACAGGCATACCCGGACATCTCATCGCCAATCAGATTCTGTAGTTTCTTTAATTTCAACGTTCTTGTGTGCTCAGTTGCTACTGCACTGCAAGCACCAGTCTTGATCTAGGTCTAGATAACTCGTTAATCATGAAAAAAAACTTTTATCTTGTACTTGTCCTGTTGAAAGTTATCCAACTCACAGCACTGTCAAGCGTGCACAAGGAGCTGCACAAGAGAAAGCCAGACAAAATCCCAGCATGAATGGGAGGCAGCCATGAAGTCCTGGCACAGCCATGTCCTCTGTAAGTGATGAGAGACGTGAAGCCAGCACAGCTGCTTGACACAGTTCCAGCACAGCTGAGCAGATTGCTGCAGTTGCTGTCCTTCTACCTGTAACCTTGGGTTTTGGTCTGCATGTTGCGTTATTAGGGACTTCCTGCGTTATGATTCAATTTATGTCTTTCTTGAGAAAATTAGTTATGAGTCTTCTTAGTAAAATCCTAAAATTAACTTTATCTGGCCACTATTTGGAAGTCTTTCTTGTACCCTGGAGATCATTAAGCACAGATCAGCACATAGCTAGATGAGGCCATTACTCCAGGAATCTTCTTGGGGTATCTGTCCCTAAGCAAACTCAAACCATATAATTGGTGCAGGGTAAACAGAGAATTGACAAACCGTGCATGAATGGCCAGGAGAATAGGTCGCAGATGCAAGGTCTCTTTTTTATTATAGGCTTAGAGCTCTCTAAAAATGTAGTTTAAAGATAGGAGGGTCATACAGAGATACACCCGTGGAGGAATAGAATTAAGGTAATAATGTAAACTGACTAAAATAAACTTTTCCTTCTTTATAGAATAGATGATGAGATGTATAGTAAAATAAGTTAGGTATTAGTATTTGCTATTCATAGAAGGACAGGTTCAGGTATTTTCTTTTTATCTGGAGTACTCTCAAACTACAAACTTTGTCATTCTATAAGCAGGATGTTCTATAATAAATTTGTTTGCTTTGGAAAATAGACTTTTTTAGATTCTCTAAATAAGAGTTATAGGAATAATAATAATAATAATAATAACAACAACAACAACAACAACAACAACAATAATAATAATAATAATAATAATAATAATAATAATAAATCTGTTCTGTTTGTATTTTCTAGTTGTGGCTGAACTTATAACCCTGGGCACTTAATGAAAAATCAAATACATAATCTGTACCACTTGGATAATCATTAGTCTGTCTTTGTTCTGTGACACCTGAATAAATAAAGAAGTAACTGATCACTAGTCAGGCAAAGCTGCTGCGAGATTCCCGTGACCACCATAGGCTCACTCCCTGGGCTTGTTCCCTGGGCTGGCTCCTTGGGCTGGCTCCCTGCGCTCTCTGATTCCTGCCCTTCTCCATGGACAGCTGGGCTGCCTTGTCAGCAATACCAGTCAGGAAGTTCCTTAGGAAGGCCCCTAGCAAAGCCCATTCATAATTGAGGATTCCTTGGCGACTGATAGCTGCTGGGAGAAGAGTCAGTTTTCATTAAGGGTGTGACCCCAGAGAGGCTACTGCTCCAGCAGATGGGACCTTACCCACACACATACAGGCAGCACTAGGGACTCCGGGGGTATAAAATGAAGTACATATGAAGTTGAGTGAGGAAAGTGATGAGTGTGGATGGACATAAATAAAAAGTGAGAAGAATTGGCTCAAAATACAATATGTTTGTATGCAAATATAACATAGTATGGAAAATTCTGAGTTTCTAAAAATAACATGCACTTAGAGTGGAGAGAGAATACAAACAAGCATTTTAATTATATACTATAAGATTTATTTCAATAAGAAACTCTTCCTTTCCAATGATGGCCTTTTATCATTTTAATTTGGAAAGAAACATTTTATTAAAATTTTACGTAAGTCAAAGCAATGAAATTTTTTAAAAACACGAGAAAAATGGAATGAAGCAAACCCTGGAACTCCACAGCATTTACTTAGTAAGGATAATTGTAAGAAAATTTAGAATAACGACCTATTGCACCAGAGTTACAGGCGGATTCTCAGAGCATGGGATCCCGGTGTGCAGAGAAGACACCTGTATTTATAAATTTGTTTGGAGTGGGGCTACACAACACTGGGGGAACTTTACTGTAACTCATGTGGAGGGTGAGTACTGCTGATGTGGGCTTGCTCCTCAGCGGTGATGGGTCTTCTCTGACTGGGACTGTAGATATGGGGAGGGTTAAGTGAGCACGGAGTCAGGAGGACCCTTGGAAATCTGTGTACCTGCAGCTCAGTTTTGCTCCGGATTTCAACTATTTTTTTGGAAATAAGCTATATTGATAAAAAAAAAACTACATGAAAATACCTATGTTGTTTGGTTAAGGGTATTTTCGATTGATAAATGGATAAAATCTCCTTTTAAGTTTGAAATAGACCTTGAATTAAAAAATAAATAGCTGTCTAAAGCATGATCTTTACACCAACTTAAAAATCTAATTTACGTACAATCTGAACTTCCTGGGAAGGTTATTAGGACACATTTGAAAGTAGCATGTGATAAGATGGAAAAAATGACAAATGTAGTTAAGTCATTAGTATTCAGAAAAAAATGTACAATTAATCCTTTAAAGACAAGTCGAAAAAACTTGGAAGTCGAAGTCGAAGAATCTTGGAACTTGTGGTTGAAAAAACACCAAGCAAATTACTGAACACTTTTTACAATCCAGAGGTGTATGGCATGTTTACATTAGGGAACCATGAAAACCAAATGTGTTCTTGATTCATAATACTTTATAAAGAAATTAAAATTTACAGAAATAAATGACTTCTAAAGTTAAAGTTGAATGATTTTTGAGTGAACAAAGTGTAGACATTTTCCCATCAGATAAAGTCTTTTTCGTATGCCGTCTCATGAGTAATGCTTACTTTAAAACTGTTCTCCTACTTTCATTGTGTTTCCAAGGTACGTAACAAAATGAACATTGATTGAGTCTTCCTCACAAGCTTGGATCATTTCTTAAGGTGACCAAAAGATGGCGCTGCCATGCAGCTGAGCTCACCTTCCTTAATAGTCAATCGTTTTCCCCAGTTTAACCCTAGGGATAAGATGGCAGAAATGCACCTGTCACCACATAGAATGTATACCAAGGATGAAGTGTTACAAATCGGTAACACTTCAACTCGGAGCAGGTGCCCAATGGTAATCAGACCTAGAGAGCTGACAGTTGCCTAGTGGCAAAGAGATCTGCAGTCTCTTTTGGGTATTGTGTGTAGATATTTCTGAGAATTCTTGTTAAAATTCATAATGAATTTACAGGTTAAGGAAGATATGGTAAGAAAATAATCTTTGAAGAAATCAGTTCCCTTCTGAAATTATTGGACAAATCGGTAGTTGATACTTGGTCTTACTAATTTAATAATTTCATCTTCTCAGAATAAAAGCCAAACTAGCATGATCCCATATGTATCAAATAATCTTTTTCACTTTCATTAAAATGTAATGGCTTTGCTAATGTTATGATATTATGTACACTAAGCTTTTAAACTTTAATTTATTAATTATAAGTTAAGTTTATTTACATAAATTGCCACATGTGATATATGTACATGACAGAAAAGTGAAATAGCTAATTTTTTTGGTGTAGTGTGCATGTGTTTGTGCAACTGTGTAATGTGAATGTGTGTGTGTGTAGTTGTGTGTCTGCAGAAGCAACATGTAAGGCTCATTCTTGGTTATCCTCAGTTTTGTTGAGATGCTTTTTACAGAACCTGAAGCTAATCAGTTCAACAAGGATGGCTCAATAACAAACTCTGGGGCCAAGGGGAGGAATTTACCTCCCATGGCTGAGGTTGCAGGCACCACCTCCCAAGGCCGAGGTCACAGACACCACCTCCCAAGGCTGAGGTCACAGGCACCACCTCCCAAGGCTAAGGTCACAGGCACCACCTCCCAAGGCTGAGGTCACAGGCACCACTACACTCTACTCTTTTTTTTTTTTTTTTTTTTTTTTTAATACATTTTTATTAATTTATACATATTACATCTCAGTTGTTAGCCCATCCCATGTATCCTCCCATCCCTCCCTTCCTCCCACTTCCCCCCCCTACTCCCCTCCCCTCTGTCTGTGTCTGAGGGGGATCTCCTCCCCCTGAATATGCTCATACGGTATCAAGTCTCTCCTTGGTGACCTATTATCTTTCCTCTGAGTGCCACCAGGCATCTCCATCCAAGGGACATGATCAAATATGGGGCACCAGAGTTTGTGTGAGAGTTAGATCTTCTTCTCCACTCAGCAGTGGAGAATGTCCATCGGCTAGTCCGGGTAGGGGTTCAAGGTTTTTACTGCCTATTTTTTCCTTGGCTGTTGCCACAGTTTGCGGAGGACCCCAGGGCCCAGACTCGCCTGTAGTTTTCCAGGACCCACTGGATCCTTCCATTTCCTCTTTCTCCCAGGCTTCTCACACCTAAAGATTCAATAGGATGTCCTCCCCTCTTACCCATTATTCTGGTAGGTACAGTTTTTCATGGGGACGTACACCTTGGGCTAGTGTCTCGATATAAGTGAGTATATACCATTTAGCTCTTTTTGCTTCTGTGTGAACTCACTCATTATGACAATTTCTAGTTCAATCCATTTGTCCACAAATTTTGGAAATTCCTTGTTTTTAATAGCTGAGTAGTATTCCATAGTGTAAATGTACCACAGTTTCTTTATCCATTCTTCTGTTGAGGGACACGTAGGTTGTTTCCAAGTTCTGGCTATTATGAATAAGGCAGCTATGAACATGGTTGAGCATATGTCCCTGTTGTGTGGTAGTACATCCTCTGGGTATATTCCAAGGAGTGGAATAGCTGGGTCTTGAGGAAGCCCTATTCCCATTTTTCTGAGAAAGCACCAGATAGCTTTCCAAAGTGGTTGTACTAGTTTGCATTCCCACCAGCAATGCAGGAGTGTTCCTCTTTCTCCACACCCTCGCCAGCATGAGGTGTCAGTTGAGTTATTGATCTTAGCCATTCTGATGGGTGTAAGATGGAATCTCAGTGTCGTTTTGATTTGCATTTCTCTGATGACTAAGGAGGTCGAGCATTTCTTTAAGTGTTTCTCAGCCATTTGATATTCCTCTGTTGAGAATTCTCTGTTTAGCTCTGCGCCCCATTTCTCTATTGGGTTATTTGGTTTGGTGGTGTTTAATTTCTTAAGTTCTTTATATATTTTGGATATTAGACCTTTGTCAGATGAAGAGTCGGTGATGATCTTTTCCCAGTCTGTAGGCTGTCGCTTTGTTCTCTTGACAGTGTCACCAGCCTTACAGAAGCTTCTCAGCCTCATGAGGTCCCATTTATTAATTGTTGATGTTAAGGCCTGGGCTGTTGGTGTTCTGTTCAGGAAGTTGTCTCCTGTGCCTATGAGTTCCAGACTCTTCCCCACTTTTTCCTCTAACTGGGTTAATGTCTGTGGTTTTAAGTTGAGGTCTTTAATCCACTTGGACTTGAGTTTTGTGCATGGTGACAAATAGGGGTCTAATTGCATTTTTCTACATGTAGACATCCAGTTAGACCAGCACCATTTGTTGAAGATGCTGTCGTTTTTCCATTGAATGGATTTGGCTTCTTTGTCGAAAATCAGGTGAGCAAATGTGTGTGGATTCATCTCTGGGTCTTCAGTTCGATTCCATTGATCCACTAGCCTATTGCTGTGCCAGTACCATGCTGTTTTAATTACTGTTGCTCTATAGTACAGCTTGAGATCAGGTATGGAGATTCCTCCAGCGGATCTTTTATTGTAAAGGATTGTTTTTGCTATTCTGGGCTTTTTGTTTCTCCATATGAAGTTGAGAATTGTTCTTTCAATATCTACAAAATATTTAGTAGGTATTCTGATAGGGATTGCATTGAATCTGTAAATTGCTTTTGGTAAGATGGCCATTTTTACTATGTTGATTCTTCCAATCCACGAACATGGTAGATCCCGCCATCTTCTGATGTCATTTTCAATCTCTTTCTTCAGAGGTTTAAAGTTTTTTTCAAATAAATCCTTCACTTGCTTGGTTAGGGTTATTCCTAGATATTTTATATTGCTTGTGGCTATCGTGAAGGGAGTAATTTTTCTAATTTCTTCCTCTGCCTGTTTGTCATTTGTATATAGGAAAGCTACTGACTTTTTTGAGTTTATTTTGTATCCTGCCAATTTGCTGAAGGTGTTTATCAGCTGTAGGAGTTCTCTGGTGGAATTTTGGGGGTCACTTATATACACTATCATATCATCTGCAAATAGGGATAATTTTACTTCTTCCTTTCCCATTTGGATCCCCTTGATCTCCTTTTGATGTCTTATTGCTCTGGCTAGAACTTCAAGAACTATATTAAAGAGGTATGGGGAAAGTGGGCAGCCTTGTCTGGTCCCTGATTTTAGAGGGATTTCCTTGAGTATCTCTCCATTTAATTTAATGTTGGCTATTGGTTTGCTATATATAGCCTTTATTGTGTTTAGAAAAGTGCCTTGTATTCCCGATCTCTCCAGAACTTTAAACATAAATGGGTGTTGGATTTTGTCAAATGCTTTTTCTGCATCTAAAGAGATGATCATATGGTTTTTCTCTTTCAGTTTGTTTATATGGTGGATTACATTGATGGATTTCCGTATGTTAAACCATCCCTGCATTCCTGGAATGAAGCCTACCTGGTCATGGTGAATGATGTCTTTGATATGCTGTTGTATTCGCTTTGCGAGTATTTTGTTGAGTATTTTTGCATCAATGTTCATAAGAGAAATTGGTCTGAAATTCTCTTTTTTTGTTGGGTCTTTGTGGGGTTTAGGTATCAATGTGACTGTGGCCTCATAAAAGGAGTTTGGTAATATTCCATCCATTTCTATCTTTCGGAATAGCTTGAATAGTATCGGTATTAGCTCCTCTTTGAAGGACTGGTAGAATTCTGCGCTGAAACCATCTGGCCCTGGGCTTTTTTTGGTTGGAAGACTATCAATGGTTGCTTCTATTTCTATAGGCGAAATAGGGCTATTTAATTTGTTTATCTGGTCTTGGTTCAATTTTGGTAAATGGAATCGGTCGAGAAATTTGTCCATTTCCCTTAAATTTTCAAATTTTGTGGCATAAATGTCTTTGAAGTAGGTCCTTACGATTCTTTGTATTTCTTCGGTGTCTGTTGTTATGTCTCCCTTTTCATTTCTGATTTTGTTAATTTGGATAGCTTTTCTTTGTCTTTTAGTTAGATTGGCTAACGGTTTGTCTATCTTGTTAATTTTCTCAAAGAACCAGCTCTTGGTTTTGTTGATTCTTTGGATTGTTGTCTTTGTTTCTAATTTATTGATTTCAGCTCTGAGTTTGATTATTTCCAGGCGTCTACTCCTCTTGGGTGTTTCTGCTTCTTTTTTTTCTAGGGCTTCCAGATGTGTTGTTAGGTTGTTTATGTGGGATGACTCCATTTTCTTTTTAAAGGCACTTAGTGCTATGAATTTTCCTCTTAGCACTGCTTTCAATGTGTCCCACAAATTTGGGTATGTTGTTCCATCATTTTCATTGAATTTCAGGAAGTCTTTTATTTCTTCCCTTATTTCTTCCGTGACCCATGTGTCATTAAGTAGAAAGTTGTTTAGTTTCCACGTGTTGGTATGCTTTTTGTTATTTCTATTGTTGTTGAAGTCCAGCCTTAGACCATGGTGATCTGATAAGATACAAGGTATTATTTCAATCTTCTTGTATCTGTTGAGGTTTGCTTCGTGACCAACTATGTGATCAATTTTAGAGAACGTTCCATGGGGTGCTGAGAAAAAGGTATACTCCTTTGCGTTTGGGTGGAAAGTTCTGTAGATATCTGTTAGATCCATTTGATTCATGACATTGGTTAATGAAGTTATTTCCCGGCTTAGTTTTGAAATCAAAGTCCTATCCTTGAGTGAAAGTGGGGTGTTGAAGTCTCCCACTATTAATGTGTGGGTATCGATGAATGGGGCAAGCTTTGTTAATAACTCTTTTACAAATGTCGGAGCCCTTGTATTCGGAGCATAGATGTTCAAAATCGTGATGTTTTCCTGGTTGACTTTACCTTTGACAAGTATGAAGTGACCATCCTTGTCCCTTTTGACTAATTTTGGTTGAAAGTCTATTTTATTAGATATTAGAATAGCTACCCCAGCTTGTTTCTTGTGACCATTTGCTTGGAATATTTTTCCCCAACCTTTCACTCTGAGGCAATGTCTGTCCTTGTGGTTGAGATGTGTTTCTTGAATGCAGAAGAATGTTGGGTCGTGTTTATGCATCCACTCTGTTAGTCTGTGTCTTTTTATTGGAGAGTTGAGACCATTAATGTTGAGAGATATTAATGACCAGTGATTGGTAAGTCCCTTCATTTTTGGTATTTATAACAATCGAGTTTTTGTGAAGTTGTGATTTTGCAATGGTGTAGTTATTTATTTCTTATGTATTTTTGGTTGTAGTTTGACCGGTTGGGGTGGAGTTTTCCTTCTAGTAACTTCTGTAAAGCCGGATTTGTTGCTAGGTATTGTGTGAATTTGTTTTTGTCATGGAATATCTTGTCTTCACCTCCAATGGTTATTGATAATTTTGCTGGATATAGTAGTCTTGCCTGGTATCTGTGTTCTCTTAGCGTTTGCAGAACCTCTGTCCAGGCCCTTCTGGCTTTCATGGTCTCTGCTGAGAAGTCAGGAGTGATTCTGATAGGTTTGCCTTCATATGTTACTCGTCCTTTTTCTCTTGCCGCTTTTAATATTTTTTCCTTGTTCTGTATATTTTGTGTTGTTATTATTATGTGGCGGGAAGATTTTCTTTTTGGGTCTATTCTATTTGGTGTTCTGTAGGCCTCTTGTATGTTCGTATGCATCTCCTTCTTCAAATTGGGGAAATTTTCTTCTATTATTCGGTTAAAGATATTTTCTGGGCTGTGGAGTCGGTTACCTTCTCTTTCCTCTATCCCTATTATTCTCAAGTTTCGTCTTTTCATGTTGTCTTTTATTTCATGAACGCTTTGTGTCAGGAACTTTTCAGATTTAGCATTATCCTGGATGATTGTTTCCAATTGTGCGATTGTATCTTCAAGTCCTGATATTCGTTCTTCCATTTCTTGCAATCTGTTAGATAAGGCCACCTCTGAGATGTTTGCTTTCTTTTCTGATGCTTCTCGATCGCGTTTTTCTTCCGTGCGTTCTTTTATGATTTCTTCCATTTTTATCTTCAGGTCTTGAACTGTTTTAATAATTTCCTTCATCTGGTTATTTGTGTTTTTCTGAAATTCTTCAAATGCCTCTTTATATGACTCTTTTAAGTCATCAGCCCTCTTGTTTGCTTCCTCCTGCATTTGTTTACAAAATTTATTTGATTCTTCCAATATCATCTTACTTACTAAGGATTTGAGGTGGTTTTCATTTATATCCATTGTTGTTGGGTTCTCCAGGTTGTTTTCATTAGGATTGCTGGGATCTGGAGATGCCATCCTGTTTTGGTTTTTGTTAGCATTCTTTCGTTGTCCCCTTGTCATTTTGGTGAATCTAATGTTGGGAGGTGGTTTGTAGTGACCTTCCCTGTTTGGGAGTGGATAGTTGATGTCTGCTTATAGGTAGGGTGCCCTTATCTGTGGGGAACAGGGAGTACTTCCCTGGACCAGGCTGGTGATTCAGATTCTACTCCTGTAGATTTTTCTCAACACCTTAGGCTCGAGGCTGAGTCCCGCGAAGTAGGTTTCTGTTTGGGCCTTTTCCCCTTACTGCTGTATCTCAAGTCAGCAGTATTGGGATCTAGAGTAAGGTCAGCACACAAGCTCTCTGGTTGTGTAGGTTGATCCCAGCTGTCTGTCTTTCCTGTTGCTTTGTAGCCAAGACCCCAGGTGGATCAGATCTTCTGGGTTGTAGCTGTCTTAGGAGCGTTCAGCCTTTCCCATGAATTTGGGAGTTCTTGCTGGGTCTGCAGGAGCTGACACAGCTAGGATCTGCCTGTTGGAGATTACAGGATCTGTGCCTGTAACCATACGGTTTCAGGCCACTGGCAGTATCTGAGGAGGTAGCAGTTTCCACGCCCCTGTATGCCAGGCCACTCCCAGCTTGCTATAAATTAGCGGTTATACCCTGCACATATGAGCCTCAGCTCCCTATATTGTGGGATACAGCTAGGGAGAGCCCAGTCAGAGCCAGCAGTTCGTCCCCGTGGCTGGGGACAAAAGCAGGTTAGACCGCTCCCAGACGCTTTAAGGCAGCAGTTATTCCCTGCCAGCAAGGCCCACAGCTCCGGATAAAGTGGGCGGTCCTAACGAGGGCGCGCAAGAATGACCCCTGCTAGGTCTATTGATCAGGTAGAGCCCAGTCAGAGCCAGCAGCTCGTCCCCGTGGCTGGGGACAAAAGCAGGTTAGACCGCTCCCAGACGCTTTAAGGCAGCAGTTATTCCCTGCCAGCAAGGCCCACAGCTCCGGATAAAGTGGGCGGTCCTAACGAGGGTGCGCAAGAATGACCCCTGCTAGGTCTATTGATCAGGTAGAGCCCAGTCAGAGCCAGCAGCTCGTCCCCGTGGCTGGGGACAAAAGCAGGTTAGACCGCTCCCAGACGCTTTAAGGCAGCAGTTATTCCCTGCCAGCAAGGCCCACAGCTCCGGATAAAGTGGGCGGTCCTAACGAGGGTGCGCAAGAATGACCCCTGCTAGGTCTATTGATCAGGTAGAGCCCAGTCAGAGCCAGCAGCTCGTCCCCGTGGCTGGGGACAAAAGCAGGTTAGACCGCTCCCAGACGCTTTAAGGCAGCAGTTATTCCCTGCCAGCAAGGCCCACAGCTCCGGATAAAGTGGGCGGTCCTAACGAGGGCGCGCAAGAATGACCCCTGCTAGGTCTATTGATCAGGTAGAGCCCAGTCAGAGCCAGCAGCTCGTCCCCGTGGCTGGGGACAAAAGCAGGTTAGACCGCTCCCAGACGCTTTAAGGCAGCAGTTATTCCCTGCCAGCAAGGCCCACAGCTCCGGATAAAGTGGGCGGTCCTAACGAGGGCGCGCAAGAATGACCCCTGCTAGGTCTATTGATCAGGTAGAGCCCAGTCAGAGCCAGCAGCTCGTCCCCGTGGCTGGGGACAAAAGCAGGTTAGACCGCTCCCAGACGCTTTAAGGCAGCAGTTATTCCCTGCCAGCAAGGCCCACAGCTCCGGATAAAGTGGGCGGTCCTAACGAGGGTGCGCAAGAATGACCCCTGCTAGGTCTATTGATCAGGTAGAGCCCAGTCAGAGCCAGCAGCTCCTCCCCTCGGCTGGCGACAAATCTCCTGTATTTTCCCTTTCTGCTAGAGAAAGGCAGCGTGCGTCGCCTTAGGGCAGCAGTTATTCCCTGCCAGTAAGACCCACAGCTCCCGATAACCTGGGTGGATCTGTCGCGGGCCCACAAAGATGGGCCCAGTTAGTTCAGTTGTTTGGGGATTGCCGGCAGTCGGGCCACGCAGCTGGCGCCAAAGGCAGTTCAGACCGCTGGCGTGAATCTCCTGCCGGAGTACTGCCAGTTCCCTTTAGGGCAGTAGTTAGTCCCTGCAAGCGTGACCCTCGGCTCCCTATAACGTGGGCGGACCCACTGGGCTGTGGGAGCAGACCACGCCGGTTGCTAACTGCCCCAGTTTGCAGGGTCAAACCTTTGTGTCTGGCTTCAGCTTGAGCGCAGGACGCGGACGCGGTCCCCAGATCTAGTTGGTTTTGGTGAGACTCGCCACCTGTGTTTCCACCCGGGTTAGGCAGGTGTCGTCCGCAGTTCGGCGCGGTGTGGATGTACAGGATCAATGGTAGTTTCACCCTATTCGCTGAGACTCCTCAGGCTTGGGGCTCCGGAAAATCTCCTCCCCAAATGGCGAATTTGGGTTTTTTGTGCTGGCTACAGCTTGATTGTGGATTCCTTTTCAGAGTTTGGGGAGTGCGTTTAGCCCTCGGGGCTGTCGCTTGTCCCGGGGTTGGACCCCCTGGTGGTCTGCGGAGTTTGGGGTCCCACTCACCTACAGTTCTCAAAATCCAGCAGTCTGTGGTTCCATTCAAGTCCCTGGTCTCCTCAGAGAAGATCAGCTATGGTGCCTACTGGTCGGCGCCATCTTGGAATCCCCTCTACTCTTACCTTTGTTCTGTGGATATGGATTTAGGTCCTCATGCTTGCACAGAAAATGCTTTGTCCATGGTGTGTTCTTCCCAGCCTCTTTTTTTGATTAATGGGTATTTTAGGGACAGTTTTCATGGAGGATGCTGCCATCAGTTATACCTAGGACTATACACATATACATATATAAACATATATACATACATATATACATACATACATACATACATACACACATACACACATACATGTATACACAAACCTGTCCTCTGCTGCTTGTCCCCACTGAGGAATGTTCAGGGACTTCTTCAGGAAGTTGCTCAGTTCCCTAGCTTCCCAGGAAAAGTACACATAAGACATACTATTATTAGCAGAGTGTTATCAAATTGCCTTTTATTACTCTCAATTAATAGCTTTTGTCTTCATAATTTTGATGTATTCCCTATCATTTTTTAGTGAAACTGGTTTTCCATGGGGAAAATTCACCCCTTTTCCAATTTTAAAGACTCATTCATTTTTTAAGTGAGTATGAGTGCTTGCCTGCATGTGTGTATGTATGTATGTGTACTAACTTTATATGTTTCCCAGGGAAGCCAGAAAGGGGCATGAGCCTCTCTGAAATTTGACTTTCACTTGGTTATGAGCAGCCATGTGGGTGCTGGAAACAGAAATTGGATCCTTTATAAGAGCAATAGGCCTGAGTAATTGTTGAAATGTCTCCATAGCCAATAAATCTAATTTTAAAATACTCATCAGGCAACATTTTATTCCATGTTTTTATCTTACCTTCTTAGTGGAATTTGAAATAAATAATTATAATTTATGTATTCCTTTATTAAAAAAATTTTGTCTCCGTGAATTCTTTCAAAGTATAAAATAAGTTCTGACCTCAGAAACAACTGGAGTTGGTGAGCTCAGATTTTCTAAGCTCAGATTTTTTCTTTTTCATCACTTGGATTTGTCTTTATAGTGAGATAGGAGCTGTTCTCTATGGCATGTGGGCTATCTGGGGGTCACACTGTTGCATGTATATATCATATGCTGAAATATTTATTTGACAACCAATAGCTAACCAATAGCAGAAATAAGTACCTCTGTAAATGTTCACCATCATAAAAGTAAGGAACATATGCATCACCCCAAAGACCATCCTTAACTGTGGATAATTCTATTCACTAGACCTGTCCATGTTCCTTGGAATATCATCAATCTACCTTTGAAACTAAGATTATGTTACATTTTATGCAAATTCATATACATGACATCATATAGTATATACTCACTTGACATACTGGCCAATTTTTCTTTATACATGTTATATAACTTGATTAAAAAGAAAATTTTTATTTTCTTTCCAGTTCAGCAAGTTATAAAAATAACTGAAAATCAGATTATCAATATCTAAAGTTTCAGTCCTCTGTAGGTGAAAAGAGTCATACTTGAATGCGATCTTCTGTCTACTGTTCTATGATGTTATGAAGCCAATAGTTCTGATAGGCCATTCATTTTAACATTGTGTTAAGCACCATTAAATGTCAGGCAAGAGTTTCCAACAGTACAGATTAAAAGACTCACCCAGCTTATTGAATTTCTTTAAAATGATGAGAGGCAGCTTTCACATAACTAATTTTCAGTGGGTATACTCCCTGTAGGCATTGGTGCTCCTACAGGCAGGCAGGCAAGAGTAAGGAGTGTGAGGGCAACTTACAGTATCCACACTCCAATGAATAACACAGAAAAAATAACTGTGAAGGGTGCTGAACAAAATCAGAGTTAACATAACAAAGTAAAATACCCTTAATTGTAAGTGGTATGAGCAGACATCTACCACTTTGGATTAAAACCATAAAAATTCCCTGAAGATAACTTCAAATCAACTCCACTTTCCTGGGAACTCATGGCCTGAAACTTTATAAGCCTACAATCTTTAGATCAATAAAAATTACATTTGATGAATACTGTGTTTCATTATCTAACGGGCTCTAGAGATCTTGATTAGTTTTCTTCTTCTTCCCAAATTGTCGATATCAGTGTTTTTAAATGTTTAACCGACAAATACTAATTGTGTGTACTGAAGGGGGAAATGCAGCTTCATGATATATGTATTCATTGTCAAACGATGTAATTGGGCTAATTAGTAAAAGCCATGAGTCACGTGGCTCTAGTTCCTGAGTCCTTGGAATGCATCTGTGTATTTTTTTTTTGCTGTTTTACATACTTAGCATCATCAACTACAGACTCCATGCTGAAAACGTTTACCCATTAATTTCACTCTTTCCTTTGCCCAGTCTCCTAGTCACCTCTTCCCCAATATCTTGTCACAATCATTTTATTTCTTATAAGCTTATTCTTAAATTCTATACATTAGCATGTTTAGGGTGTTTGTCTCTTTGTGTCAGTTTGAGTTCAATTAAAATAATGTCTTCCAGTCAAGTGCAGTGGTACATGCTCGTAATCCCAGCACCCAGAAAATCAGAGGGAGGTGGATCTCTGTGAACTCAAGGTCCAGGACAGCCAAGGCTATACAGAGAAACCCTGACTTGAAAAACCAAAACCTACCGCTCCAAAAAATTTGTTCCATGTTATTTACCGCTGTAAGTAATAGACTGGTTTTCAGTGTTTTGAGTGGCAGAATAGCATCTTATTATATGTGTATGAACGAATAAAATCAATATGTATGCACGCATATTATATGTATGTATACATAATATTATCTATTTAAAAACAAATAGTTACATGGGCTCTGATTTACTTCAGATAATGAGAGTATTGATACATTTTTAAAAATAACATCACAGAGAACCACATTTTTGTTAACCCAGAAACTCACTGTTATTAAATGGGTCAATCAGATGCCGTTTGTCAGTTGGTCACTACATATGGCTTCTATTTATTTAAGCAAACTGAAATATGAATTAGTTGCCACCGCTGAGTTTGATGTTCAAAGATAATTGGTCTCCTCCTACATCACCTATGAGAAAGATCTCCCAATATGGTGCTGCTTGATGCCTGCTCTCCCCAACTAAAATATGTCACACTACAATGGTACTTGTTACTTCTAGATGATTAAATAAAATGCCATCCACGTGAAGTTCAAAGATGATTCTCTGTGACATAGAAACTTTACTATTGGCTATGTAAGAGAAAACGCAGTCAATCCCTCCTGCTCTCTTACCTCAGGCAATCAAGGCTCAAAGCAGAAATGTTATGATTGCTGTTAACCACTTAGAATTGCAAGTGAAGTGAACAGCTAAAGGAATGATACATATTGTGTATACCTATTATTTGATATGGTATAATATGACTATGGTAATTTAATGTTTGGTGATTATTATTGCAGTAGTGTAAGGCAGCCAACTTTTAGTGAATTATTGTGTGTCTTAACAATATAACCACCAAACATAAGTAAAGGAAAAATTCTGTGAGTTGGTTGATAATATTCCTCTATGTTCAGGACAACAGAAAATTACCATTATCTCCACTGCGATTTGAAATATTATCCAATAGTTATTTAACCTTAATAAGCAAAAATATTTATATTAAATCTTGATAGTGTCTTGTAACTCAAAAGTAAACGCTACTTCAGAGTATCATTTATTAGCACTGAGAAGATTCCAGGCCTTTAACTTGCATAGTATGCAAGCACACTCTTGTCTGTGGCTCAGCTTTCCCTGAGAAGATCCAAACAGCACAATCAGGAGTTTGAGGAGTTAGTAAAGTGCTTTTTTGTGCAAAGGTGAGAACCTGGGTTGAGTCCATCGCAGCACTGTAGAACCTGAGCATTGGTTGTACCCTGCAGACCCAGCATGGGTCAGGTAGAGGTGCTGGGGCTCCAGGCCAGCCTGTCTATCCTAGCCCACAAGCTCCACTCGAAGCTTGTCTCAAGTTGAGGTGGGTAGTAATGGAGGAAGCCTCCATATCTAAATGAGCTCAGGTGTACAGATGCACCCACACACACCTGTGCGCATACTCATAAACACACACACACATACACACACACACACACAAACATTTGCACACATAGGAGTACACATACATGCACTTGCACGTACACAAAAGTGCATTAGATGTGTAAGCAAGCTCAGGTCTAAAAGTTGGTGAAATTATTACATTTAAAATCTTTTTTTGTTTTTTGTTTTTGAAGACAGGGTTTCTCTGTGTAGCCTTTGCTCTCCTGGACTCGATTTTAGACAAGGCCGACCTCGAACTCACAGATTGGTATGGATAATGACGACCGGATAGCATCTTACTCACATTAATTTCACAATCAGATGAATCCTACCATGTATCCCCATTGTTGGGATGGTTTCAGTGTTGCTCAGGCTCTTCAGCCCACCTGCCCTGTGACCATCTTCTCTCTGCCTGGTGGTACCCAGTGTCATCAAGCCCCCGGAACTTTAGTGTGCTGCTATTTGCTATGGAACTGTGGAGTCACGTTATATGGATGGCACCATCTTCATCTCCCTCTAGAAATTCAATAAAGACTTCTGCATAAGTACCAAACCTTTCCTGTTCAACTTTAGTTGTTGTCATAAATGTTCAAAGTGAGGAATTTGCACCGTTTTCCTTTGTAATAAGATAAAGATATTTTATGTCTATTAGGCAGAGCACTAGATATTGGCTTATTTAAGAAAGATGTTTCCAAACCAAAATTTTAAGAGTGGATGGAAAAGTAAATGTGAAGGGGTAAATGAATTAGGAAAGACCGAATCTGCTGTAAGGTGTTCTGGTGTAAGTGTAACTATTGCGTACGTGATAAATGGAACAATATATTGAAACAGTAAACATGAGATTGGATATTGGTACAGGTACACTGAGACTGAGGATGGGGCTGGGAAATAGAGAAAAAGAGGGGAAACGGAATAAAGAAAATGTAGTAATGGAGATTCTTACCTTCCATATGAACTGAACATTGACATCCTTAGAAACGTCCACTTTCCTGACATTGTTATTGTCAGTTTACTCATAATGCATGGTGATCTATATTGTAACACTACAGATAATTACTGGACTGCCTGTCAGTGGAAATCATTTCTAAAACCTAAACTCACATTACAGATTACAAAGGCTTTCTCGGTAGAATCTCACTCTGGGAGCCTTGGCTGCCCTAACTCAGGTCCTTAGTCTCACTCTACTTTTCTGTTCATTTCCATGATTCCCTGTAAAACTGCACTTGTGCCTTCGTTCTCCAAATTCTTCACCCTAGAAACTAAGATTTTTGTTTAGTTTTTTTACCCTTACTTGTTTATCATAGCCAATAACATGACTCTTGTTAGATTCAAATGTTTAAAGTGCCCACACTCCAAACTATCTTTCTCTACAGGTTGACTTTGGTTGTGAAAATTTAAGTGGTCACTTCTTCCAAAATTAATATTTTCATATTAATTGAGTGTTCCAATTCAGTTTTTTCCAATATATTTAGTCAAATTAGTACTTGTAGAAAAATACTGCTTATGATAGCCAGTGATCCAAGCTGATTAAAAATAACTCCTTACAAGTCAGAGCAAGCATATTTCCACTCATTGCAATATCTATAATAAACAATAGCCAAGATTTCCTAAGCAATAGCATTTTACATGAACACATAGTCTATTAAAATAAAGGCCCTTTAAAATAACCCATAGAGAGCACATTTAAATTCCTATGACAATTGTAACAGACTGATTTTGGGCCATGTTTTCCCACAGAATTTTCTTGGTGCTTTTTAATAGTGTTTGCACGATGTATACGTATATCTATGTACAACTCAATGCATGTCACACGCTAATGACCATTTTGTGAGCGACTACTCTCATTCCACACTTATATCGGTTCCTTTTATCTGCTTAGACCAAGATAATAGTTTGTCCAATGTAATTACTATTGATATGAGAAACTGACTTTTACTGTTTAATGAAAGCATTCTTAACCTCTAAGAAATGAAGCTTTTACAGATGTAAGTGAGGACAACAATTGTCCTACATTCTCAAAAGAAACTTTCTGAGACCAAAATATACTTAATTTGGAATTATAATAATTTCAGAAAGCAGATACATTGTGCATTAATGCCATACCATAAGTTCTAAAATAAAAAACCCATAAAAGAAACTACCTACGAGAAAACTTGTTTAAGTATATGCCTTTTAAAATCACTAAGATGTTGGTCACTGTGAACAAAGACTGACCACTGAAGATAAAACTAAGTTTAATAGCAAGGCAGTAAGATCAGTAGCAAGCAATCTGTGAGAAACCACTTTGAACAATGTCATGGGTGACCATCTTCACTGTATCCTTTACTTCTTTGAGAAGGCACCTCAGGGAAGCTACAGAAACACAGGGATGCCACTAGAGATCTGTTGTCTGTATTCAGCTTCCGTATGTGTAGCTGGCTCTGATTTATTTAACATACAGATGATTTTCTGAAGCTCTCTGTTTTGTTGTTGTTTTGTTTTGTTTTTGTTTATTTTAAGCAGAAGATTCATGAGTTTTCTGTTTCTCCTAATGTTTAAAGTTTCCCATAAAAAGATAGATACAAAACACAGTTTAAATGTGTTACATCACATTAAAATGGATAAACAATGAAATGGTCCTGGCATGCTACTAAGACAATGTTACATGGTTTGTATAGTCAGAGTGTAGCAGGCACCAGTAGTGGAGTGAATAAGAGCCTAAAATAATCTGTTATTTCCTAACTCCTGGAACTCATGAGCATTGTCTTAGATGGCCAGAGAACTTTATGAGATATAGAGATTTTGATGATGTTAAAAACTTTGAAATGGGAATTGAAAAGATATACCCAGGTGTACACAATGCAATTATAATGACTCTTTTTTTTAATGTTTGAAATTATACTATATTTACTACAGTTTCCCTTTACCTTTCCTCTTCAAACCCTGCCATATAGCAATCTCTATGTTTCTTCCAATTCATGACCTCTCTTTTTATTATTATTACAAATACATATGCACCGGACGGCCTCTTTGTATGCTTTTTCCCTTCCACTTTGGCATGTTATTGGTGTCACCTTGTTCATCTCACATTGGAATACTCTTGCTGGTGGGAGATGGGTGTAGTTTGTTAAAAGACAGGCAGAGCTGATTCAGAGAAGATATGATGATGCTAGTGAAATGTTCAGAGAAGGATGGAAAACACAGATGTGGGCATCATGAACTGAGGATTATCACTGAGCACTAGATACTGCGAAGGGCAAGATCCAGGATTTTCTTCTGTTGTCAAAAAGAAAGAGTCCTGTTGGACCTGTCCTGGTGAAACTGATTGTGGAATTTATGCCTTTCAGAACTTTAGAGGAGTAAGTTATCATTAGGTGAGTGGTAATTTGAAATAGCTGCTATGGAAAACTACTATAGGGTGAAAAGAAAGGGAATATCCCTGACTTCAGTAAAAATATGCATATCAATCTCTTGTAGTTTCCTGTGATGACATTATCTAACAAAATTACCATGGAGATTTTCTCAGTCATTCATTTACAAGCCAAATAAAGGGTACATATTAGTTGCTAGTTTATGGAAATTCAGTTCTAAGGTATGCAGATTTTTATAATAATACTGAAACTTGAGGATGTAGAATTCTAGTGTAAGGGACAGATATTCAAGAAGTTATTGTAGAAATTGGTTGAATCCTACAAAATTTGGTATTTGTGAAAAAAAAAAAAACCAGAGTGAGACCAGAAGAAGTAACCTAAACAAACAAATAAACAAACAAACAAACAAAAAATGCTAATGGCTTCATGAAAGGCTTGGTGCTTGGAGAATTCTAAACATTGGAAGAAAATTTCCAAGAATAATAGGTATAAATGGGAAATTTTATACCAAAAAGAACAAATGCAAAACTTGACAGCGTGAAACATATTAGACTGTTAGATTAATTACAGATCTTTAGAATTGACAGAGAAAGTGAAAATGCAAAAAGTAAGTAATAATTAAATTAGTATTAATAACTGCCTACAGTGACCTTCCATGCAGCTATTCTTCTACCAAATATAAAGAAATTGAATCTATTGAATTATAAAGAATGATACAAATAACAATTTTTTGTGTGTGACAAAGTAAAAACTACATTAAAAAACAAATAAACAAACATGCCCACCAACAACAACAACTAAAACACAGTGTTTGGGATGAGTCCCTAAGTTATATGCCTACAAGATTCTTAAGCTTTACTGAGTTTTAGTGTGAGTTCCTAAGATGGCAGAAATAACATCCTTAGATGCATCAGCGGAAAAGTGTGTTTGTCTGAAATGCTGGTTTTAACAAATATCTTTAAGAGAGTTATTAGTGCATAGCGTTGAAAATAAGTGTTTCAAACATTTTTATGTTGTCATTCAAGCAAACGCCTGGTGTCTAAAAAGGTTATTTGTTGCTGTTTGGTTTCCTGTTTAGTTCAGTTTGTTTGCTTCATTTTACTTTTGATTAGAATGTTTATGGATTAGGGAGCCACAGTCAAGGTCTTCATTTATTTCTGTCTATTCAGGATAACCTCTTATTTCAGGGCTGACAATTTCACAATCCACACTTCCTTGCCTCCCATTCTTTTTGTGAGGTATGAATGCCTATTGTTTGCCACTGCGGTTACTCCTCTGATGTGAAGGCCACCTGTCATTGAAAAGAGGTACCCTGTTCCAGTGAGGCAGACATGATGTTTTTAAACATATTCTAAGATTTATTTAATAGGTTTGACCTTTCTAGAAATTGTCCTTATCCATCATTATAGTGCATGATCAATCATTACATACTTCATCATCTATAAAGCAGGCATTAACAATAGAGGGAAGAGTTTACATTCTGTTCTCTGGAGGTTTATATAGAAACAGATTGGACAGCCTTGCTAATTAAGCAAGAAAGTCTCAAAACCGTAGTGCAATCTGACTACCCTAAGCTAGGTCAGGGTCAAAACTGAACTCTCTCTGAATTTGTATCTTCCTTTAAATCTTAAGGCATACAGAGTGAGCCCAGCAGGGTGTCTTTAGCTTATTCGGATTTCTATTTCAACAAATATGCCTTGAAAGTTGAGTTCTTTGCTAATTTATCATCATCCTGATTAGACAGGGAATGATTATAGTATTTATTATTTTTAAATATACAAATTAAATAAGTATAGGAAATATGAATGAAATCTGTGCTATGACTAAGTGTTGCTCAAATTTTAATTGTTTCAAGATTTAGTTTATTCTTGTGATCATATGTCAGTCTTACTCCAGAGATGGATAGATTGCTGGAGAGAGCTCACTCAATGAGGTCCTATTAACAATGAAGACTTTTTATAGATGTGAATTTTAACTAAAATATTTTACCCAAATTAACTTATGTAATTAAATTTAAATGCTCGAGAAGAGTAAATAACAATCCCTAAAATTTTAGGAACACATATTTACCTGTATCTGATCTGGCAATGACAAGATAAATGATTACAATGTCTATTGGAATAAAAATAATATTTTACTATCAGATGCTATATAAACATATGAGACAGTAGGTGGTTATAAGGATTAAGAAAAATGAGAAGCATTTTTATTATACTTTCCGTCTCCATGATCATTAAGCTACTAGAAATGCAAAATGACTGTTTTACAAATGATGCAAAATGAAAACCAATATCTATCATATATCATCTCTATTAACTTAAAACATCTATCTAGATCTAAAAACATCTTAACCCCTAACCAACTAAGCTTAATTGTAAGACTAAACTATCTGGTCTTCAAACCCATCAGAGACTTGAGAAGGAATAAAACTTAATTACCTAAGTGAACCAGAAGTGCAGATTAGCAACTTCCAAAATGAAAAAAAAAATGACAGAGACAGTTTACTGCCTGAACAGTCACCCAAAACTCTATAACATAGGAGCATTATCTTCAGACTTCAGGTCCAGTGTATTTGACAGACATATTTGTGAGGCAGCAACTATGGAGGACTTGTTTACCCTGTCTTGGCAGAGGTTGGCCATCGACTCTGCCTGCATCCAAGCTTGCCCATTTTTAGGCAGAATTCTGTGTGTGGCAGAAAGGTTGGTTTTTCATGTTTGAACCCATTTCCATAAGGGGGTTCTTTGGTGCTCACCATCTTCTTCGAGGTAGGGTGGGTATTGCCAGAAGTTAACCTGTCTTGTTATCAATGAATCTTTAGAATAATAAAAACAACTTTAAATGCCATATTCTGTAGGTATCTGAGGCTTTTGAAGACCTCGTCTAACTATTTTATCTTATATATCTACAGAATCATATCTATCTGTTAGACCTAGGATATATATCCTTGTGACAAAAATAGGCTAGTAATTGACATGACCGTGACTTGACCAACTAACATTAGCTTGTATTATTTAATTATCCTAAACAGCCTGCAATATCACTTTCAAAGTATTGGAAGTATACTTTGCATTATAATTGAGTTTTATGGGAACAATACCTCATATTAGAGTAGAAATATATATAATGTGTGTGAAGAACAATCTTATATTTAGACAGATAATGGCATTAGAGTTGCTGGGTGCTATTATTTTTTTAGTGATGTAGCTATTGATAGGTTGTATTTTTCTCTGATAATACCCACCCACATCCCACTCGAGCTGTAACAAGAGACTCTAAACTTGGTGACCGCACACAGGGAGAAGTCTTGAAAATAAGAGGGTTTCCTAAGGGAATGGGTTCAGAGGCAGATACAGGACATGAGAAAGGCGAATCAGTGGTGACAATGACTAAAAGATATATATGGAAACTGTTAAACAAAAAGTAGATAATTGTGTCTTCCTTAGAGTCAAATCCGAAGGATCAAATTAAAGCAGTTGCTAAGCACTTTCTACATAGTGCGCAGCACAGAACTTTAGCATATGGTCACTACTTCTCAAGTAACAGACCGTGTAAGGATATTTGTGATACTGTTCTGGAAGGGATTGGTTTAAATCTCTCAAAATGCCTCTCCAGTTCAGATATCCATAATACCTCATCTTAAGACTCAAAGTTGTACTTGTGTATACGTTAGAAAATTCAAATAAACAATTTGAATAACTATCCAGTGCTGAATGCAGTTTTTTATTTTTTTGTTGTTGTTGCTCCAAGACTTCAAATACTTCATTAACTATATTTTAAAAAAATCACACAGAAGTTTGCATACTCTACTTGTACTTTTTATTTGTAATAACAATTTTCAAAACTGTCTTTGCACATATAGCTCAGTTACGCCCACAAATCACTGAATCTATTTAGCATCTTTCTCCCCCTTTTGGCTTTTAAAGAGGTGTAATTTTTTTTTTTTAAAAATGTGACATTTGTTTTGATGCGATTGCATTTGTCAACATTAGTGTAATTAGCTTGAGTTTCATCAACTGGCTTCTGCAATCTGTTCAGAAAGCAACTAAAAATTTTGAATAGTCTTAGGGATTCCAGCTAGGGTTTGATATATAATTGTAGGCATAGGAAATGAAGAGAAAATGTCTTTAATAGAGTGATAATGACTTAAAACAATCTAGGCAACAGAGTAAAGAACATCAAGAATTGTACAATATTGACAAAATTTCAGGAAATAATTAAAATAATATTCTCTTTTAAATTCCATTATGACCAAAAAATGGTTATTTCTAAAGTGTGTGTGTGTGTGTGTGTGTGTGTGTGTGTGTGTGTGTGTGTGTATGCACACCATGGTGTGCATGTGAGACCAGATAACAGCTTGCAGGAGTCCAGTATCTTCCTTCACAATGTGTGTTCAGAATGCAACTCAACTGTACAGGCTTGGAGCCAAGTACCTTTACCTGTTCTTCAGTCTTATCCCTCTTATATTTCGACATTTTTAAAAATATTAACTCAAAGTGAGACTTTATCCAGTCAAATTTTGGCACAGATGGTCTTGTATTAGAAGAGGAATTTTTTAAAATGTGAGAGAAAAGTTATTTTATCTTTTCTGTGATAGTTCAGAATATTCTTAGAATCAAAACCATATTTGAGAAACAAAGAATAGAAGCAACTATCTGAAATGAAAAAAAAAAGAAAATATTCAGTAACATAGACAGTTGGCTTTCTGAGTATAATGGGCAATAATCATGAATAATCAAGAGCAGGTAAAAATTACTAATTTTTATATCAAAGAAGAAAATCAAAGCATTAAGAATTCTTTCTAAAATCAGGTAGGTATTCAATATATCCTTTCTGTTAGCATCACTGAGAAGGCATACACCCCCCCACACACATGCACACCTACTATGGACTCTGTTTTCAAGGGTCCTAGGCTGTAATGGGAAGAAATATAGATATACAATGATCAACAATATTGCCAACAACGAAAGTCAACATTACACAGTCAATGCAGCAAACTCACAGAACAGGTGCCTTATTTTGAGCAATTATCCAAGTTGGTGGAAATGTGTTCCTCTATGAGTAATATAGATGAAAGGTGTGACGAATATGCGAATGAGAAAATATGAATGGTCAAATTATACAAATGGAGTGCACTTGATGGGGGTGGGCCAGGTAAAGGTCTCCATGTGTGCATTGTTTGTCAGTGGGAAAATGCTCATTTTTTGAGCCAAATGCTTATTTCTTGAAGAGGCGATGGTCAGAGCAGCCTTAGTCATTAAAATACTAAAACTAGAATCATGTGAAGAAAATATGTGCCCACAATCATGAGCTAAGAAAGGGAGAAAAAAATATGTTTTGAAATGTGTGGCAGTTCTTACGATGGGGAGCCATCTCCTGAAATCAAGATTATGGTGGGGTGCATTCAGGCACCCTGAAGGGCGAGGCAGAGAAATGATCATGAACTTTCTTAAGATCAATACTATGTGGTGACAACTTGGATTCCCTTACTGATAGGTCTCTGTTCCTTTAGCTTTGTTCATCCCCTAGCTTTCAGGCTGAATGTGAGGTAAGAACTATTTAGTATCGAAGAAATGGAATTAGAGAGACATATTGAACTATGAGTCCATAAGGCAAGGCTTTATGTACATCACTGTTAAATATGTTAAATATATTTGTATGTATATACATGAAAATAATGTTTTGACTTACGTAAAATTTTCCTGTCCTGGAGACTGGACTGATTGTACAGATTTTACTCTTCATCTAATACCTTATTATTTATACATTTAGAGTTGCATGGATTTCTTGCTTCTTTCAATAATTAAGGAGACTTGTCACTGTCCCTAGTTTTAGCCTAACTCTTCTATTGCTTTTACTTTGCATTTCTTCTCTCATTTTTCTGTGAATTTAAAATAATCACACTTTTGATTTTTCTTTCTTAAATTTGTTTTTTAAATTTACAAACACATTTTTGCTGTTAATGCTTCAAATTTATGGCTACAAATAACATGCCTTTTAATTTTTATCTCCTATATATATATTCCATTATGTGTTTTTAAATAAGATAATTATTTATGTCTTTTTGTTATATTTATATCTAAGAATTTAGTTACATTTAAGTCTGTAATTTATCTGAGTAATTTATGCAACTCTATGAGCATATAATTTTTCTTTTCCATTATTATCATGAATTACTAATATTGAAAACATTATTAATTTTAATATTTTGTCTTCATAATAAGCATTATTGATCATACTATTAACTAAATAAAAATCCATGCAACCTCACAGTGTTATTCTTTGACATGAATTATGTATGTGAAAACACATTCTTATTTCTGGTCTAAAATATTTAAACTTCATTTCTACCTTACTTTATTGGAATTCCAAAATAAAATCATATAAGGACAACTGTCTTCAACTTTATTTCATATAATATACTGATATGTGAGGCTTAAAATAGTTACTGCTAAAGTAAATTTGTTTGCATCCTATTTTTTGTCATGTTGTAGCAGTTTTATCCTCTGCCTTATGGAAAATAGAATTTTCTTGTGCTGTTTACACTTTTACAACTGAAATATCTTATGACTGTTCTGATTTCTGGCTTGATAGTCAAACAGGATGTTTTTCATTATTTCTATGCTGTGACACTAAAGACTCAGAAGAAACTATTATTGAAAGTTAAGGTGTAATGCTTTGTCACTATGGATTTATAGTGTGTGCGTTGGTCACATTCCCTGACACCCATTAGGCAGTTGCGTAAGTTTGATTTTATGGTGAATTTAACCTTGCTCATTTCCACGTCCACAATCTTCTTTAGTTTTTGGTTTGTTTTTATGTTGTTACTATACCTACTCATATGCACTATAACTGAACTCATGGGAATCCGCCTCATAATGTGTAGGACCAGAATCTACTAGAGAGATAGAAATGTGTTTCTATTGGGGTCAACTGGCCAGAGGCAAGTGTCTCTGGGTAGCAGGATTTGGAGAGACTGCGGAAAAGAATAGACAAGTTGATACTGGAGAATCCAACACTTGGAAGAACAGAAAATACATAAGGAACTAAATATGAATAAAAGAGACTGTGTGAAGAAATGACCATTGTCCTAGAATCCTCATGTCTTTGACAGATTGACTTTGATGAGCGCAGTGGGAGCAGGTGACCAGATGTGGCAGACAGCACAAGGTATTGGGTATCAAACCACAAATATCTGAGAAAACAGCTCCCACTCTTTTTTAAAGGACCATAGATATTCAAAGGTCTTAGTAGGAGAGCACAACAGCGAGCAAAACATTATGGTATTTGATCAGTAATAAATTATGAGTTCAAAAGTAACAGGAAGTCTGTAGACACAGCTGCATATTAGCCTAAAAAGGAGAAACACTTTCCAGTGTGAGTGTCCAGGAGCCTACACGTGGCCTTGGGAGGAGAGGGTTGCTGCGCTCTCGTCACAGGCTTAGGGGGACACTATGTAATGAGTGAGAATGCTCAACGAAATTGCAGCCTTAAGGGAAGACCTGGTGTTCACTTGTATTAAGAGTACACGTAGAACATTTAAAGAAGACACTGAAGTGGTAAGAAAGCCTATTTAACATATATCTGAGTCCACCACTGGGAAATAAAACCAAAACCTTATCATCAAAACACCACTAAACATTGTATTTCCACTTTTGTCTCAAGATCCTTCTGTGCTTTTAAATTTGCCCAAGAATACATAAAATACACAAAATCACAATTCATTTGAAAATACAACTATGCACTTTTATAAACTGTGAGTTATCTATTAGTGTCTAGAATGTACTGGAAGAAAAGGAGATTAAACCTCCTAGTACACTCGCATTGTCTGCATTGACCCCAGAAGAATATGCCTCATCTTGTTGGCAGCACCATAAGCTGAGAGAACATTTTACCTGAACTGATTGTGGCAATTTTTCTGCCAAGTGCTCATTTAAATTCCTTAAGACTGAGCTAAATGAAAGTTTGAGTGGTAGTAAGCAGGGCTAAGTTTAGTCAGGAGCCAAAAATCTTAAAACCCTGAGATTTGCATTTGTGTGTGTTTTATTCAAGGGGGCGTTGCAAGGGTGAGGGGCAGATATGAGGTAATGAGGAGACGAATTGGACTTGGGGATATGATGTGAAGCTCACAAAGACTCAATAAGAAATTAAAACAAAAGGAAATAATATAGTGAAATCAATGTGTGCCTATGAAAGTTGGCATTGAAGATGTTAAGTGCATCAGGCTAGATGTCCTTATGTGTGAGAAAATTCCTTCATCTATAGGTGCTAAAAGTAAAGTAAGAACACGTTGGAGGATTCTTTGGTGTACCAACTCTGAGTTGACATTAGCCTGGCTTCAGAATAAGGTCAAACCAAATTAAGATAGCACATTACTCATAACACTCATATATAATATATTCACACGCACGTACACACAGTACAACGCACAGCCCTACAGCACCCAGAGAGTAGACTAACCACACAAGCGGCCACATACACTCCTGATACAAGCCTTCTCTCACCACTCTTCAGGACATTTTTTAACACATTTTTAAATATCTGTGCACCTGATAAATTACCTACATTATGTTTGACAAGAAGCTTTCCCATAAGGTAAACAAAGTTTAAAGCATTTTAGGTTGTTTTCATTGGATTCTAAATATGATGCATATTTTTTACTTTAATTATTCTTTTCTAACAGACCAATCCCTTTTCTCCTCTAAGATATTAACTCCCAAAGCCTGGTGTATATAAGTAGGCCTAATTAAATGTGTATCTTTTCTCACATTACTCATTTCCAACTAGGAGACTTCAGGTGAAATGTGTTATGGCATTCTAACTCTGTGAATTTTGTAGTCAGAAAGGTAGGTTTTAATGACAATTACACAGCTTACTAGTTTTATGACATTTACCAAGTTACCTTTCTGGGTCTCAGCTGTCACTTTCTCTCCTTTATTAAACTCTTCCTCAAATTACTAAGTTTGAGAATGCCATATTATAAAAAAAGAAGTCAGAGGCCTGACTTTTCTTATTTTTAAATCTGTGACTATAACATACTTTCAAAATATCTAAAATATTTAATACATGTAATTCTCATTTCTACAACACACTATAGTTCATTACACCCACATCTTAGACTTAGGCAAGGCATCTTGAGTTGTAATGCTCCTTTTCACTAACATTGTATATAACACTTGTGAAGCCTCTGAGGCTTCTCACAGTACACGCCTTTGTGGTTTTCTTCACACGTTCAAAGTACACCTAATTTTTCTTATTAGATTAAGTAATCCATATGTATTACAGTAAGACTGTACAGAGAACATCAAAGACAATATTTTGAAATCCCACTGAATTATTAGTTGATATTTGGATCACTGTGACAGTTGGATGTAACTAAATTATTAGCTAATGGCGAGCAGGTGGCTGGATGCTTCATTGGCTCACTCTGTGGGAGATCAAGTGATATTTTAACGCAAAGGCTAATTTAAAGACAAGAACTTCATGACTCTTTACATGCTCTATGCTATGGCAGTCCTGTTTGCCCACTGTACCCCCTCCTTTGTATATTTCACTATTCTAATCCGTATATTTTGCCTCTAAGCATTTTGAACTCCAGATTAATGTAGACAACCACACAGTCAATGTTTTCACCTGATTTACAGTGGGTCACTTAACACTTATAATGTTATAATAATGCCCTTACATTGCCTGTAAAACATCATTTTCTACTATCATTAATGGCAATTCCATCCCAGTTTGTCTTCAAAGATTTATATTTTATTATTAAAATACTTATTCAATAAAACTAGCCCTCACTACTTCTGCTGATGACACAGTGTCAGTTTCTTGTCCTGATGCCTTTGTCAGTCTGCCTACACTCTTGCAAACTTCTTTCTACTCAGAACAGCCACGATGATGATTATAAATATATTTGCATTAAACTGTGGTTCTGAGAGCATTTCAGTGGGTTTTGATGCCCTGGGGTGAAGTCATCTTCCCTCTCCAGTAGCCAATCCTACTTTTCCTCTGCAATCCACATAGCTCCATAATGTGTCACTCCACATCTTACGTGCTTTGGTCATACCCTTTCCAGTTATAAAAATGACACTTTTAATAAGTATGAAACAATCTCCATGAGCTCTGTATCTTCCTATTTTACATTTATTTTGCATAATATTTTCCACATTAACTTCCAAGTCATAATTGCTACAATGAGCTTCAAAGCCACGTGTTTATTACGATAAATAATCCTTGAACTAGACTGATGAAATGGGGATTTTTGTTTTGGTTACTAGAAGATCTTCTATCTCATGAAGGATGCTTGGCATGTATCAGAAGACCAATGTATTTGATGACAGAACAAAAAAATATGAGCTACCAGCCACAAGAACACTATAGGTATGCATATTGTCATATAGTAATATAGTATTTTAGTTTTAATTAGCTAATTTGCATGTGTGTGTGTGTGTGTGTGTGTGTGTGTGTGTGTGTGTGTGTGTGTACATG
The DNA here is from genome assembly GCF_964271855.1 of Acomys minous. Lineage (NCBI taxonomy): Eukaryota > Metazoa > Chordata > Mammalia > Rodentia > Muridae > Acomys > Acomys minous. The sequence goes on from NC_140500.1 coordinate 10,513,238, forward strand.
AACATGCACCATGAATCAAAAGTGGAAGTCAGAAGACAACTGTGTTGAGGTGATTCCCTCCTTCTACCATGTTGTAGTAATGGAACTCTGGTCTTCAACCTATTGGCAAGTGTCCACTTCTCAGAGATCTTGCAACTCTATGGCCCTCATACTCAGTTTTTACCCATTCTTCTTTTGCTTCCTAGTCCAATATCTGTTACTTAATTTCAAACTTTACCTATTGAAAATCCATTGGTGCATTGCTACCTATCGTGGAATCATGGACGCAGTAAGATTATTTTAGTAGCAAGATTTTAATTCATGCACAAATAAGTAATTATTTCTGAGAGGCTGGACAATTTAGAACTGCTGCTACTTTAGTGATAAGCTATTTATGCTGAGTTTCTGTGTTTTTCCACAGCTGAGTGAGTGTACCTTGACTTGCAGTATACGACTTCAGAGACGTGATTAGGGTCCTTAGAATATAATGGTAGATTTCAATTAGGAAATATCTTTTCCAGATTTTCAATCAAAACTAAGATGACACAATCACACCACATTATCTCAGCTTTCACAGAATTTTATAATGGTTCAATATTTATAGTGCTGTGAATTATATAACTTGGTTTTTTTCTGCTGTCAAAATCATTTAGAGACTATATAAAGAATAATAACTAAATGTGGCAGCTAGTACATTTTGGAAATTGACCCATTTACAGAATTAATTCACCATCAGTAGTTTGTTGAATTTCATTAGTATTAACATTTTAATTCTGGGGTGTAATTTTCCTAGATGCATGTGTCTTTGAGACAATGTCTCACACTGTGGTGGAGGCTGACCTTCAGCGACAGTACATGTGGCCACACTATTGAATCCTTGGGTTACAGGTGTGAACCAGTATGCTGTACTTGTTCTTGTGATTTTAAAGATTTATCTTGAAAGTGCACCCTGACTCCTTTCAAACAGATTGGAGTTGAGGAGCTAGTTTGGGACAAGAAAATTCCATGTGGGTCCACATTGTTAGTGTATATGGGCACCACTAACTCCATTCCATGAATATGGATTTCCACTATGACACACACACAAACCAAATTATGCAGAAACGGTTTCTGCTTAACTAGTAAAGATAGCACAAAAGTGAGAGCAAAAGCAAACCCCTTAAAATATTTCTAGATAAAGAAAAAGGTCTATTGTTCTGAAAGCAAGTGTCTATCATTACTAAGACGAGATAAAATTAGACATGAAGCAACCCATAAGATGCTCTTTTCTTATGATTTTAAGAAGTCACAGGTTTAACATCTCAAACTAATTAATGTCTGGATTTTTTTTCTCCTTTCTCTTTAGGCAGCATTGCATATTCCCTGGTTGGTCTTGAACTTGCGATACGAATTGCGAACTTCTGAACCTTCCTATTCTACTCCCCCAGGGCTGACATCCTGAGTATGCAGCATCACATGAGCCATTTTTAAAGGTTATCATATTTTTGGCTTTAATGGATAGCTTCTAAAAGCCTCTGCAAGCACTAGGTTTATGTGTGATGGACATAACAGTTCTTGAATATAGGGAACCCTCCGTACCACTGCAAAGCAACCGAAAGCTATGGCTGCTGTTAGTTGTCCCCTCAGAGATCACTACCCGAAAAGGTAAAGAGGAATAGAGGTAAAAATTATTGATCTTTAGATGAATAATCATGTTCTTGGGAAGCCTGTTGGTGGTCTTCTCATTGAAGGCAACTTAAGAAGCCATGGCTTGGTAGATCACTGTAAGGAGAACTTAACAGTCTCAGGTACTGTGCACCTTATGCATCACTTAACAGCTCACCCAACTACTATAACACCATCAGTTATAAAAAACTGTCATTTTTTCTAATAATCTTATTTAGCAGTTTATTTAGAGATTGGTAAAGACACAATGATGAAGTGACAACAGTCTGTGCAGTGAGTAGATGTTAGTCATGTATTAAAAAGAGCATCACAGTGGAAAACATAAGCCAGAATATTTCCTCTGTGCTCACACAGGAGCACAGACTTTCCTGACCGGGAATGCCTTTTGGAAAGTCTCTAAAGACTTTTTTTAAATGATATCTCGATATAGTCTGCTGATACTTGCCAAAATTCATTACTAAAAATGTTTTTAACCAAATATATTAGATTCATTTCTTCAGATGTAGTACCACACAGGCATTTTCTCTGCACTCTTCTCCTGGTCTTAATGGCAGTTGAGTCAGCCACATGAGTAACTTGTGCTGCAGAACACTGTTTTTCTCCTGTCTTCATGGAGTGTCCCTTTCGGCATTTCTGCAGTGACCGTCCTCATAAATTACTTGTCCTCACATTCTTGTCTGGAATGGAGTAAAATCTCATCCAGGACTTTTGAGGGATCAGGTAAATGGGAAGGAATGAAATGAAAGGATTAAAGAAGCATCATAAACATTGAGGACTATTAAAATTTGAAATAATTTTCTGTGGGATAGCTTGAAAAAGCAGCAACTATTTAAAACAAGGATCTGGGGTGAGAGGATATGGCAGTTGGCACACAGACTGCAGGAAGTAGTGGATGCAGCATCATCCACTGGGAAAACAGTTGTGATGCGTTTCTGAAATGGAGGGATTGGTGATGAGCTCTGGCCTGAGGAGAGGCTAGAAGTAGATGAAGCCTGAGGTGCGGCTGTAAATGGGGATTGAGGAGCACAGCCAGGTCACTGTGCTCCAGCCTTTACCCTGGAAGGGCAAAGAGTCCATAACGTAACAATGAATGAGTTGCTGTGCCTCTGTTGCCTGAGGACTGAATTCTCAGACACTCATTTCGGGGACTTTTATATTTGGAAGTAGGAGATTCAACTTGTAAGGTGAGTCATGGGTGGGATCTGTTAGCACGGTGATTTAGACACTGTGGTTCTTAAAGTTACCTTTGGTTCTACTTACTCTGTATTTAGCCATAATCCACCATGGCTTTTCAACTAATAAAGGAGTATAGATGTAGGCAGAGTCACCATAAAATATTTTCATATTTTACACTCTAACACAGTAAGATTATTATAATCTTATTTCTAAATGGAAACCGTGGTATCCCATAAAACATTGTGACTCTGACATTTTTCGGTTATCAAGAAAAGTTGATCTATCTTCCCTCTTTATATAAAAAATAATTTTAAACAATAATTAATTTAAAAGAATAGTATTCAAAACTGCCCAAAAAGCAAAAATGTTGGTTAGAAAGTAGCCCCCACCCAAAAGGCATGCTTATATTTCCTATCTATCTATCTATCTATCTATCTATCTATCTATCTATCTACCAACCTACCTACCTACCTACCTATCTGTCATCTATAACTATCTATCTATTTAGTGTGTGCTTAAAGAGATAAGAGGACAACTTTCAGGAATATATTTTCTCCTCCCATCATATGAGTCCTTAGAATCAAACTAGTTATCAGGCTTGGTAGTGTTTTTACCCTCTGAGCAGCATTGCTACACCCATGCTTGTATTTTATACGAATTTAATCTTCAGAACCAGAAATACTCTAATTAGCCAAATCTGTTTTGCTTTTATTTAAGGGGAATTAGATGAAACTTTTAAACAGATTGACGATGGATTGCTAATTTATCCTTGCCATCAATGTTTCTGACATTTAGGTAAAAGGTCTTAATATCCTACTATGAGGAGATAACTCACATAAACTGTGGATTTATAATCATAAATTGCAAGAATTCATCACAAAAAGCAAGTCATGAAAGGTTTAACCTTTGATAAGTTATATTGATTATGTCTCATGACAATAGACACCCTCTGGTAACCTCCTATGTCAGAGAAGGAAGGTGACATCAATTTTACTAAATTGTGTGGACCCTTGAACTTCTGATATTGAGATTATGATGTTCTGGATTTGGCAAATCAAACTAAAAGGTGAATTTCTGCAACCATATGTGGGGACAGGGAAGGTTTATAAGGTTTCCAGGTAGACCATGTGAATTGAGAGATAGAGAGATTGTAACATCACCTTTTATTATGTACCAAAGACAATCCATACTACTGTAACTTAGCAAGCACTAGACCAGCTTATTCTTTTTTACCCCAAAAGAAAGAAGTTTGTGTTTCTGCGATACTGACATCCTGTTTGTGTTTCTGTGATACTTACATCATGTTTGTGTTTCTGCGATACTGACATCATGTATGTATTCTAACCTTTCCTTCTGGTTCCCTCATTGTCCAGTCGGTTAAAAAGCCTACCATGCGTAACAAGCTACTATTCAGAGATGTATACCCATGCTCATATTCCAAGAAAGAACTCCTATTTGTTTGAAATTCTTCTTTTATATTCCACATATATGGTTGTGTTATATCTGCACATGGGTCTATCTGTTCATGTAAATCCAGAGCCTGCTGAGTCCAGAATGAGGGCATCCAATCCTTGGGAAGTGGTGTAACAGTCAATTTTAAGCTGCCTGACTTGGTTCCTCGGAACAAGACTCCCATGTTCTCTGCAGGAACAGTATCATCTCCTTACTGCTGATATTTTTCTCCACGCCTAAATAACTTATATCTTAATACTCTTCTTGAGTTCATCAATTCTCAAACACATGGCCGTTCTTATATATTATATATTTACTTTGCCTCTTTTCTTCTTCCTCCATATTTATGGAAAACCATATAGAATAATTTATAGAGAACAATACAAAATGTGCATGAATTATAGAAAATATATATGATAGCTACTTGAGAAGCTTTATTTGTGTTTGTTTCTTCCTGTGTTGCCTAATCTGACATTAAATTCTCTCCATAGCCAATGATATTTTTAAATTTATGAGTCTTCTCTTTCTACATCCCAAGTGCTGATTTACATATTACAGGCATACACCCAAGACAGTTGGGAAATCTCATGCTGTAGATGGAACTCAGGGTTTTGTTTTTTTAATGCAAGATAAACACTTACTCATAAACTACACCCCAGCCTAATTCTATTCATAACTATCCTACCTGATATATATATATATATGTTCTTGTCAGTAAGTGTACTGTAATGGAAATATTCATTCAGATGTTGTTTTGTTCCCAGGTACTAAAATACTTTCTTTCCTTCTCCTCCTCCTTGTTCCTTCTTCTTCTTCTTCTTCTTCTTCTTCTTCTTCTTCTTCTTCTTCTTCTTCTTCTTCTTCTTCTTCTTCTTCTTCTTTTTCTTCTTCTTCTCATCCCCCTCCTCCTCCTCCCTCCCTCCTCCTCCCTCCCTTCTCCTCCCTCCCTCCTCCTCCCTTTTCCTCTTCTTCTTTGTTTTTATTTTTTGTGTTTTTGGAGCCAGGGTTTCTCTGTGTAGCCCTGGCTGTCCTGGACTTGCTTTGTAGAATAGGCTGGCCTTGAACTCACAGAAATCCATCTGCCTCTGCCTCCCTGAGTACTGGGATTACAGGAATGTGACACTGCACCTGCCTTTTCTTGCCTTTTAGGTTTAAATAATTTCAACCATACCTATACACAGAAGTACTTTCCTTCTCATTAAAATAATAAATGATATTACATTATGTAATTTTATCATATTTCAATCATTGTACCTCTAAAAATTAGAAATAATGTTGTAATATGCATTTTTATAATGCTATACTATTTAAGTTAACATTAAGTTAATATTTTTATAATAGATCATAAAGATGGGGTTAAATATGAAAAGGAGAAATGCCTTAATGGTTAAATCCTTATTTATACTACATTGTATTCCAGAACTGATAAAATAATTTCCATGTTAGCACTACTATTTTTTCAATATCTCTCATTTAGAAAGTGAAAAATGAAAACTCAGTGATGTTTCAATTTGTGCATATGCTATTACAACAAGGTTAAACATTTTTATACATGTTATGCTGCTTAACACATCTGACCTATTTGTAGAAAGTAATTTGAAACTTAATGAGAGGTAATACCTGTAACTTCAGCAAATTGAAAGTTAGCTAGACCATTAATGAATAAATGTGAAAATATTAAACTTATTCTTTGCATTAGTGGTCTTTAACTTATATTTGAACGTTATTGACAGCAAATTATCATTCAAGCTTCCTAAGCACAGCACTTACATTGACAGTCTTCAATGAAATTGTGTTGCTAATATGTTTTCTGACACATGTAGCTGAGGAGCTGTACTGGTTGTTTATTCAACAGTGAAGAACATAAATGTGTTCTTATACTTCTCTCCATTGTCCAGAACATCTTAGTATTAAGAAAAGCATCAGACTCAGTATCAGGTTTTAAAACGTATCACGCTCTTTCCAAGTTGCAGCGTGACTTTTGACACTTCCAGGCAGATTAAGAACTGAAGTCACAGTGGGCAGCCAGAAGAGCCTGAACACACTGAGCCATGGGTCTCGCCACTGGTGGGAGGAAATTAGCAACTAAAGCCCTTAAAACCATGGATCAATGGTCGCGATGTGCTCCAGGGAATCTACGAAGAAGAAGAGTATTTCTTTTCAGTCTCACAGAGGGTGTCAGTATGAAGTGCCACCCGCAGAAGTCAATAGAAACCATTGTGACAATGGTGTGTGGGTGTAGATTTTTACCTGATCTGAGATACGGCCAAAAGAAAACAAAATATGTCTCTGAATCTGTGGTAATTACTTGTTTTTTACACTGCAGGAAAACCTTAGACTTAAACAAGTTAATAATGGCAAAGCATCAAGAGAAAAAAATATAAGTTGAGATTTTTCTTTCTGATATGAGCTGCTGGTACATTGTTTTTATTTCAGGAGTAATGGAAAAGACACGTGCTCTTTGTGCTGACGATATGAGACATGTGTCTCCAGTGTGTCACAATTCATATGATAGCTACAACAAGTTCATAAGAGTGAGCACGTGCACTAAGCGCATAGCTAGAACCAGTCCAGTGTACCACCAGAACACTTACTACTGGTTCGGAGCTCCGATTCCTCTAATAAATCTTAGGACCTTCCTTTCCACTTCTCTCTCATCCTGCCTCTTCCCTTTTGTATCTATTGATTTTCTGCACTAGAAAGAAGCAGCAGAGGAGAGTGTGCTGATGTTCGGTTGAAACATGCAGATGGAGAAGGCAAAACTGGGAACTGACTGAGAGGGAAGTGAAAGAAGCCTCTGCAAATGTGTCTGATCATGGTCTCTTCCTCCCAAGATGCATTGCAGCAGCTCCCCTACAGGTAGGCTTGAGTTGTCATCGTGTGTGTGTGTGTGTGTGTGTGTGTGTGTGTGTGTGTGTGTGTGTGTGCAGGCGTTCTGCACATTTTGCTTTGTGATTGACAGTAATGTCTCCCATGACATCTTACTTGTAACAAAAGTAAAAGTTGTATTTATGTGTATAATCTGCTGGGTTGATGGTGATCTATGCTATGTTGTCTCTAGAGGCAGAAGGCCCCTGTATGGCTGGGGTATCTAGGTTGTGTTGACATTACAATCATCTTTCTATTTATCCTGGGTGACTTATCCAATAGTCTTTCACTCAGTGTTCGTAACTTTGCCATTATGTAATCTTTTTTTTTTTCATTATAAGACTAATCCTCTAATTATTGAATGTTCTTATAATCTAAATTGGATGAGTTTTCTACCAGAGTATTCATTGGAGATATTATTTGGAGCTTTATATTTGTTTCTGTGTTGTCTTGTGTCTCTGTTTTTATTTATTTGTTTGTTTATTCTCTTGTTTTATAATATAGTACCACTCTAATATCTGATTTTTTGGTTTAGTTGTCTCATTTATCCCTTGTGATATTTATGTCCAAGGATTATGTATTCTGTAGTTCTGTCTAAGGATACACTCTTGTGTAGTCCTGAAACCTCAGCTTGTGCTTTTTTCTTTCTTTCTTTCTTTCTTTCTTTCTTTCTTTTTTTTTTATTTTTGGTAGCAGACTTTCATTCCACTTGTCTCTTGTTAATCACGGTCTTGTGCTAGTATTGGATTAATATTCTGATCGTCTTCTTTGTATTTTTACTGTGTTGAAAGATTATAATGTCTAAGATAAATGTCTTTTTTTCACCTATACATCTCCAAATATTTTACTTTCAAAAATTTAATCAGAGTCAATTTTCAAGATCTAGTTGTGATTGCCTCTGCATGTAGCAGCCCCTGGCTGGAAACCCAGAGGCACCAGCTTCTAGTCATTACTGTGTGAAGACTTTCCATCCTGAAGTGGGTTGTTTTCTGCTTATTTGTTAGGGACTTCTTTACTCCAGCAATTTGGGGAGTTTTTCTTAAGTGTCACCAACTCCCTAGGAAGCAATGAATGTTGCTGTGTAAATTATGTGCCACACGCATTAAAGCCATAGCTGTCTGGAAGGTGAGTTGTTTATTGAATTTCTCTGTCTGTCTGTCTCTGTCTCTGTCTCTGTCTGTCTCTCTCTATCTGTCTGTCTCTGTCTCTGTCTCTGTCTGTCAGTCTGTCTGTCTGTCTGTCTGTCTGTCTGTCTCTCTCTCTCTCTCTCTCTCTCTCTCTCTCTCTCTCTCTCTGTCTCTCTCTGTCTCTCTCTCTGTCTCTCTCTCTGTCTCTCTCTCTCTTCTCTCTCTGTCTCTTGGTCTCTCTCTCTCTCTCTCTCTCTCTCTCTCTCTCTCTCTCTCTCCCTCCCTTCCTCCTTCACTGTCTTCCTTCTTCCCCCCTCTCTGTATTTATGTGGGTATGTACCCACAGTGTCTAGATGAGGGTTTTGGATTCCCTTAGGCTACATTTCCAAGGATTTCAAGCTGTACAATCAGGTACTGGTAACTAAACTCAGATTTTCAGGAAGAGCAGAAAACTTCTTAACCAGGAGCCATCTCCTCAGCTCCTCCTCCTCCTCTTCTCCTCTCTCTCCTCCTCCTTCTTCTTCAATTTATTTTTAAATATATTCATTTTACATCCCAATCATAGCCACCTCCCTCATCTCCTCCTGATCCCACCCCTCCCCCTTTTCCTCTAGTTTCCCTTCCCTAATCCTCAGAAAGGTGGAGCCCTTCTCCTCTACCAACTGACCCCAACCTATCAAGTCCCATGAGGACTGCTTGCATCCTCTTCCTCTGGGGTATGATAAGGCACTATGCCAGGGGACAGGGAACAAAGTGAAGGCAACAGAGTCCATGTCAGGGACAGATAGACCTTGCTTCCCTTACTTGACGATCCTCATGGAAACTTGCTTCCTATTAGCTACATTTGAGTGGGAGGCCTAGGTTCCTTCCATTCATGGTCCTTGTTTGGTGCATCACTCTTTGCTGGACTCCTTGGGCCCAGATTTGTTGGCTCTGTTGGTGTCCTTCCAGAACGCCTGTCAATCTAGGTCCTTCTGTTCTTTTTCCAAAAGCCTGACAAGACAGCCCAGCTAGGGGAAAGTGATTTAAAAGCAAGAAACAGAGTCCAGCATCTATGAAGAATTAAGTTTAATAAATTTTTCACAGGACAATTATGATTAGGAAACAGCACATGAAAATAAAGTTTTAAAAGAGTTGTCATAAAATAGAGTTTTGGAACATTAAGAAAAGCCCCTCCCCATCTCAACCCCAGCACTGAAACATTGGATCGGCATTTAAAATCCCTATTGATCTTCTACATGGTCTGAGTTTGGTTTAAAGCACCATGGTTAGTGGATCATAACTACATGTAACTCCAGTTCCAATGGATCTAACATCCTTGTTTGTCCTTTGAGCACATGTCCACATAAGTGCTCACAGACACATAAATAAGAATAAGTAAACTTCAAAAAATTCCATCAACTATGAGTGCTTAAAAACGATGTGGAAATAATGCTTAAATATATTGGAATATCCTCCTTGATATATTCAGTTCTTTCTGACTTGATTGGTATTACTAAGTATGTGGATAGTGTTAGTATAAGATTAAAATATTTTCTCCACAAGAGAAATCTCAACAAATTGATAGTGGAATTTCTTTCATATCAATAAAAATACCCCACACAGAGCACATTGCTCACTGTAAAATGGTTTCCCACTTTATATGAGGTTCTAAGTTGATTGATGGTATATATCGGATACTATAGGGAATCTTTCTGCACATGGTCAAAACAACATTATCAGACCTCTGAGCAGTCCATCAAATCAAGAGCTTTGCTTTTACAATAGAATGAAGGGATTCAGATGACCTGAAACATCAATCAAATAACAAAAGTGATGAATCACAAGTTAGAGGCGTTATGACTAAGACCTAAATTTCAATGTTCACAACAAGGATAAAACTTCAAATACTTAAAATACAGCATGGTGGTAAAGACGCAGTCTACATGTACAATTCTTGCTTTCCAACTCTGGTGTTAAAATGAAAAGAGAAAAGCAAAATTAAATTATAAGACATTTTATTTATGACTCTTTTTTATGTATTTTCTTGCTCACAATAGTTATTATTTAGGAGACATGTTACTTGAAAATTTAGATATAATTGTGTGAATTTTATCCCATTATTTTAAAGAACTATGCAATCTTCAAAGGCTTAATGAATAGACAAATTAAAAAACTTTTCTAAGCTTATCCTGTCACGAGTGTTTTAAAAATCACAACAGTTCACGTGTTTGCTTTAAAATCTAACATTCTTATAAGTTTTATAAAGTATGGTAGCTAAATGATTATATTTTAACTTGTCCTTTATTACTTTTAAAATTACAAGATTAAAGTTTAATGAGGAAGTGATTTTTTTAACACCCTATATCTACTCCAGGCAGCCTTCAATGATGTATTTTCTGATACTATCTCAGATAAAAATGTATTATCTGTTTTTCATTTTCATTACAACTCTCATCCTGCGTGTGTTTGAGAAGTAAAAAAATGAAATTTTAGTTTTCTCATCTTACTAACACTCTGCTCAATTGTTCCTAAAGTCATTCTGATAAATGCATCTGCTTGTATTTAATCTTCTGTTAGTTCAAAATATAAAAATAATGATTTCTCACTTAATTTAAATGTCTTATTACTTACAACATATTTCAGCTGGGTTTTTCTGGAGTTATAGATAATCTCAGTAGTCTATATGTTTTGGATACTAGAATTTTCCTGCGATGGCCCATGCACCAAGCAATTTATCTAAAGACAATTTGCTGGAGGAAAAAAAAAAGGCTTACTCTGAGTTTTTATGTTTGTAGATGCGAGACACACAAATCCCACGGGGTTACTAGACAGAGGCAGATGAGTATTATAAACTAGAGTTCTATCCTGTGCCCTGTCATCACCCACCTTCCCTCCCACATATCATCACCAAAAATAACAAGATAATAGAAAACAAGTTTTGATTCCACAATGATCTTGGTTGATGATGACGAATGAAGCAGAATAGACAGCCCGCTTTTCACGAGTTAAATTGAACTTGCGCTGCCAAGTACACAACAACAGCAGAGAGATTAGCAGACATGACAAGGGGAAAAAAAAGTTTATGTGCAAACACAACGCCACTTGGAACAAAATAAAGAGAATTATGAAAATGTGGAAATGTATAGATACTGAAATGCTGGCAGAGAAGAAAAGCCCCGAGAACACATTATATAATTTTGGAAGCACTTGTGGTAAAGAAGGAGAGCCAAGAAATGGTGCAAAATATATTTGGATTTTGTTTTTAAATTGGGCTACATAAAACCACTCTTTTTTTGGCATACAATACAAGTAATTATGGTAACTACAAACTAACTAGTATAAAAAAAGGAGATCATTACCAGTTCCCATATACAGATAACAGATTAACGAACATCCCAGCCTACTCAGTGACCACCTTTGGTGAAGCCGGGAAAGTCCCAATTCTGTGGGCACGGTTATGTGGTTATACTATGAAAAATATGACATTATGATTTTTCCAACATCCAAATGATATACAAGTAAATGTTATATAACTCCTTGATACAATGAAATCACTTAAATGAAGATATTCTACTAAAGAGATTCTCCACATTTTTTGCAAAAAATATAATTCCATCTTACAGAGGATTTTGAGTCAAAATCAACACATAATTGTGTTTATCTCTATGTGCCCTAATTCTCTGTTTTAGGTTCTTTTCTTGTTTCTCAGACCAAAAATCTGATAAGACACACGATAAAAAGGTTTTTATTTTTATGTATTTGTTTTTATGGATATAGTGTAAAGGGACAATGTCTTGGTGGGTGGTTTCATAGTGGCAGGAGTATGCTGGTGAGGATCTACATTTCATCATAGATTAGTGGAACAAAGCAGACAGTGGGGATGAGGTGAGTCTGCTGCAATGTCTTTCTCCTAACTCCATCCCAGTGACATTTTTTCCCAGCTTTATGTACTAAGTGCTCCACAATCTTAAAAAAACAGCACCACCTTATTGCCTCGGGACTGGATACATATGTCTTATGTACAAACCACTAAGTTTTCCTTGTGTACTGCTATGTTCTCCAAGACCCCAGCAATTCCCTAGGACCATGTCCAATATCAAACCTTTCTCATGTTGTTTTCCCTTTCTAATAAATTAATGATCGCTAACAATACAATAAAAGATCTATAATACATCCTGATAACAATTGCTTAAAACATTTCGATTATTTATTTATGGAAAACCAGTACCCAGTACCAAAAAATATTTATGTAAGGTAAACTAAAACTAAAATTTTACAAATCATGATAACCCCTCAGTACTTTAGGTAGTACCACAAAACAGAAGATTGATCTCCAAGAATAAATAAGGCAAACAAAATACATGTCAGAGAACATCAATGTTAATCCATTTTATACACTAAAAAAAAAATCTGGATATTCAGAGAAGTAGGTATTAGGTTAATGCAGAAGGGATATAAATGATTCAATTGTTAGGGATATGATAGTTTGTGTCTAGAATCTCAGAACTTAGGAGGCTGGGCGGGGAGATCATAGTCTAAAGTCAGAATAAGTCTACTCAACTACATAAAAAATGCCAGGAAATAAAATAAAGGTGAGCCATAAGGTAAATCTGTGGACAAAGATAGACCAGTAGAAATTAAAATTTTTTGGACTTAAAATTGTTTAAAGTATAAAGCTGTGTTGCTGTTACTAGAGATATGAACGGGTGTTTTTGATGATCAGTGACTGCGGCTCGCCTGGGATATTAGACAAGGACAAAATTAATAATAAGACTAAGAATGAAATGTCAAGATGCACAACGAAAAAATAGAATAGAGAGAAAGTTATAGACTTAAGTATGCAGGTTAAAATTCTTTTTTATCAGCATTGCATAAATCCAGCTATCAATAATGAAGTGGGAAATTTAAACAATATTGTAAGTTAGCAATTCCCAGTAGAAACTTTTTGACTTTTAGCCTCCCAACAGCAGAATTACCATGATACAAAAACAAACAAGCAAACAAACAAAAACAAAACAAAGAAACTGAAAAACCCTCAAAGGATTTCAGGCTAGACAATGTACTAGATTACAGAAGAGTTAACTGTGTATAAAAGGTTTGAAAACAAAGTTTATTCTTCATCCACTATGAAAAAATGTAGAAATATTTTACAAATATTTAAAACTTCTACCAATATACAGAAAAGCTTAACTAGATCATGAGTAAAGATCATAAATTATTGTAAAATCAGAAAATATTTTTCGACTAATGAAAATAGTGTAATAATTTAAAAAACAAAATGAGGGTAAGATGTAATGAAGAAAGATGTTATGAAATGTTTTATTAAAACAAAACTGCAAGTCAGTGAGATGGCTCAGTGGGTAAAAGAACATGTCACACATTTCTGAATACCGGAGTCTGCGCCTCATATCCCATGGAAACAGCAGAGACTCAAATATTGGAAATTATTCTCTGACCCACATGTATGCTGTGTTACATGTGAACTCACACTAATGTAGCACACACACAAACACATACAGAGAGAAACACATACTAATAAATAAAATAAAATTAAAAAATAGTATTTCAAATCTAACATCTGTATTTTGGTTAAAGGGACTCAAACTAAACAAAAAGCTTACTTCAGAAAAACCTGGCTAGACTCGAATTTAAATAAATGTAAAATAGAAAGATGAGTTGAGAAAAATAAATGAAAATAAACTTTCTTGATATATCTAATGAATTAATAATTTCCAGGCAAACTAATCAAAAGGAAAAATGTTGAAGTCAGTTTTCAAAGAAGGATATTACCAATAACCTCACAGAGATCAGATATCAACCATGAAAGCATATGACAACCAATATTATATATGTGAATTAAAAGGTAAAGAGTTTATATTTTGTCCAGGTGTCTACACAGAAAAACAACAACAACAACAACAACAACAACAACAACAAAACCAAACCAAATTTACTTTTCAAACTGTAAAATAAAAAACATGGAAAATCTGTGAATCAGGATTTTAAAATCTCCCCCACATAAGCTGGCAAGGGATCTGCTCATCAGACAGAGGGATACAGTGACAATAACCAGGCAACATTGCTCTGATATAATTCTTATTGCTAGGTCTTTTTCTTAGCTAAAGGGCATGAAAGGGTGGATAGCTTCTTTAAATAACTTTCCCTATGCCAGGTAGGATTTTGCCATGGCAAACTGCTTGTAAAGCTTGGAATTTATTAGACCTTTAATGGAGTTTTCTTTATTGTGGTAGGCGAGCTCCCACAGGTCAACATTTCTGGTCCACATTTTCCATGGTTGAGCTAGCCTGCATTGCTCAGAGCCTGTACTCAGAACTGCTCAAACCTATAAGAGCACCTGCCAGGTTACTCATTCTCAATAACAGATTTTCCCACCATCTTAGGGAGTTTTATTTCTAGTGATTTTTATCATGTGGAACTGTTCTTTAGCTACCTACCTTTTGGAGAGTGGTGGCCACATCAGTTCATGTGTCGGTATCACATAAAGTCTCTGTGTGTCTTCTTACATCTTCTCCTCCTACATATATTTTTACTGAAAACTGTACACAGTATATTATGAGCACATTTTGACCTATACCCAGTATTGCCCAGCTCTCATTTCCCTACTGAACCATACCTTCTTTCTCTCCCTCTCTTTAGAAAACAAACAGGAAAAAATTAAAGAAAGAAAAACCAAACTAGCCAGAATACAAAAGAAAAACAGCAGAGAAACAGACGGACAAACACACACACATACACACACATACACAACACATACACACACACACTGTGCATGTGTGCACAAGAATTCTAATCTATTAACCTGGTTGCTCTAATCACAGCCAAAGACCTTCTAGGCCTGTGTGATCTGGCTGGAATACAGACACATCCTTAGTACATGCCTTTAATTCCAAACAATGACATCTAATGGAGAGAAAGAGAAAGTAATTATTCAGGATAAGTTGCTACCAGCTCTCATGAGAACACTACAGGAAAGAGAAGCTATTTAAGAGAAACACAGAGACAGTCTGCTGCCTGAACAATCACCCAAAACTCTCTATGGTGTTGGGGCATCATCTTCAGCCTTCTGGCCCAATATATCTGACATACTTATTTGTGAGACAGGAACTATTGAGGATTTGCTCACCCTGTCTTGGCAGAGTTTGGTTGTTGACTCTGCCTGCATCGAAGCTTGCCCATTTTTAGGCAGAATCCTGTCTGTGGTAGCAACTGGGGCACTTAGCCCAGTGACATGTTTGCCGCATTTGAAGCCATCTCCATAAGGAGGTTCTTTGATGCTCCTCTTCTTCTTTGAGTAAGGCTGGGTGTTGTCAGTAGTTAACCTGTCCTGTTGTCAAAGATCTTTAAATTAATAAAAATATTTTAAAATATCATATTCTGTATGTCTAGGAGGCTTTTGAAGACCATATATATATAAACTACTAACATGCACTTCCTGTTTACTCAGATACTTAAGTTTTATTTCTTCTCGAGTCTCTTATGGGGTTAAAGACCAGATAGTTTAGTCTTAGAATTAAGCTTAGTTGTTTAGGGGTTAAAATGATTTTAGGTCTAGGTATATATTTTAAGTTGATAGAGATGAAATATGGTAGATATTGATTTACATTCAGAATTTTAGACTCACCAAGATAGGAAAGATGTTTTCTTCAAGTTTGCCAAATACAAATAGCAAAACACTATGAATGTAGCATTTATATAATTCCTGATTGTTTCGTGGTTCTTCTTTCTGTATGTAGTCTATATTATTTATGTGTAATAATATAAATGTACATGTAAAAAAGAAATATAATAAAAATTGCTTAAAATTTAAAAAGAGAGGAATGCAGGGAGTCAATTCAGTTAGCTGGGAGTTGAGTTGAGGTCAGTCTGTTGACAGTCAGTGGGGAGTTGTTGGGAATCAGGGCAGGGGCAGGTCAGTTCATAGTAGTTCAAATTGCTTCAGTCAATTCAATAGAGTTGAGCTGAATTCAGTGCAGTTCATTTGAGTGAGTGCAATACAGTGAAGTTCATTTGTGAGTTCATACAGAGGCAGTTGAAAGCCAGAGAATAATAAGGAAACAGATTAGACAAACTGCTGGAGTTAGTTTGAGGCCAAGCAGAGCAATCCATGAGGAGCCACGAGAAGACAAAAATGAATGAGTCATCTTGGAGAGGAGGTTTGAGTCAGAATCGCTTAGTTGAACCAGCCAGCCAGAGCTCAGAAAGAACTAGAAAGTAAGCATATTCAACAGTAAGCCACTGAGACAACAGTTGCATTGGGTGAGTAAAAAAGTACTTTTACACACACACACACACACACACACACACACACACACACACACACACACAAACACACACACACATACACACACACATAAAAATACATGCATGCACCCAGACAGACAGACAGACAGACACACACACACACACTCACACACACATTCACACACATACATATATAAATACATGCATGCACCCCCTCATACACACATAAATATTGATTTTACTTCCTTAGATGAGGGATGAGATGAAAGCCCTGATCAAGTTATACAAATACATGACATGGGCTGAGCCCAGAGCATTTTTTTTTTTATCTCTGTCCTGTCTATCCATCCTAGACTCCATACAATCTAATCTTCTGCAAGCTCAGACATTGAAGGCCTCAGATTCCGGTCTCTGTCTGCTCACCTAGGCCTAGAATGTTTTCAGCCTCTGGCCTCTGACTAGCTGGTTCAACTCAGTTGTTCTGGATCAAATTCCACTCCGAGATGACTGATCCAAATTGGCTTCTCTCAGCTTTTTACTGACTTGCTTTCCTTGGAAAAACTGCCTCTGAACTCCCCAAACTGAACTTCCCTGACTACCCAAACTGACCGGAACTGCATGAAGTTAACTGAACTCAACTGAACTACATCAAACTCAACTTTCCTTTCTCTCCCTATACTACTTGTAAGTAGCCACTACTTCCTGTCTGTTCTCATGAGAGTTGCACATATTTCTGTCAAATCTTTCTCTGATTCATCACATTGTCTGAGATCAATTAGATCTCATTGTTTGGAATTAACGGTGTAAGGGTGTGTCTATATTCCAGATGGCTCACACAGACCTAAGTCTTTGGATGTGATCCCTTGCCACAGTAGCCATGTTGCTGGATTAAAATTTCTCTGTCTACCAAAATTTTGTCCTGCCTACTAAATGTTCAGGGATAAAGATGAAGCAGAAATTGAGAGAATGGCCAACCAATTTACTGGCCCAATTTGAGACCCATCCAATAGGAGAGAGCCAACCCTTGACACTATTAGTAATATTCTGCTATGCTTTCCAAAAAGAGCATAACATAACTGTCCTTCTGAGAGGCTTCATATAGAAGCTGATGGGAACTGATGCAGAGATCCACAAGCAAATACTAGTCAGAACTGGAGTGTCTTGTGGAAGAGGTAGGGGAAGGGCGAAGGGGGTCAAGGGGTCAAGGATACCACAAGAAACTCGACAGAGTACACTAACCTGGGCCTATGGGTGCTCACAGAGACTGAACCACCAACCAAAGAGCACTCATGGGCTGAACTTAGTCCTCCTACACACAGGCAGCAGATATACAGTTTGGTCATCTTGTATGTCCCCTAACAATTGGAGCAGGGGCTGTCTAAAAATAAAAAGGTGCCTACAGTAGTGGCTTTCCACTTGAAGTATCATATGGAATCCTACACTTTTTAAACTTCTCTGTTTCTTTATTATCTCTCTCCTGTCTTGTTCTATCATAATTAATAATTGTTATATTGATGACCAAGGTTTTAAACTCCATGACATTACTTCTGATGACTCTGATATTTTAAAAGCTGTAAATAATTTGTCTGATATAACATACTGTTACATGTATGTTCAAAACATGACTATCTGCATTTTATTGATTTTTCTATGGTGGGCATTTTTATCACAATCTTTATAATGAAGTTGTATTTCAAATATACCAAGTGGCACCCCAAGTTTTATAACTACAAGCATCATATGGACTTTAGCTATTTTATTCAGTGTGATTAACATTGCAGGTATTAAAATTCACTACTCAATTGATGCGCTAAAAAATATGAGATTTGATTTTTTATTTCCTCAGTAAATAATAGCTATTATGTTTTTATCCCTTATAAAAATGTATTTTATTCTACTGTGTTGTATCTTTTATTACTGACAAAGATGCATGCTTTATATGTTCTAGAATTAAGTTATAAATATTATTAATAATTTTGCTTTTTCTGTTTTTTACTTATAGTTTAATTTTGGATTTATAAGAGAATATTGTTTTATAATGTATACTGAGGGTACTATATGTTTGTACTGCAAAACCATATTAATTTATTTATTTTTAATCTATGATGATTATATTTAATATTTTATATAAAGTAGGAAAAACCACTTACCTACTTGACAATAGTTGTTCCAACTTCAAGTGCTTGCATTCATTTATTTCTGTATGTTTATGCTTTTGTGGCTAGATTTTCTTTTCTGTTCCTTGGCTTATTTTTGAATAGTGCCTGTAATGCGTAGCTCTAATTAGGCATATATATACAAGGACATTATGCACCCATTTGCATTTTTTCAGGAGTAGCTTGTTTCTTTTTAAATAATTTTCTATTTAATTTAAATGTATGAACCTTCTTGCTGATTTATTTTAAAAACTCTTATAAAGACAGGAATAACAATAAATTTGTATAGAGCCATTAAAATTATTGTTTTCTGTATGGAAACAAATGTTCTTGTATAAAGTTAGTAATTGTATAGAGTTAATAAGTGTCCATGGAGAGGAAAAATTATTTAAGTTTATTTATGCCATAGTTTGCTTAGTGTCCTTGAGGGATATTTTTATGTTGAAGTGGATTAATCGTGATCTGACCCTGTTGCTCACATAGACATGCTCTTTCGCTTCTTTGGGATTCTGTTCTGAAAATATAGCTCATATCTGGTAGTATCATGTCTGCTTTTCACAAACTCGTCCTTGAGGACATAAACAACATGCTCTTCATGAGGTAAGCGGTGAAACTCACTACTCCCTATTTGTTATCACATTGCTCTCGGCAGAAGTGGGCCAGAAGATCTCAGGGAATTTTAGGAAATGTAAAAACTCAGAGCAGTAAGCGCAGCGAGGCTCTGTTTAACATTCCTTTTGCCAGCATCTGCTTGGGATTTCATTTCATAGTATCCCTTGCAGCTCCAGTGGGATCACAGATCTCAGAATAATTCAGCTGTGGGCTAATCTGGTCTCTGGCACAGCCATTGAGAGTTGAGTTCTGAGTTCCATGTCTGAAAAAAAAGTATAGTAAAAAATACTCATAGGCCAATATAACTGTTAGATGCCTTACAGTTTTTTTTTTAAAGAAATAGAAAGATAACATTTTTAAAAATAAATTAAATTTGTGTGCAACTTGCTAGGAAATAATATAAAATTTTGAAATTTTCTGTGAGAAATAAAGTAATATAAAGTGTAAATACAAAAGAAGAGACAAATATGTGTATGTGATTGTATACATAACAAATATATGACCACTAATGGAATATTCCTATTTCAGTATATAAAGGCAAGAATCACAATGCTACACTGTATCTTTTATTTTTAATATTTATGTATTAAAATTTATATATTGATATCTGCATGCTATTCAACTGAATTCATGAAATGATAAAGCCAGAGGTTGACATCTGCTGTCTTCCCTAGTTACTCTTCACCTCAAACGCTGAGGCTATGTGAATCAGCTGAGTCTAGAGCTCTGTGAGATATAACTAGTTTATCTATATAGATAAATACATATATAGAAGACAAATCTATAGACGATAGATATACATGTTTGTGTATATATATATGTACTATTAAATTAAATCAAAGTTTTAGTTTAAATAATAAAATTATTTTAACACTGTGGTAACACAAGCACCAAACTACATTTTCTTCTTGTAATATAAGTGTGTATTATCTATTGAAATATAATTTCAGTTTGGGTAAATTAATCTCTTTTACTTTAATAATGATGAGATGAAAATAATACCACACAAAAAATTGTATCTTAGTATATTTAAAGTAGCCAAAATATGATGGCTTTCAGAGAAGATACCAATGAAAACCAGAAATATGTGTTATGAATTAGGAGCAGTTTTTGTTACCAATGTCACAATCTGTGTTTATAGGTTATGGCCCTGACTGGTCAGTTCTTGTTCATGTTCAAATAAATTTCCATAATCTGAAAAAGGGGTGTTTTTCAGAACAAAATCTCAATATTTATTTTCTTCTCAAATGCATTAAATTTTTTTATCTTTATTTTATCACACACACACACACACACACACACACACACACACACACACACACACACTTTTTGCTCATGATTGGTGCCTGTAGTGGTCAGAAGAGGGCATCCGATCCTCTGTCATCTCCCAAGTTTGTATGACTTTTCTTTCCCATTTCCATCCCACATCCTTGAGGTGGTCTCACTATGTTGCTCAAGCTGTCCTCAAACCCCGAATCCTTCTACCTCTGACTAACAATTTGGCTAGAAGTAACGCAATTTACTACTTCCAGGAGTAAGTTGGTCTACAATCTGTTTATCCCAAGGAAGTGAAACCTCAATGCAAAACTTGTCAGGGAAGCAATTTTATGTGCTATATGAAGTATTTTAAGTCAAGTTGACTAAACTACTTAATAGATGTTATTTCAGTTACTGGGAAAAGTGAAATAATTAAAGCAGATAAGGAGTAAAACTAATTTGGCTATCTAATTGTAGGGTACTTAAAGACGTTGATGTGGGGAGCCATGCTAAATTCAGCCAAGTTAAAAAACACTTGCTTAGGCTGCATGCTGTGACCTTTGGGTTGTTGACCCTTGCTGAAGGAGGTCTTGTGTTCTAGGCTATCTTTGGGTGTTTTACCTTTGAAAGAAATAAGGACATCCTTACAGGGAGCTAACCAGAGGATAGAGGAAGTTCTAACAGGGAGCTATTCAGGTGCTTGTATTCTTGCCTGGGGGCTAGGAAAAGTGGGGCTAGAATAGATCACTTATACCTGGACACTAGCCCAAGGGGCAGGTCTCATGAAAGTGTTCACTTATCAGGAAAGTGGGGTAGAGGTAAGGACATCCTATTGGGACTCTAGGTGAGAAAAATATAGGAGATAGGAAAATAGATGGATCCAGAGGGTCCTAGAAACCTATAAGAAGAACACTATGATGGGCAGATCTGGGCCCAGGGGTTCTGCTTGATCTAAGGCACCAACCAAGGACAATAGTGCAGTCATCCTCAAACCCCTACCCAGATCTAGCCAAGGGACAGGACATTCTCCACAGCTAAGTGGAGACTGGGGACTGACTTTCACAAGAACTCTGGTGCCCCATATTTGTCCATGTCCCCTTGATGGGGAGGCCCGATGGCACTCAGAGGAAGGATAGCAGACTACCAAGAAAAGACTTGATACCCTAGCATCATATTCAGGGGGAGGAGGTCCCCATCAGTCACAGTCATAGGGAAGGGGAATGGGGTGAAAGCAGAAGGGAGGGAGGAATGGGAGGATGCATGGGATGGGATAGCAAATGAGATGTAATATGAATTATTTTATTTTTCAATAAAAAATGTGTTTAAATAAAAAAAAGAATAGATTCTGTTGACCTTGCTATATAAAGTCTTTTTGTTGTTGTTGTTGTTGTTACTGTTTTTTTTTTACTTTTTTTTCTCCTTTATTAATTTATTCTTGTTACATCTCAATGGTTATCCCATCCCTTGTATCCTCCCATTCTTTCCTCCCTCCCATTTTCCCCTTATTCCCCTCCCCTATGACTGTTCCTGAGGGGGATTACCTCCCCCTATATATGTTCATAGGGTATCAAGTCTCTTCTTGGTAACCTGCTGTCCTTCCTCTGAGTGTCACCAGGTCTCCCCCTCCAGGGGACATGGTCAAAGGTGAGGCACCAGAGTACGTGAGAAAGTAATATCCCGCTCTCCACTTTACTGTGGAGAGTGTTCTGTCCATTGTCTAGATCTGGGTAGGGGTTTAAGGTTTATCGCCTGTATTGTCCTTGGCTGGTGCCTTAGTTTGAGCGGGACCCCTGTGCCCAAATCTGTCTATCATAATGTTCTACTTGTAGGCTTCTAGGACCCTCTGGATCCTTCTCACTCCCCACTCCCTATTTCAGGTGAACTCTGGTTTGATTTTTCCCATGCCCTGGGAAACATTGAAAGGTATAATTCAATTCTATTCCAAAGTAAGTAAAATCAGTCCAAGAAATTTGACAATTATTCATCACATTATGATTCCTTATGGAAGTATGATTCATCTCATGTTAAGAAAAACAAGGGAAGGGCTTTTGTATATTTATTTGCTAATTTGTAATTTCAAACCCAATCTTTAGTCTCCAGTATATATTAGTGAACGACTCATTTGAGATATATAACGTTTTAGGCACCAAATCTTTGTTATATAACTTAATACATAATCACGTTATAGTAACCTAGGGAAAGGAAGAATTTGTATTAGTATCATATATCATTGGTTTAATTTTTTATTAGTTATTTGGGAAGAACTGTTATCATTTTTCCTAGCTATGACATAAGTAACAGTTAAATTTTAATAATACAAGGGCAGATTTCATTTGAAGATATATTTGAAAATCAGAGACAACTATAAGCATTGAAGAGTTAATTAACAAGCATAAGTTAAATGTGGTATATGTGTACACAAACACTTCTGATTTGATTTGTTTATAAAATGCTGATATTGAATATACCCTACTTAATGATGACTTTAATTGTAGATGCCAAAAGCTTATCCTGACAACTGAATGAGTGTGAGTATATTGCACTGTGTAAATACACAGCAAACTTCTCCGTTAGTGTATGAGATAAATGTTTAAGAAACTGCATGCTGGGTCATGTGATTCAGAGGTGAAGCACTTGCTGATTTGGGGTAGGCTGATGCTCCGTTCCCACTCCCATGTCAAGGAGTTTTAGCTGCTTGTAACCTACATCATCAGTGGACCTGATGGCCTCCACTGGCCCCTGAGAACACCCGCGTTCTCATGTGCATGCCTATACATACATGTGCACACATAGACATCATATGAAAATGCAGTGGATACAGCATATTTTCTATAAATATTTAAGGAACTCTAAGACTACTGTGTTGCTGAAGCTTTCAGGTGAGTACCAACCTGATTTTTCCATGTTCTGTGATTCAAGTGTGCAGTGCTTTAGTCAGAAGGTAGTCAAGGGCACTACAAATAGCCTTCAATGCTTAGGGATTTCTTTAACACTAATGCATAGCAACTAATTCCTGGTAGTGTGTTTTTATTTATCAAGAGGTGTATATTTGAGGTATTTTTCACCTATTGTAGGTAAATATATTCAAAATACAGTGTGCAAATTTATGAAAGAATTGATAATGAAATCATTTTAAAAGAAATGACATTGTTTTCGGAAGAAGGAGTGCAGTTGGAGTAAAACAGGGATATGAGGGTATAAATCATCAAAGTACATTATATTAATGCATACATTTATTTTAAAAAGTAAAGAAAAAAACAAAAATGAAATGAAAATATATATTAAAATATATACCAATTGTAGGCAAATGTATACATAAAAAACAAATAGAAATAAATTTAAAGTACGAAGTTTTAATGTTATAGGAAATATGATAAGGTATCTTCTAAGACTGAAGAGACTCAAACATGGTGGATCATTTGACAGAAGAGTAATATATGAAATAAATACTATTGCATTTAAATATGGCATGTTATATTTTATGACACAAACAATAACTCACAAAAATAGGCAAAAATTTGTTTTCACACATGGTTTTACTGTTTAAGAGTGCATGTCACCTTGAAGAAATATGTGGGGAAAAGTAACACTGAAGGCAGCAGCAGTGACCCTCTAAAAACTTTACAATCCCATGGGCCATATGGGCTCAGCAGATACACTGAAACCTCCGAATTTAGCATTAGATAGCAATGCCTTCTCTAGTCACACAGTACATGTCTGGCACGGATCACATGTTGAAGCACAAAACAAATAGTAATTGTGAAATTGCGGAAAGAATTTGAGGTATTACAGGCAACAATGGAACAAAATCAGAAACTGATAACAGAAATAAAATTCATTAATGTTTGGAAATTAGTATGTTTTTAAAGTAATCCATTGATGAAATGAACAATAAATAGGAACTGAATATATCCATGAAATATTACAATCAAACAAAACATGCAGTAGGCAAAACATGGTGTACAAAGTACCCAGGACAAAGAGAGCAGCTTAAGTGATGAATTTGAACATTGAAAGAAAAATCAGATTCAAAAGGGAGGGCAAGATATCATAATACGTCTCAGCAATATATATGAAAAAAAAAGACAAACCTAAAAAGACAAAAAGAGCTGGAGCACATCCACCCCTCATAACTCCAAGCAGCACCTGAGGCGATGTGTTGGATTTGGGTTAGAACAGGGGAGTCAGTTGGGGCTTCAGACCTTTCATCTAGTACCAGGCCTACCACACTAACATAGAAAGTACACAGAGCCAAATGCTCACTACTCATAACCATTACTCACAGACCAAGCCTCTGCAACTGATGACCAAGCTGGTGCTCCCTCTACTCCCAGAGGACTCTGGCTTGGAGTTCATTGTTAAGCATACCATGGGGAGACACAGCAACAGGGAGAACAGGATTGTGGCTCCTCGGCAGAGCTCTAGACTAGCCCTTGCATTGGGTAGTAACTCAATTTCAATGGCATAGTCTCAAGGTATGTCTAAAATCAGTGTCAACCTTGAAGTGAACTTGAGAGGATCCTTTCTTCCACACTGCAGCTTTTTACAGCTATTGTGTGAAGAGGAACACAACTTAGCATAGGCCTGATGGTCAAAGGACTATATTACCACCCACTAGTCAATCTAAGGCCATGCAGCAATCCCTCATTACTATATAAATCAAGAGAAAGAACTGCGTCTTTAGGACAGCTGTAGCTAAGGCTGCATTAGTGCCAGCCAGTTGCAGTGTGGGCTTAAGTGAGCCTCTGAGACTGTACAGATGATTGTGTCTAATACTCATTAGAAGGGCTGCAGAAAGCTTGAAGTCTCCAGGGACAAACAACTTGTCCTCATAGGCAGCAACAGGAATTAGGAAGCATAGGTACACAAGTATCAAAATTCATCAGTCAGATTTAATTGAAAAAAGAAATTGTGCACTGACAGATGCTCAAGTGTTAGACGTTTAGCTGGAGAGGTGGGTCAGCGGTTAAGTACACTAGGTGCTCTTCTAGAGGTCCTTGGTTCAATTCCCATCACACCTGTGGAGGCTCAACAATTACTGTAGTCCTATGGACTCTTCGGGCATGGAGACATACCAACAGACAAAACACCCATATGCATAAAAGAAATAAATCTTAAACAAATTAAATAAAATATTCTGAAAACGTCAAGAGAAAAGCAATTTACTTCACAGGGACATTTTTTTTAGTGATACCAACTAAGAAATTGATTATTTTAGAAGAAATGGAGATTTCGCAGTGAAGTATTACATGTTATGACCCAAGAGGAATAAATTGAAAGTCTGAACAGAATATTTAAAGAAGGTAAATCATTCAGTACTTAAAAACCTCTCAACAGTGAAAATCCAAGCCTCTGAGTAGTTTTCGGACTGAATTTTACCAAACTGAAAATTTCAAGTTAGTATCTTCAAATAATAAGTGACAAATTTTGCACTCCAACTTAAATGAAAAAAAAAATTAAAGAATTTGACACCTGATACCTGAGTATATTAGGAAAATATCCATAGATACAGAATTCACTAATAAAATACAGATAAACTAAAAGTATTAGTCTGAACTTAGTCCAGGGATGGTGTCTGTGAAAGGAATATTGAGTGCTTGAGAAGTGTTAGATTTATTTTTATAAAACTGTGTTTGTTTCTCCTAGTGAAGTTCTTAACCCAGATAGCACACAAATAATTGGGTCTCTTTTATAATACAAGGCTTCACAACAAAATCTGAACAGTTTAAGTCTGTTCTTAACACTCTATGCTATTTTGTCTTACTCTCAGCAAACATTGCAGGAATACTTGCACTTTGTGGCTTTCCTGGGCTCCAGCTCCTTCCTCCTGATCTTCCTTGGACCTCTACCCTTGGCTGAATCCTCTACTGCCTCCTAATACTTCTCCTCCCATGCCTGGCAGGAAGTCCAGCCCTATTCTCTCCCCTGCTCAGCAACTGGTTGTAAGCTGCTTTATTGACATACCAGAGAACATTTGTGGAGCTGTGTTTACACAACATTGAGACAGAAATAAGCACCACACAATAAATAACCTTACACCTACAGAGAACACTCCAAGAAAACTAGGTCTTAAGACTTCATTTTCTTCAAAACTCAGAATTGTTCTTTTAGTGTGTCTTTAGTCTCCTTCTGGGTGTAACTAGCAGATAGATATGAGTTTACTTTGGTTATCCATTATTGCTTGCTGCCATTACTCAAGTAAATGTGTAAGTTATTCTTTATATGTCTCTATGGAAAAACATTTTTTTTTGCCATGGGCAGCTTGTTCTTGTGATTGTATTGAGCTTGCAACTCACAAGAACTTTACCCATATGGTTTTCCTTAACCCCAAAAGTATAAATTGTCTGGGATGCTGACTAAAGTTACTTATTGCATGAGACTTGAGTCATGCAATTGAGACTTATCAGCTCAATTCTTTCACATCATAAAATATTACACCAAAATCCATTGGGTATAAGACTGATTCAATACACACCAATAATTCTGTATTTACTCCATATTAAATAAATTCAAGTTCAAAATACGTGTGATAATTTCAATAGTAAAGAAAAGACAATTGAGAAAGTTCAAGATGCACTGATGATTAAAAGAATAAAAACAAAATCCTTTTACAAACATTTACAAAGGAAATTTGAAGAGGAATAGATGGCAAATTCACAAGACCATGGATTCAAAGAATTATAGTGAAGTACATTTGTCTCTCAAAGTGGTACATGACTCACAGAACCTATCAAAATCCAGACCATGTCCTTCCTCCCTCTTGTTGAGACCAAGACTTACTTGTATTTCTAAAGGAAATTTTCTATTGTTTCATTTTCCCTGACATTGTAAGAATCCAGAATCATTAGGGGTCTTCTACTTTTTCTTCCTGCAAGTTAGATGAGGTTCCATTGAAACGGTTTTTCTTGGGGGCAGGATTTAAATATGGGCATTGCTTTACTTTGGTCATATTTTAAATAGTTTTTTCCCCATTCTATCTGCATGGATCTCAGAGAACTTTGTTTTCTTTCTTGCAAAATCCTAGCAGATCCACTGGAGGAAAAACTTGTGAAATGTGGGGAGTCTTGGAGGGATACACCCCCAAGTTCTTTAGGCCCAAGCTTCCAGAAATTCCTTAATTGCTTTTTAGGTGTTCCTAATTGTTTCCATAATACTAGCTTATATTCTTGGTAATTTGTCATTCTCTTTATTTAGCTTTTGAATTTTTTTCTTGTTGTGAGCTTGAGAATAAAGATTTCTAGTCTCTACCTGTCAGACAGGATCCTGCAAAGCATCCGATTGTTCATGCATATTTTACTATGAAAGTGCTTTTTACTTTCAAAGAATAAGGAAGATGTAATTTTTAAATTCATAATAATCCCTTATCATCAGTAACAACTAAAAAGACATTCTAAAGTTTCAAGATTCTTGGCCCAATGCTAGAAACATATTCAAAATAAATTTAGAGGGTGAATATTACATAGTCTTGAATTTGAAGTTTATCAACTTTTCAAGTAAATGTCAACAGAGGAACCAAACATCACTTTTGTAGAATGGAGACTTTGGAATCCATATGTTTGAAATGCTGAACGGGCTTCCAAGTGCACTTTTGTTATAGTTTTGGGGAATTCAAAACAGTCGTGCTAAACATATAAATCAGGGAGTGGTATCTGTTAAAGCCAGGGGCTGAAGGGGATCAATGAAGTGGCAAACCCTGAAGATTGAGATCTGCAGCACAGCAAACTTTGTAATATAGGCAGACAGGCTCAGAGAGTGAGAAGTAACCACTAGCCAGGCAGCACGATATTGTCCAACAAAGTCCACGTTTGTTGTTGGTTTTGTTTGTTTTATTTTAGAAGGGTCATTGTCTGTGCCATTGTTAATTAATATGAAGCTTAAAAAGTGACTGTTGGGTTTAAAGAATAACTGCACAGTAGCCTTGCCATTCCAAAGTCAATCTCTGAAACATGCAGAAAAGTACTGGTGAAGAGTGTTAGTTTGCTGCTAAAGTTGCAGGGTTTAATCCATTGCTTTGCTTTTTTTTTTTTCTCTCCTTTGTAGATTCTCGTTAAGGAATTACACTTACCACCATAATCTTTAAACACCTTAGGATTCCAAGTACTAACTTGGGGTGTCCATCTGTTGTCAGAACGCCATGGTGCTAAAGTGAAACTGGCAAAGAAATGACATCCAGAGAGGCATAGCCTGTGTAATGCACTTCTCTTCTACTTTGGCAAAAGCAATCGCTAAACTTTGTCAGGAAGTGAAAAGAATTTTACCTTCTTGTTAGCATTTGTGTTTTTTGCCTCAAAATGTAAAGTAGGGCACCCTCAGGTGTGTGTCAGAATGTCAGATATCTGACAGTACACTCACAAACCTGACACCATTCCCTTGCATGTTGTCTGTGTTAAGTATGGGTGCACACCTTCACAGAAAAGGCATGTGAATATATATATATATGTGTGTGTGTGTGTGTGTGTGTGTGTGTATTACATTCATATGTATTATATATGTATAATATGTACATATATAATTACATATATAATATAATATATTATATTGTATATAATCAAAATAATATAATTCCCTATAGCTGAGGATATCATGTACTTTGGACACAGAACTACGAGCACCCCCCCTAAGCTGTGTGTGACCTAAAAGCTTCCCACCTATGGGCAGCCATTCACAGTACTAGAAGGCATCAAGCAAGGTTCCAAGGAAGGGAAGACACAGAGAGTCCTACCCAGCTATGAGGCCATGAACCACAAAATGAGCAGAACGGCACACTAATTCTGAGGGTGAATTATTGGCAGCCAAACCTTGGAAAAAACCAGCAACTCTCAAAGTGGACTTAAAACCATTCAAGAAAAGGCAAATCAGGCTGTGTGCTGGAGTCCTAGCCAATTACACAGAGCTAGAAATCATGGGCCTTGGAAGAGAACCTACAACTTTAATGTTGTTAAACTAGTGTAACACATAACTAAGATCTAAAACTTGTTCTGATGCTCCCAGGTAAGTGTATTCCTCACCCTTCAACAGAGAAGCCTCTCTTTGGAATAGGATGAGACATTAAGAAAAAAATCACAACCAATAAAATGCTGTGTTGTAGCATCCACTTCATACATCGGCCACACAAATTCTGCACCTAAAGCTTGGAGATCATTATGGAAGGGAGGCAGATTGTAAGAGGCAGAGAAGCAGTGAGTTTGCTGTGAGATTGTTTCTTCTAGCAGTGTGTGAAGCCACTACCATAAAGTACTGCAATCATGACTGCCTACGCCAGAGCTGAACAAGGACAGTAAATTCAGAGATGCTCACACAGATGAAGCCCAGGAGGCCTCAACTCTACACAAAGAACCACAGGGAAACTTAGGAAATCTGAGAGCAGCTCAGGCTGATTGCTGTTCAGGTAAACAAAAGCTAAAATCAGTGTTCTTCAGGAACCTCCTGAAGCCAGATTCTGTTTGTGAAGAAAAGCTACAGCCAACCACATCCAAGGGCATCTAGACTCTGATTAATTCAAACACGTCTATAACAGATCAATCCCTCATTAGCACCCAGGCTCTTCTGGTTCACACATACCCTCAGTAGACTCCACCTTAAACCCCTACCTTAAAATTTGCCAGGCCTCTCCTACTTTTTTTGCTATTTTCTCTGTCTTCTGAGAATAGCTGTAGCAGTTTGATTTCTGAATAAACTTTGTTTCTACTCACAGAGTGATCGACTTCAGTGGTTTTCCTGTGTCCTAACTTTCTATTATAAAGTCAACTACTGTTGATTGTACTTTTATTTGTTTCTCGGACGTAACATGTCTTCTCCATCACTTTAAAATGATAGGAAATGAAAGAATATTTTCATTTTAATTAACATGTGTAAATCTTACTTCAAAATACGAAGTAGAAATGGTCTGGTTGTTGTTCCATCCTAACATCTTGGTGTACTGTGAGAGAAATTAGAAAATTAACTTTTGTAAAAAAAAACAGTAATAAGGGAATTTGGAATGTAAGCCTCACAAGATTAGTAAATTCCTGGGGTGTTAGTTAGGCACACTTCAGGATCTATTTGTCAAGACAGTTGTAGAATTAATTCACTAAGAATTGGAGACACTCCCTGAATGTGGGTGGTGTAAGGTATTTTAATTCAGCAGCATGGGTGCTCTGGCAAGGGATCACATCCAACGACCTAGGTCTGTGTGCTTAGGCTGGAAAACAGGGATGCCCTTAGTATGTAAACACCTTTAATCCCTCTTGGTTGTAGTATGCACCTTTAATCCCAAATAATGACATCTAACTAAGGGACAGACAAAGTGACAAATCAGAGAAGGAATTGATGGAATGAGTCAGAGATAGGATACATTCAAATCTCAGGAGAAGAGGAAAGAAAAGGAAGCTACTTAAGAGCGGTGGGGGGGGAGGGAGAGTAGAGGAGGAGTGGTGTACAGTTCAGGGATGCAGAAGAGTTCACGCAATCAGTACAGTTTAGTACAGATTGGTTGAGTGTGGTGCATTGTTAGCTCATGGAATTCACAGTCAGTTTTCCCAAGCAGTACAATTCAGTGAGAAGCCGAGAGAAGCCAGTTAAGATCAGTCAGCTGGGAGAGACTCAATAAGTCTCAGAGGCTGAAAATAGTCTAGCAGATGGAGGCTGGAAGCTGAAGCCTTCAGGGTCCACGCTTGAGGAACAATAGATTCTATGGAGGCTAGAGCTTCCAGCCCTAGGCCGAGGCTTATTTACATAGAAACACTCCGGGGTCAGCCCAAGCCATGTGTTAGTAAGGCTTGAGTGCTGCTCTCATCTCATCACCCCCATCTGTGGGAATAAAAACAACTTTTACAGGGTGGCACTATACCATGGCTTACGACAGTCTCAGATGGAATAAAAAGAGAAAAGGGGGGGAAATGCATGTAAGCTGCAGCTTCTGTCTTGTTTGTTCCTGTTCTGCAGAGATGCCCACAAGCACCTTGACACGCAATACCGCAGCCTCAATCCGCTCCGGCCACTCTACCTCCCACCACGATCGACAGCACCCTTCAGCCAGTAGCCTAAATAATTTTCTCTTCTTAAGTGTTTTTTTTTTCCCTTGATTTCCTTTGGTTTATCTTGGTTTGGTTAGGAATTTGCTCACAACCATGAGAAAAATAACTGATGCAGTGAGGTTCTTATAGCACAGTGTTTTCTGTTGGTGGTGAAATCAGTCAATCAGATGGGAAGACCAGAGGTCCTGCGCTGGCTGGAACTTCTTTAGTTAATCAAGTCATTTAGGAACCTAAATCAACACAGGGAAGACATGCATGCATTGCAGCAGAGTTGCTCTCTGCAGGGTATTCTGAGAATTAGCTGGTAGTGGTACCCAGGCGACAGGGAGAAAGGTGTCCTGCAGGTTGTGGATGCTGACCAGTGCTAAACCAGACAGGATCCTGACAAGCAACACACCTAAATGCAACTACAGCTTAAGCGTACTTAGCATCTGGGAGGCCAGCTAGGGAGTAGGGACTCTGCCATCGCAATACAGATGCAGACTCAGAACCAAATTTCTACTAAAATATTTGCTACCCTTAAAGTTTCTGCTAGTACCAAGCTATGAAATGAATGAGATAAAAAGGACAATGGTTGAGGACAAAGGGGGTTTGAACAGTGAAGGACGTGCTTCAATGAGACTAAAGATACAAAAGCACAATTAAAACTCACCTTATGTGATATTAAAAAGAGAATGTAAAGTCTTATGATATTAATAGGACAGGTAATATGAAGGATGAACCTGAAATCCCAGCCTTGCTTGCAGGTAGAAATTATTCTGAAAAGTGTATTAGGAAGAGACGTAAGGGAAAAGGGAAAAGCAATGTAGTGAGTATATTTAATTGATGCGCCTAAAAATAAAGTGACAGTAACATTTGCTAGATGTCTTACTTGCATTTATTAGTCAAAAAATTTTAAATTAAAACATTTCACTTTTTTTAGACTATCTTGCCCTATTTCTGGGCATTGTAAGTCCTGATTTATAGAGGCAATGCTATTTTACTTTCTACAAATGGTAAGTATAATATTTTCCATTTATGCCGAATTTATTGATCAGAGTTATCTTCTGCCAAGAGTTGCTTAACTTTTACAACTATAATTTCATGATATATAATTCCAATTTAAAGAGAAATTTTCCCTGGTATTTATTTTTTCTTTTGAATTTTATACATATCTCCTGAGAATAATATATTTACTTTTTCTCTTTTTAAGCATCTCAGGTCTCAAACTCCCAATTTTTTTATTATTGAAAAATAAATTCTTCTGTCATACATTAGCCTGGCCACAATTTCTCCCCGCTCCGCTCCTCCTAGCTCTCTCCACCTCCTCTCTCTTTCCCATCTTCACTTCCTCTCTCAAATCTTCTCTTTGCTGAAGAAAATTGTTTTTTAAACAAATGTGGCGCCATATCTTGTTTTTCTACTGATTACTGAGCAAACAGGACACCTGTGTCCATTGCCCATGATTGTACTTGTACTTGTGTACTCTGCTAAATGACATTTTCCCTAAGGCTTCTTACCTATAGGAGGCAGCAGAGATTTGGGGTTTTCGAGGAAACAGTGAAGTACTCACCCAGCTGTTGATTCCATCTTCACTTAAAGGTGTTCAGCCGTAAAAGCTTTCTTCAACCAGATTTAACATTTTTGTGTTTTGGATGCTTAATAGCAATAATTATTTGATTACCCATAATAAAATTGTTTTTATTCTTGCAAAGTAAACACTGGCACCTAACATTTGTCCATATATACTTCTGTAGAGGCCACCAATTCTTTTTACTGAAAAAATTAATAAGGTTTCTATGTTTAAATCCTTCCTGGATAGAGGGAACGTGTGCACCTCTCAGGATGTCTTGCTGATCTAGTAGTAGTGCATTTTCCCAGTATTTTTTCAATTATTCAGTTTTCTTTCCATTGTGTGGAGACAAGAGCTGACTAGGTAACACAAACTCTTTAATTTGCCCTCTAACCCAGGCTAGCCCTCAACTCTTACTCCAACCCCTTGAACACTGGGATCACCTGTGTGCTCTAAGAAGCCAGATTGATTAAAAATTCTTAGTACCTCCTTCTCCTATGTGTGAGATGGATGCAAGTTTGCCATTCTTGTAAAGGTCCATTTTTGTCACAACTGAGTACACACACACACACACACACACACACACACACACACACACACACACACACACACTATTCAGGGGAGAAAAATGGGAAAATATTAGGGACTAAAATGAATATCTTCAATAAAAAATTTTAAAAATATTCTTAATTTGAGAAATTATTCTTTGTTTTGGGATATTAAAATTTTAAATGTTGTACTTAGTAAATTGAGCTTATTAACCTTATTTCAAAAGGTTAACTAGAGGGGAACACACTCATGCAGTTTTCAGATGGGTATCATCTTATAAATCTTATGAGGTGAGGTAAGGTGCCTCCTTAATCATTGTAGCCCATGGCAGGAGTACAGAGACACTGTGACAATAGCCAATGTGTGTAGAATATACTGAAATACCTGAGAAAAGCAAGTGTGGAGCCTGATTGTGTGGCGGGTGTGGAGGCAGTTGCATCCACCCCTGCTAGGGATGATAGCACATGCATTAGGCTCGGCTGTCTGCTGCCTGGTAATAACAAGGTCACATAATAGAGTATTTGAGAAACCCTTTCTCAAAAAAAAAAAAAAAACCCACACACACATACACACACAAAAAAAAAAAAAAAAAAAAAAAGAAAGAAAGAAAAATGAAAAGTCTTTACAGTAGGGAATCAACATTTAGAGGGTGTATTCTATGTTTGTATCTGACTTATCAGGTGTGTTGGATGTAGGATGCTTACATTGTGGTGCTAGCTTGGTGGTTCTTACAGATGAAGATACGAGTGTGAGGAAATAATTGATAGAAACTAGGGGATTTATTCATGACGTGTTGGAACTGGTTAACATTTATTTAAGCAAACATTTTTCTCCTGAATTTCAAGACTAGTTTGTAATTATGAGTTGTGCCTTATCCTAGCAGCCTTTCTGAGATTCAAAACCTTGGAGTTCCCGGGAAGAACGGTAGGGTGAAGAAGGAGAAAATAGGTTGGAAATGTACTATCCCAAAACCATCTTCATCACCAAAGACCCACATCAGCATGGGCGAGTACCACTCAAATTCTGCATCACTGAAGCACTGCTTCAGTCAACCTTTCCCAAGTTCCCGTAAGTAACTTCCCACCTATGCACCTGTGGTTAATTCCAGTAATCCCACTGATTCACCAAGCTAAAATCAGGTGGGACAGCTTCTTTTCTTGGTGGTGTCTTATCTGAGGACAGACACATTTTCCTATCTCCTGAAGAAAAGTACATATGTTTATGATAACTAGTGAAAGACACCCATCTTACTACAGTGTTTTCACTGAATGTAGTATGGACAGACATTCCTACATTGCTGTTGTCTCTGTTTGCCTGTCTTTTGGCGAATGATGAGATCCGTTTTCAAGTATACCCACCTGAACAGGAAGTGATTATCACGTGCTATATTTGTCAGATTGTACCTCTAGCTGATTTCAAGCACACACAAAAATTGATTTTCTAACTTTATTTCCACCTCTGCATTCTTTTTGATATTTGAATAAATTAAATTTGGTATGATTTGCTTCAGGCAGAAACAAATTCTTTACGTTTCACCCAATACAGTTGGCATTATTCTCTGGTCATCATTGTCACAACCAATTAGCTGGTTTCGTTGAAAGAGTGGGACTCCAATGGTCTCACAGAGATTGGGGAGCCTGCATGGGTCTGACCTAGGCCCTCTGAATGTATCTTATGGTTGTGTA
Organism: Acomys minous; assembly: GCF_964271855.1. NCBI lineage: Eukaryota > Metazoa > Chordata > Mammalia > Rodentia > Muridae > Acomys > Acomys minous. Next base: position 10,548,575 of record NC_140500.1, read on the forward strand.
GCTCAGTGGTTTTCTGGGACTCCTAACAGTGGGGGCAGGACTGTCTTTGACTCCTTTGCCTTTGGGCTCATTTTCCTCCTGTTGGGTTGCCCCATACAGCCTTGATATGAGAACATGTGTCTTATTGTTGTTTGTTATGATGTATTTGGCATCAGTCCCTGGAATGTCTGCTCTCTTTTGAGGTGAGGTGAAAATCTGGGGTAAAGGAGAGGCATGGGGTGAGACTGAGGGAAGTGGAGAGAGGAGAAACTAGTCCCGATGTAACTTACGAGAGAAGAATAAATATAAAGGAAGAAAAACAAAAACCTAACCCAACCCAACACAAAGAACAACAAAATTCCAGTCTTGCAGATGTCTTCCTACATGAAGTAACATCAAATATAATTAGTTCCTTAGTTTCTTCTTTTCATACTTTGGCTTGGTGTTAAATATGGAAAAGCATTAAACTTTCTGGTTTTTTTAGTTTTTTGTTTTTTGTTTTTGTTTTGGTCATTTGGATTTTTTCTGCATCTTTCTTCATTCTGCACAGGCCCTTGAGCACCACCTCTCCCCCCCTCCCTCCCTTCTCCTCTCTCTCTCTCTCCCTCTCTCTCTCTCTCTCTCTCTCTCTCCCTCCCTCCCTCCCTCCCTCCCTCTCTCTCTCTTTCTCTCTCTCTCTCTCTCTCTCTCTCTCCCTCTCTCTCTCTCTCTCTCTCTCTCTCTCTCTCCCTCCCTCCCTCCCTCCCTCCCTCCCTCTCTCTCTCTCTCTCTCTCTCTCTCTCTCTCTCTCTCTCTCTCTCTCTCTCTCTCCTCCCTCCCTCCCTCCCTCCCTCCCTCCCTCCCTCTCTCTCTCTCTCTCTCTCTCTCTCTCTCTCTCTCTCTCACCCCCTCCCCTCTCTCTCCTTCTGCCTTGTGTAACATACGTAACAAATAGCCTCAGGGGCCCTGGGCTCTGCAGCCTACTCTACTGTTTTCTTTTATAAACATTATGTTTTGGTCTGAAATCCTCTTACATTTGTTAAACAACAGACTTCTCCTGATAACACGTTTTTCTTGAGAACTACTTTCAGCAATTTTTGTCCTACATGAGCTGTTTTCTTCTGTTTAATTTCTCTCATTTCAAATTAGAATGATTATTCCCCACTTTGAGGATATTGATGTAAACCATGAGTGAATCAAATAGTACTTATGGCAAGACTAAAATCTTTCTAAAATATTTGATGCTAGGAGGTCCTGGCTCATTGGGTTGCTACAGTATATATCAGATTTTAAAAGTTAATTTTACTGTAATAAATTTTATTTTATTTCCCAAAATTAAAAATCTATTTTAAAAATAGATTTTTAAGCCACAGAAACATATTATTCATCTAACCTCCAAAATCAAGCCATGGCATGATTAGCCTTCTGCAGACACTGAAATTATCTTTCATACACAGCTCTTTTTGTCCTGAATTTTTTTTAGTACAAAGGATGGGTCAGGTCCACAAGTCTCTTTTATTAATGCATTAGTCCATTTCAGGTATGTTCTACCTTCATGATCTACGCACTGCTAAGGGCTGTCCCCAAATTGCATCACACTGAGCAGTATGCTGCAACAAACACAGTGAGGGGCTGTTGGGTGACACTGTTCCTGGGTAGATGTGAACAGAAAACTACTCATCCCAGATAAAGAAGTGAACACAGACCAAAGTAACAGCCACCAGAGCTCAGCTGGCTGAGCCAATGAGTTTTGGAGTTACTTGAAGGAAGAGGGAAGGCCCAAAGACATCTGTGACAAATGAAACAGCACCCCAGAACGGATAATGGCTCATGAAACTGGGACCCAGGTTTCTCTTGCTGAATTACAGGGAGCTGAATATGTTGAAGAGTCTCCTTTAGGCAGCTTGGCTGGTCTGAGTGTCCTCTGCTCTCCTTCCTGCTTATTTAATTTCAGAGCTGGAGGGATACATTCACCTGGCCAGTTCAGGAGACTTCTGACATGTAAGGAATTGTTACTTCCTGAGTCTTAATAAAATTTCTCTTTAAAACTTTTTGGAGTCTTAAAGAACTTCTCTTTAGAATTTCCTGACTCTCCAACCTGTGCCATCTCTTCAGATCTTATAAAGCTACTTTTAAATTAAAACTTTATTTAAAAACTACAAAACTAAAATCAGGCAGTGATAGTAGGCTCTGTAAGTCTATATAGCTCACTTCACTTGTATATGGCTACAAGCTGTTTTTAACGGCAATGATATTCTTACTTGTTTACCATTATGTCATTATGTATGTGACAAATAGACTTCATGTTTTCAGATCATAGCTGGTAGTCTTCACAACCTTCTCTGTTGTGTGGACAGACTGGTTGACTGGTCGGCAAGCTTCCAGGATCTGTCAGTCTCTGCCCATCCTCCTAGGCTTGTGCTGAGGCTGTGGGTGCATGTCCCTGCCATAGCTGACTTTTATGGAAGTTCCAGGATTCAAACTCAGGTCCTTATACTTACTTGGTAACACTTTACTGACTGACTCATCTCTCCATCTTATGCCCTGATCCTCCTTACTATTTTACAGGATTATTGGGTCAAATGATAAATAGCAAAAATAAGGAACCAATCTAGAGAGAATGCTTACGAATCCTGGACAGTTCTGAACAGTACTCTCAACAACACTGGATAGTTAAAGTGTACTAATTATGTATGGATGATAAGAGAGCCTGAGAAAAACTTTAATTCATGTCTGCCTATGTGATTCCAAGTTTTAAACTGAAACAAAGCCCGCCATATGTAAAAATAACTTTTATTTGCCTGATTTAATTGCTGTCTACGAGGCTTACTGCCCCAGTCTGCTGCCACCCTAGGCCTAGTTTTGGAATCTTCTAACCTCTGTAAAATCTAGTCTGGGCATAGAATGTTTTCCATCTCTGAGACTTACTGCTAAATAAGCGTACCCTTTCTAGTTTCTTCTGAATTCTGGCTAGCTTGTTCAACTCAGCTGTTCTTGTTCAAACGCCTCTCCAAGGTGACTGATTCAATCTGGCTTCTCTCAGTTTCTCACCGAGTAATATTTCTGCTGAGGTTAAACTAACTCTAGCAATATGTTCTAATCTTCTGGTTCCTTCTCATTCTCTGGCTTGTTCTGTCTTCACCTGTGTCTAGCTTCTTTGTTCTTCAACCTCTCTTTGTAAATCTCTTCTGGTAAAAACTGCCTCTGAATTCCATGATATGAACTGTCACAAACTGAACTCTGCTACACTGCTACTCAACTCACTGACTCAATGGAACTGCCTGGACAGAGCTCAGAGATGTGCCAGCCTATGTCTCTTTAAGTGCTGGGATTAAAGATGTGTACCACCGTGCCTGGACCTAAGCTTTTCTTTACCTGAGACTTACTTTATACCAGGATGGCCTAGAACTCAGAGATCTGCTTGCCTCTGTTTCCTGAGATTAAAGGCATGTCTGTATTCCAGCCAGAGTTCCGGGATTAAAAATTACTTTACTGAACATATTGCCCTTGGCTAGTGCCATAGTTTGCACCGGACACCTGGGCCCATATTTGACCACATCCCCTAGATGGGGAGGCCTCAGAGTGGTGGCACTCAGAGGAAGGCTAGCAAGCTACCAAGAAGAGACTTGATACCCTATGAGCATATACAGGGGGAGGAGGCCCCCCTCAGTTACAGTCTTAGGGGAGGGGAGTAAGGGGAAAGTGGGAGGGAGGGAAAAATGGGAGGATACAAGGGATGGGATATCAAATGTGATGTAATATGAATAAGTTAATAAAATATATTTAAAAATTCCTTTACAACCATCCCAGGAAACCCCTCATGGCAAAGTGGTAATAAAAAGATGCAGAATAAGTAATAGGTATACTCGTTTTCTTCCAAATTAGACCCTCATTTTGCCTAGAAGCTGAATACCACAGATAGATTAAAATAGTTGAAAAGGCTGAGAGGTAACAGATTTTGCATTGGTTTATGTATAATGTGAGAGCAACATAGTCATGTCTGACAAACATGAAGGTTTGGCTTAAGATCTTCCCCAGTCCTCTCTAGTAAGAAATAGTTCTCACAGACATTAACAAATTTCTCCCCATCATGTGTTACTGGAGGAGACTAAAATGAAGTCATCTAACACACAAGTGAGCAAAGGTATAAATCTTCCCCATAGAGGGAGTGGATAAAAATAGGAAGTTATTAATAATATGTATTGAAACCAAAGAGAAAGAATGGAAGACATAGCTGTAGAAAAAGACTCAATGAAAGAAAAATTCTTAAACTTGTAATTTTGGAAAGTTTGTGTTCAGAATCATTGGACTAAATGTTCCATGTTATTGAAAAACACAGTCATAATGAAAAAAAAAAATAAAGCCCAATTCTGCTTGCACACACAAATTTAAAACATAGAACTCAATGTGGTGCATATGCTGAGGCAGGGAGAGTCAGCTTCCTCCTGGGTGCAGTTCCTTGATAGAGAACCTGAGCCACTGAAAATGGATCTGTGCACATACACACAGTGGCAGGTTAGGTGACTCAGTGGGGTTTTAAATATAGCAATGGGGGTTTTGAGGAAAAAGTGATGGGGTGCAGGGGAATAGTTGGAGGGAAAGAATAACATTGGATTTGATCAAAGCACACTATAAGCATTATTACATTCTCAGACAATAAAATAATTCAAAATGGCTAAATATCATGGAATTAACAAACAATGTGAAACTTGTGTTTTAAAATAAACATGGATGCTATCCCAGCATGTCAGGTAAAAGCTGAGGCTCATAATTCTGGTGATCATTTCTCTATCCACTTTGGGAAATATATTGGTATTATTAAGTACATTTGCAGTTATGAATGCCCTCTGGCCCGGCAATTACATTTTGGAAGCATGTATGTTGCTAAAACTCATCACATTCAGGGCTGGGTTCATGAACAAGAGCTCAAGCAACTAGGCACTAGAAATCTGAACAAAAGCATTGGTCAACATTAGATTGGAAAATGAATAACAGAGTATGTATGCAAAAGGGTATTAAGCCACTAATATGAAAAGAAGCTTCAAATATTTTTACATATTTAAATTACATTTTTCCATATTTCACAAACACAATGTGAAAAGAGGAGAAACAAAGCATAAGGGATAGTAAGCTGTGGTTTGGTTCATATAAATGCTTAAGGAAAAAAAAAAAAACAGAGACAAAACAAATCAACTGCAAGCCCAGCTTGAAGGGTCCAATCTGGCCTTCCACCTGCTTTGTCAATCATTTTATCGAAGCACAGACACAATCATCCTTTTACACATTGTCTAAGATTTTGTGGCAGTGATTTTGTTCAGTAAATGCAGCAAACCCTATGGATCTCGGAAATTAAGGTATTTGCAAATTGATCATTGCAGAAAATGTCAATTCCTGAAGTAAATTGATATCAGGGATTGACACATGTTCTAAAATGTCAAGAAAATGACCAATAATTTAATGACATTCATTTTTTCATTTTTGTTGTTAGAAGAAGGAATAAGTACATAGAGGATGATGTAAAAAAAACTTTCCCTGTTGCAAGGTCTTATTTTAAAATTTATTTTTAATTGTATATATATGTGTGTGGATGCTAGGAACCCAGCTCAGGAAAACTGCAAGCATAGCCCATCCTCTTAACTGCTGACAAGACCCTCCACCCTCACAATGTTCATTTTATTTTATTTTAAGTCCATAATATAAATACAGCATTTCCCATCAGGATTCTTTCCTGTATATTTGCTTTATTCATATTATAAAACTGTCTCATTTTTATACATTTTATATGTATCTACAGTATGTAGTTAAGAATTTAATTATTGCTTTGACATTCAGCCTCAAACAACCCTAGCTGCCTTAAACTTACTGTGTAGCCAATGGTAATCTTGAACATCTGATCTTCTTGCGTCTACCTCCTCAGTACTGAGATTACAGCTCTCCTATCATAGAACAGGAACCAGAGACAGGAGATTTCCGAGAAGTGTGTGGGCCATCCAAAAGTTTATTTGCCCTACAGCACACATGGAAAGTTTTGTACAGCTCTCAGCAGTTGTATCTAAGCAGTGTTTGCTGATCTGCAAGCATGGAGGATTGCTTGTCATTTTAAAGTGGTGTGGCCTCCTCCTCCTGCACTCCAAAAGTCCTACACAGGCTTGTGAGAAACCACTCTTTCTCTGACTCTCCAGCTATAGGAGAAGACATGCTCCCCAGAGTTTCACCACTTTCTACTGATGAGGAACAGAATTTTAGTGCTTCTATGTTGTTTTGTGTTCGCTTTATTTACTTTTTTTGCCGCAGAAGAAACAGCTTCACTTGATAGCCTCACTGTATTTTTCCTGGAGGCAAACCTAGATAAAATTTTAAGAAATCTGTAATTCTGTGATTCTATTATTTAAATTCCAATTATAAAGGTAGACTAGATTAGGTAGAGAAATGTCATTTCCTGCCCAGGGCACCATGAGGAAGGCCTGTCCTGCGTAGAGTTGGAGCACAGGCCTTCCTGCCGCAGGTCATATCCTTTTCTTCCACATACTTTTGCTGACCTAACTCAGCTCTTTTACATATTTAAATAATACATATATTAAAAGGGTAACCGCGTCTAGTGTAGAATTTCATTTTCCATGTCTTATAAATCAGACCACTCCTCACAGTCTCCTAAAGGATAGGAAATTCTTCACCTCATGAAACAGCAAGTTCAACGTTGTCGCAAATGTGTCTTGCTATGAAAGCAGGTGCACAGGTGTGAAGTAGTGGCTGTTCCATATTGCAGAGCCAAGTAACGCACAGTTAGGCTCTGCACTCAGAAATAAACAGCCATATGGCAGGCAAACTTACTTTTTACTGCTTCACTCTATTTGTTTCAAAATAGTGCAGCACCACAAATCCTGAATATTAACAGAGTCCCATCTGGAGAAACACAAGTTTTGGGATCTACAGGCACATGTTAACATTCCCACCAAATTCTGAGCCTCAGATTACCACTAACTTGGGAACAGCTTCAGACTCAGCGAAGCATGGCTTCCCAATGCTCTCTGAGTGGCCCAGTTAACAGTGAGAATAAAAAAAGAAAATGCATAATTCCCGTGTGCTCCCTGCCCCCGCCCAAATTTTAACTTAGTTTCCTTGCCTACACAGCATGGCTTCATCACATACAATTGTAACAGCCTATTAAAATGGTGACCACCACCCAGCTTTATGATGAAGCTTGCTTTGCTTATCACTAGTTCGCAAATGCGAACATTAGTATGTAGAGCTGTGCTTGGTTATATCCACTAGGCTCACTGAGAAATCAGTCTAAGAAGGGAAGAGTTCCCTGAAAGCCTAACTCATGGAGAGACCTATCTTGAAAGAGACCATTGCAGTGAGTGACTCTCAGACTGAGGGACCCATGGGGTCAAAAGTTGATTTGTCACATCATTATCACAAAACACTGGTGGTGGATGACCTGTGAATGACCAGACACAGGATTTCAGTGTTCTAAGAAGTCAGACGGTCAAGTTGGCTGTGCTGAAATACTATAAGGTGGATGAAAATGTCAAGATTAGTTGACTTTGTCTAGTGTCCTTCTGATGAATGTGGTGCTGGGGTGCTGGAGTTTTCATGGCTAGCCATGACATTACTGTGGCAAGTGTTGTCTGACTTACAGCTTCAACAAATCAGAGGACAAGTAGTTGTGTATGAGTTAATAAAAGGAAGGAACTGGGGAAAATGTTAGATGATTCCTGTAATTAATTGTCCCAGGCAGAAAGATTGTTATCATTTCTTTGTTGATAGGATAATGAATTTACATTTTCCCCAAAGCAAGACAGATAAGAGGATACATTGAAGAAAAGATTATCTATTTGGGAAGCCATTGAAGTAGTCAGATTTTAGTCACTGAAGTTACACAAAATTGGGCTCTAACGTACAGAGGGAGAGAGAGAGAGAGAGAGAGAGAGAGAGAGAGAGAGAGAGAGAGAGAGAGAGAGAGAGAGAGAGAGAGAGAGAAGATACAGAACAAAAACATAGATGTATTATTATTGGTTCACTTAGGTATCTAGGCTAATATTACCCATCCTTTAAATTGCTAACATCCTTTGCAGCCTAAACTCTGAGTCATGTTCCACATTGTTGAATTAACTCTATGTGATCTATGTGAAAAGCATTTGCCTATTACTATCGAGGGAACCTTCTCTAGAAATAGACTATGGGTAATTTTCTCCCAGAATCATATATCACAAGGCATGTTTTGAATTCTCAATTTTTAAAATAATTTCTTCCTCTGTTTTTTCTTTACATCTCAAGGTTCTTCTTGTCTCATTAGTAGTTTGAATTTTAGAATTAGATATGAGAAAATCTTTATATATTTTCAACAATGACAGTGAACATTTCCAAATACAGAAAACAGGCTTCTGGCCTCGCTGAAAGGTTAAGTGATGTCTCTAGATTTCTGCTGATAAAACTTTACAGTATCACTTTGGAAAATAACACTGAGAAGAGCTCTTTCAGGAAGGCTTAAAGTGCAAAGCTGTGGGCTTTCTCAGATTTAGCAGGTTAACCCTAGAGTTAGTACTCCCCTGTGGTATCTTAGCATTTTAGCATGTTAAAGATAAAACACTTCTAGTGATCACAGGAGAGAGTGCAATTACCAAAGCAAGCTCATTTTCTCTCTGCTCTTCCTCTAAGCTTTAGCTGCAAAACTGGAGTAAACATCTGTGTGCATGGTGCAGTCTGAAGGGTAAGAAAAGTGGCTTATTTAGACGACACGATTCCAGCTCCAAGCAGGCAGCCATAAACAGCACAGAGACATTATTTCCAGGCCTGATTATCTCTTTTATGTGTCTACTGGATTAATATGAATAAAATCGGAAACGACTAAATTTGATTTAATTTTATCACCAGTCTAACACATAGGATGTTTTAGATGAATCGTCTTCTCATCTACAAAACAAGACATAAATACTTTTCAGATACTCTGACATAGGCCAGGATCACGGTAGTAACTACACTAAACCTTATTAATTAGACCTTCAAAGATGTACACATTTGGACAAAGGCACAGAAACTGGTTTTTGTCAAATTATAAAATTATATGCCCTCACACTTGATTACTGAAAGAGTCAAGAAATTAAAACTCTTTGTTTTACCCCATAATGTCACAGCAGAACCTACCTTGAAAGATGCTCTGACCCCAGAAAAACATGATAGCAAATAGTGGATTTGGAAGAACAAGAGCCAAGCATCTGACCTACTCATGTATAGAAGACAGAGGAAACTTAATTTAGGCATTGGCTGGGGGAGATCAGAGCCTAAGTTTGATCCCTGGAACTTATGCAAAGTCACTTGTGGAGATGTAGATAAGAGAAATTCCAGATGATTCCAGGCCAGTTAGCCTAGTGTATGCAACATGAAACAAAAGACTTTGCCTCAAACAATATATATTGTGAGGAACAAACTCTGAGGTTGTCCTATGATCTGTGCATGTGTGCCATAAAGCAATCACACACTATGATGGCTTGTGTGTGTCCATAATCACACAAAATACGAAGGAACACACGCACATACACGTATACACACACACACAGGGAGCAGAGAGAGAAAGAGAGAGGGGAGAGAGAGACAAACAGAGAGAGAGAGAGAGAGAGAGAGAGAGAGAGAGAGAGAGAGAGAGAGAGAAAAGAGAGACAGAGACAGATTTAGCTTTGAAAGTATAGTCTACATCACAACAAAGGGACAATCCCCCCAAAAATGATGGGTGCAATGAACCAGGAGATAAGATGCCCACAATACTGTGAATTGTTTCCAGCAGTTTTGTTTCTATAAGAGTCATAATCCTTCTATGTGTTAGAATAACAGAAAGTGTACAAGTATCATATTTACAGTGTGTAAATTTAATCTAGAAAACAATTTTGGAAATTGTTTTCATGCTTGCTTTACAGTTGTGAACTCATGTTTGTTTTACAGTCATGATCTCAGTGATTTCTAAAGACCTATCTATGCAGTGGTATGAAAAGAAATATTTCATTGTATTTTAAAAATAGAGTAATTTAAAATTCTGACAGAGCTGGTGCTAACACCATGATTTAATTAATGTTCATTATTTGGAAAATGCTTCTTTAATATGAATCGTAACAGATCATGGAAACTGGCTTAAAATAATGATCTAAGATTCTTCAAACAAACAACTTTTGGGCAGTGTTTATTAGCAGGGTTGTCACATATCTACTGTAAACAGTTAAAAGGGAGGAAAATAAAACAATAAATTTAAAAAACATGACAGTGAAACAATCAATACGTAGTCATTGATCCCTAATCACAAAAGATACTACAAGTTCATCCCTAGCTAATAATTGCATCCAACATCCCTACGAATTCCCTGCCATTTCTGGGTGTATAGCCAGAGACTAAGGTGTTCATAAATGTTATATTAGAAGTCTTTTGCTTTATAATGCAAACCATGCCTGTGACCCAAAGGAAGAATATATACAACAGTCTTCTCTTGGATATTCGGTCCCCTTCATTCTTTTGATGCTCTTTCTCACTTTCAGGGAAGGAGCAAAGGGACTTGGGGTTTGCGGCCCTCTCCCCTGCTGTCCTTCATCCCACAGTCACTGAAGACGCTGGGAAACCTCCACTGCTCAGCGGAGCAGCCATGCACAGCCCACTGGCTTTCATCAGCAACTTCTAGGCTTTAGCAAAGTTTCTAACAGAGAGCCATGTGCCTTATTATGCAGTCCACCCGCTCCATTCGCCATGGCCTGGCGTGAAACAAGGACGAGCAGACAGCCCCCACAAAGGGTTCTCGGTCTGTGAGAGCCTCAAATGAGTTCTTTGTTCTTTGCCGCATTGGGGAACTGGTGTACTGAGTGAGTCTCCGCAGATCGGAAGTGGTGGATCAGAGGCTTTCTGTGGCCCTGACAGCCTCCTTCGTTATTCAGCCCACCCAGAGGGGCTACTGTGAATTTGAGTCAGCTTTTCCCTGAGCTAGTTACCTGGGACTAAATGCTGGCCATTAGAGGACGTATCAAGACATGTGGGAAATGTTATTTCTTTTTGTTTGTGGTGCTTTATTCTATTTTTCATATATATATACATACATATATATATGTATGTATGTGTGGAGAGCCACAGATAGCAGCGCCCCCTGCTGCTTCCCGGGCGCAATGCGCCCCCTTTTGCGCATGCGCAGTGAGTAATCCTTATGCTCATGCGCAGTGAGCAAGCCCCTTATGCGCATGCCTGAAGGCATGGCGTGAGGTGGCGTGATTCAAACAAGTCATAGCGTCAGGTGGTGTGATCTGACAAGGCATGGCGTGAGGTGGCATGATCCGAATGCACCAACTAGGAGTGACGACGTGGCAGTTTCTGATAGGACAGGCACACTATAAAGGTTCTGTGGGAGCTTTTCCCGGGGTCACTCTGGTAGTCAAGGATCCTGAATAAAACTGCTGCAAGAAGAGTTCCCTGTGTTGGTGTCTTTCCTGCTGGTCGGGGGCAGCATCGACATGTATGTATATATATATATCCCATATTGTATGTATATCCTATTATGTGTATGTGTGTGCATGCACATGAGCATGTGCATGTATATATAAAATATGGCCTGAGTTCTTAAACATTAATTTGGGAATATAACAGTATTAGAGTTGCAGCAATGTCCCATGTAAATGTAAGACCTAAGAGGAAGAAAAATCAATGAAATAAAACACCACAACAAGGGCTAGAGAGCTGGCCCAGGGGTTGAGGGCACCTGTCATTACTGCAGAGAAAAAGGATTCTCTTCCGACCAGGCACATGGCGGCTCATAACCACCTGAAACTTTTTTCTGGGTGTCTTGGCTTGGTTCTCTTCTGGCCTCTGCAGCACTGCACATATTCACATGCAGGTGACCAGTTACCCTTGATCTTCCCCTAACCCAGTTTTGCTGAAACATGGGCCAAAATGGTTTGGGGAGAAACATGATTAGTTGTCTTGCCCAGGAACGGGTTATTACTAGCATTTGATGAAAGGTGTTCTATGTCCCACAAAACATTCCATTTCATAGAGCTGAAATGAGCAGGAACATGTTCCTGATGCTTTTGTATGAAGAATTTGAAGTTCAGGAACACTAATGACCAAAACGTTGACATCCACAGCTGGGATTTCACTCAGAACTCCTCATAGGCGTCAGGAAACATAACATATATATATCACATGACTATTGATTTGCAACATTTATTTATTTAATAATTAATAAATCTTATGTACTCTGCAATGAGAACCCAAGAATGAAAAGGAAAATCAAACAGGATCTCTAAACATAAGATTTTCAAACAAAACAAAACAAAAACAAAAACAAGTAAACAAAAATTCCAACCATACATACTTAAGATCTAAAAATTTCAAAGAGATAGAAAATAAATGACTGAACAATGAAACCATTTGATGTCAAGCATGCATTATGATAAGGACAATAAAGAGATTTAAGGAGAGACAGACGATTTAAAATCCATGTTTTAAGAGAAAAACCACAAAAGGTTAGGATGTAAGGCACAAGAGGCTCTGGGACCAGGCCATGGGAGAAAGTGAATGCTATGGGACACATAAGAGGCTATAGATAAAGGGACTGTCAGGGGGCAGGTCTTGAGGCCATACTCCTTGAAATATGGTCAGAAAATAGCAGAAAGAGCCAGGCTCTTCACAATGGTTGGTGAGAAAAGTGAGATAGACGCTGGTTAATAACTTGTCCTCGAGGTCAATGGCAGCACTTATGGTGCCTTGTGGGTTATCATTCAGTGTGTAGCTGAGGGGATATCCAATCACATGAGAGCTTCTTCAGGAACCAGGCTGAGAACACCACATTCTCATTAGGTGAGACAGAGCTTCAGAGTCATTGGAAGGGTGCAGAACACTGGGGGAGGTGAGGCTGATGAGATTGCTAGGCTAAAGAAACCATGAAACAACAGTTTTATTGAAAAGAACTAAAAAGTAGAAAATGAGTCATAGCAAAGGGACTGATACAGTCACTGAGAAACAGCACCTCTGTCTGGTCTCAGACGTTTCCACCCTTGACGGGAAATGCAGTGCTTACTGCTTGGATGGTCTCCACGTCCCCTTAGACTCTAACAATTTGTCGTCTATGTTTTTGCCTCTTTGGGTGTGTCCATTTTCCCTATTTCACTCTAGAATAATATATGTAACCTTTGACATCTGTTCACACATAATAACGATGATGCTAACCCATGCTGCAGTGTTATCATTCTGCCATTTAAAAATTATGTAATGTTCAGGAGTGCTTTACCTATATGTATATCTGTGCAGTATGAGCATTCCTGATGCCTGCAAAACGGAGAAGGTAGAATCCCCTGAAACTGGAATTACAGATAGTTGTGAGCCACCATGTGGAGTTTGAGAATCAAAGCTGTGTCCTCTGGAAGAACAGTCAGTATTCTTAAACACTGGGCTGTCTCTCAAGCCCCCACTTCGCCATTTTTAAAGACGTGATAATATTCTGTTACATGACTGCATCATCATGTGCTTCTCAGGTTATCAATTAGCAAATATATCTAGCTACTGTGAGTAATGATACCATAAGCATATGTCTTCATCTTCTTTTTCAGCATTTTTGGGAGTGCAACATCTGGATTCAACTGGGAACTGCATGAGGACCACACGAACTGTTTCAGTCAACTGTTGAAAATGTAAAATATTTTTACAACTTTTGCAACAAATTAATTACAACTTCAATACATTACATGTTTATAGTATTTAACTTTTGGTTGATATTCTATGTTTTTCCACTCCTAGGGTGGTTTCTTTTAGTTCTTTGAGTATTATAGATGAGAGTTGACCTAAAAATCATTGTCAAATTAATTCCAAATTTTGTATTTTTACCAATGCAATTTTGGTAGTTTGATAAATATGTTATAATTTATTGTTTCTTCAAAGGCTTTGTTATGTTTTATTAAATGATAGATAATTTTAATCTCTTAATATATAGTAATATTGAGAGTAGAATATTCCACAACTTCAAGGTTTTCTTTTGTTTTTTTTTTCTTGAAAATAAGTTAGTTTACAAAATAAGTAAACAGCCAACAGAGGCCTCTTAGAGAAGAATCATCTCAGAATGCAGAATGGGTATAAGGAGAGTTTGGGACATCCCTACATTTGGAAGTTGGAAGAAAGCCAACACAATGTGAAAATAGAAGCCAAATTCAGAAAAAACCAAAGAAGTGGTTTTCAAAAACTAGTGTGAGTTCAAGGATAGAATTGGCCATTCTACATGGGAATGGTGACATGACTAATGTGGCCTGGTGTTAACAGAAGGAGTCTCGGTTTTCTGGGTTCAAGAAACAGACTAAATACAAAGAGATGATAAGGAGAAATATTTATAGAGATTTTGCAGAATATGGGGAAACAGACAATGAATTTCCTAAGACATAATATGTAATTTTTGTCACTCCAATTAATATTAACATAGAGTACAAAAGTATACTGTGACTTGGGAATGCATAAATTAGTGTATTTTAAATAAGTTAAGTGCCAGGAATTAGAAAATATATAAATATCCAGATACTTATAACAGCTATTACTTGTTATAAGAGATGTAAATTCTTCCTTTCTTAATACTTTCATATACACAAATCATATTTTATTACAAATTCTTATATAAGACAGTTTACATATGTTTATGTTATATATTTATATGTAATATATATTTGTCTAAATGTTCTTTATTTCTCACAGCTAGCTTAATAACTACACAATAATCAATTATAACAAAACTTTCTTAATATTTTTATTGAATATTTTACTTTGTATTTTTCTTTTGTACTTATTACAATGGTTACACTTGTTTATGCTTGTGGGTATGTGAAGGATTTCTTTAGAATATATAGATCAATTTTCTTAGTGAAAGATACAATTATAATTTAAGAATATTAGAAACTAGTTTTTTTGTTATTGTCCAATAGTATTGAATTTTGAGCTGAATATATTTATTATAAAATTAATTTGGAAGAAAAAGAATTAAGAACAAATGGGGAGTTCTAAATAGAAGGACAATTAACACCAATTTACAATCATGGAATGTTTTCACTTCATGAGTGAAAAAAAAAACAATAGAGCGAAAGGGATGGACAGAAATAGATTCAACATTCTTTGATATTTTAGTGTTAGATAAAGAGGAACACTTGAATCTGTGAGGAAAGATGTTTAAATGCTTTTTAATTAATTAATTAATGAAGCAAACCTGAAAAGATCAAAACAGATTTTTTTAAAAATTTCTTTTATTAATTAATCCATATTACATCTCAATGGTTATCCCATCCCTTGTATCCTCCCATTCCTCCCTCCCATTTTCCCCTTACTCCCCTCCCCTATGACTGTGACTGAGGGGAACTTCCTCCCCCTGTATATGCTCATAGGGTATCAAGTCTCTTCTTGGTAGCCTACTATCCTTCCTCTGAGTGCCACCAGGTCTCCCCATCCAGGGGACATGATCAAATATGAGTACGTGTGAAAGTCATACCCCACTCTCTACTCAACTGTGGAGAGTGTTCTGTCCATTGGCTAGATCTGGGTAGGGGTTTGAAGTTTATGGCCTGTATTATCCTTGACTGGTGCCATATTTTGAGCGGGACCCCTGGGCCCAAATCTGGCTATCATAATGTTCTTTAGGTTTCTAGGACCTTCTGCATCCTATTACTTTGCTATTCTCCCATGCTTCTCTCATCTAGAGTCCCAGTAGGATGTCCTCCCCTCTGTCCCAGTTTCCTGGTTAGTGAAGACTTTCATGGGACATGCCCCTTGGGCTAGTATGCAGATATAAGTGAGTATATACCGTTTGACTCTTTCTGCTTCTGGGTTAACTCACTCATTATGATCATTTCTAGTTCAATCCATTTGTCCAAATATTTTGGGAATTCCTTGTTTTTAATAGCTGAGTAGTATTCCATAGTGTAAATGTACCACAGTTTCTTTATCCATTCTTCTACTGAGGGACACAAAAATGTGTGGTCAGTTTACACATTATGATGATATGATTAGTGCTGTTATGAAAAATGGGGTAAATGAAAAGATTTTTTATAAAAGAAATAATAAATGTAAGATTGTAATAGAGTTCAGCTAGTCTTGGTGGAATGTTTGGGTAAATATATACAAGTAAGCATTATTATTAGTCAATAGGAGGGCTAAATAACTTATTTTTTATACTTAGGCCACCACATATAAACTCCAGGTAAATGAGTTTAGCAGACATGTCCTTGGTGCCTCCCTTATTACTACAGATGCTTTGTCTGTAACTGGACTTTATGTTTACAGGGCCAGCCAGATGGAAGAATAGCCACTTCCTGTGTCACCCCTACTTTATTTGCAATATTTGTTTTGGCCTCTAAATATCCTCATATTGAGTATTGCAGGGCTAAGTGATGTTAAATTGTTAGATTATAAGTATAACAGTGCAGTATCACATCAGCAGGCCATTGCCTTAATTCATTCTATAATAGAGAGGGCATGGAACAAGAGTTTGTGACTATAAAAAGTCATGTTTAAGTGCATCAGTTGTGATTTCCATGGTGTGTTTGATACAGTATTAAAAACACACAATCCAGCATCAACCAATAACTATTTCTTGTGACAACATAGTGACTAATATTACATTTCCAAGACTTAAACTGGACTATATCTCTCTCCCCACTATAAAATATACTGAAAATTGAAAGTGATTAATGGAACATTAAAATGTGCTTTTGTCTGAGACTGCTCAATGTAGTTGTCATTTTCATTTTGCCATCCTACTCATAGATTATATTTATATATTAATTATATAATACATATTACTATTTCATAAAAGATATTAAACAAAGTTCTTCTGAAAAGATGAGTATAAATAACATTTGGTGTTTAGAAAATTATATAATATATAAGCAACACCTGTGAAATACATTTAATTTTAATGATTACAGATTATTTATATTTGCATTTTAGATGTATCAGAATAACTAATACACACACTGGAAATTTTAGTGAATCTTAGGTCAATATCAAGATATTTATAATTTTTATAGGATAATAAGCAATATTCTAAATATACTTCAAATTAATGATTGGCTTTTTGTTCAACTGATCCTTAAATTTTTAAAATAAAGACGGAGTGGAGTGGATAAGGAGAACACAACAGGAACATAAACATAAAGTGTAAGGAAGAGAAAGTAAAAGAGGGAATATGGATTCATATGGAAATCTAATTCAGTGGAAGTGCTTTAAAGTATGTATGTACATGAAGGTAATCTAAAGCAAATCATCAATTGGACATCTCTTGCCACCAAATGAAGATTTCAGTTCTGAGAATGGGTTATATCTACTTGAGTTGTTGGCCAAAGGAGTCTCATGGGAACCCCGTTCCCCCCCCCAAAAAAAAAACCCCAGACTATTTCCAAGACTATTGGTTGCTCTCCAAACTGTTGGTAAGGCCCCATTGCTGAAGATGACACCACACAACTCAGTCAACATGGACAACTTGAGTTGTGCTCATCTAGAACCCTCACCCTTACTGATTAGTGTTCTTGGTACAGGAAGATCCTTTCCGTGCTGTTAAAAAGAAAGATAAACATCAACCCAGATACAAAATTTTCAATGTGTAATGGTTATAATGCAATATTAATAAATTCAATAGTGGTGCAAACATTGTGGGATTAACTAACCAGTCTGGTTAGATTTATGGCCCACTCTACAAAATGGAACCTGTTCCTGGCTCTGCTCAAGTTGCTAAGAACACAATACTATGTATATATAGTAGAGGAAAGCACCAAATACTTTTGTTCTACTAAAGAAACATAGCATAAACATGATTCATAGTTATATTCTGGTATATTCATAGATTAGCACCTCTTTCAGCTATTATCTTAGAAGCTTCCTTTTGTAATACAAGTTGTGGAGATTCCTCCAACGGGTCAATGTGCAGAGAGTGAGAGACTTTATATCAGTCTGTCGTAAATGGGATATCTCCATCAAATGCAACCTATTAAGGATCATGGATCTATGCAGGACAGCGGCTAGAAAGATTGTATGAACCAGAGAAGATAAATGACATCCAGGATAATATTTCCAGATACAATAAGACTGTGACGCATGTGAACTCCAAAAGACTGGCAACATGCATAGGGCCTGCGTAGGTCTGGCCGGTTGGGATCCAAACACTGAGAGAGCAAGCGGACACAATCCCTACCTCTAATGCAGAAGCTACCTTTAGTTGATATCCACTCCGAAATGAACATTTTATTTTCTCTAAGGCCGTCACACTGGGTATATATACAAACCACTTTAAGGCAAGGCCTCATGCTCAACAGTAGATTGCTAACACCAAACAAACTCAATAAATAGTAATTTAGGAGGTTCTTTGTATCATAATGCTTTGAAGGGGCCTTAAATTTTTATTTACAGGCCTTGTCTGTATATATTGTGGTTTCCAGAACTGTGATTTCATGAGATGACTGTGCGCCAAAATTTGTGTGTATGTAAATCTCTATATTCCTGGAGCTAATTCTTTGGTCTTTTTCTTCTGTTTATTTGTTGTTGTTGTTATTATTATTATTATTATTATTATTATTATTATATATTTTGCTGTTTTTGAACTATAACTACTACTACTATGTTATTACTATTATTTTATTATTATTATTATTTATTAAAGACTGTTTATATTCTAATGAGATGGAGTTGGGCAGGTGGGGAAGCGGGGAGGATATAGGGGAGGAAGGAAAATGTAATCAGAATATAGTGTATTAAAAACAATCTATTTAGATAAAAATTTTGACTGAAAAATTAAGGATTTGTTAAGTCAGGCGATCCAGTCATTTTAATGCTTTTGGTAATTATTTTCAGACTGCCTCTGGGAATAATTCTTTGTTTTATAGTCTCATGAATATTCAGCTTAAGGTTGAATTTATCACCGTCTTGAGTTGAAATTGTAGCTCGGTGATAGAGTTTTAGTTAATTATTGTTTTGATTTGTTTCCATCCCTACTCCCTCCCCCTCCTCTCTCTTTCTCGTGTGTGTGTGTGTGTGTGTGTGTGTGTGTGTGTGTGTGTGTGTGTATGTGTGTGTGTGTGTGTGTGTGTGTGTGTGTGTGTGTGTGTGTGTGTATTTGTGTCTATGCCATCTATAGTTAGGCAATATTTTTCATTGGTGATTTGTATTTATTAGTAAAATGATGGCGAATAACTTATTTCTGATCTTGAAACTTTTCAAAGACAGAAACTGACTTTTCTTTGCCCCATCTCTGTGTCTCTTTTGTAATAGTTCTCTTGGTCTGTGTTTTAGCTTTCCTTGTCTATGACAATGTATCTGAGGCAAACATCTTAAAATGAGAGACTTCTTATTTTAAGTCACATGTTTAGGCCTTTCCGTGCATGATTGTCCATACCCTCTGTCCCATGTCTGCAGTGTTTCATCACAGGCTGGGGTCCACACAGGCTGACCGTAGAACATTACTTCAGGGTGTCCAGGAAGAGGCTGGGCTCTCAATGCCCTTATCAGGTCACCTGCTCCAAGACGTACGTCCTTCTCACTGGGGCACAATCCTAAATTGCTACCATCTCCCAACAGTGTCTCAGGCTGTCAGTCACGTCTATAGCACAAGGCCTGGGGTGGCATTTCAGACCTCAGTCTGTATTAAGTCTGAAAACACTGCTGTGAACTTGGAACAACTGTCTCTTATTGCAAGATTATATTATTTGCAATGTGTAATGCTTGATCTTCTTCTAAGTTGGGGGAAAATGATTCGATTTCCTAAAGTCTGGCAATAATTTCCTTAGTATTTTGCTCCTTATAGATGAAGTTTAAAATGGTGGTAACAATGATGGACTATG
Source organism: Acomys minous (assembly GCF_964271855.1). Classification (NCBI taxonomy): domain Eukaryota; kingdom Metazoa; phylum Chordata; class Mammalia; order Rodentia; family Muridae; genus Acomys; species Acomys minous. The sequence goes on from NC_140500.1 coordinate 10,568,356, forward strand.
AAACCTCATCTATATATTTCTAATCAGTTTACTATCATTCTTTATTATTATATATACATAAACAAACATATATACGTATATATGCTAGTTTATACAACAATATTTAAAATTTTGATAGATAGATTTAAGTAGTTACTAAATTTTCTTTTTCACCAATATAATTCATTGGAGAAAAATCCATGATTCCTAATCATTATTAGAAAAAAAAATACTATGCTCACCTTACATCAAATTCTCAAAAAAGTTTTTCCTGTGTTTATTTAGTGTTTGTAATTTGTTTAATAATTTGCCAAATGACAGAACTTCAGTTATTATGTCATCAAGGACCCTCATTAAGGAATGGGTCTCTTAGTTTTTTAATGAAATGCTTTTGGTTGTGAAATATCACATGAAAATATTCTTGTGAGTCAACTATGTTCTTATTTTTCTTAACATCAGTTTGAATTTTCAAGATAACTTTATTTTACATATTGAATGATGGGTAGGAAGTCAAGGCAAAAAGTTAAATATCATATCCACAAGGAGGAGCAGAAAAGGAATATGCAGATTTCGCTGGCTCCCTTGCTTCTCAAGATCAGCTAGCTTTTCCTCTGTGCAACTCAAGACCCAGCCTATTGATGGCGCTTTTACTTCTCAGACTGGATCTTCCATCCTTAATAATGGCCATTACAAGCTCCCCAAAACAAGCCCACAGGTCAACCTGATGAAGACAGTTTCTAATGGTTCAAGCTTAACAACACAAGCAAAGCCCCCAAGTTACAAGTTACATCAAAATGTTTATATTTTATTAACTTTGCAAATTATTCCTATTTTGTTATCCTATTGCATCAATGGCTTTTTTCTTGTAAGTTTTGGGATGTAGGTGGTAAACCGTAAAATTTTAATTTCCTCCCAGTAACCACTGAATATTATCATCAAAATCTTACCAGGTGTCTTGTAACTTGAAACAATAATGTATAAAGCAAAGTTCTTGTGTAAAACTTTTAGTTCTTGTGAAGAATTCATTATTTATCCCTGAACTAACACAAATGCTTCTCCAATTCATCTCTGCCTCCATTTTCCAGTATATTGATTCTCTAGACATGAAAATATTTATGCCATACAATGAAAATAGTTATTGTGAATAAATTATAGTGGATTGATGAATACAAACCACAACACTAATAACATATCAAAAATTAAAATACCTGTTCCTGTCAACAAATGAAATAAATTATGTCTGTCTTGGGGGAAAAATGAAGCAATTTCAAAAACATAGCTGGAAACTGAGGATTTTGTTTCTGACTATCATATGTCAAAAGAGAATCATTCAGACAATATCAATACTGAGGCCAATTTTTGTAGTTATTAAAATGTGCTGTATTCCTCCTTAGTCAAAAATGGTCTCCAATCATACACGTACTCAAAATGAAAAGCTTCTCCATAGACGTCTGAGAAAAACTGACTGAATTCTTAGCTGAAAGGAAACACTTATTTTTGCCACTATGCAGGGAAATAACAGATTACTGAGTTTTACCCCAAAATGACCAGTTTCACTTGAGGTATTTATTTTATAAAACTATTAATGGACTAAATTTAAAAGTAATGACCTACAATGACACCCAAGTCTTATACTTAAAATGGGTGGCACAGAGGGAAAGATAATGTATTTCATCTCAATACAGTTATGAAGGATAAAAATTGTAAGTTCCTACTTATGTCGCTCTCTCCCAAATTACCTCTCCTAAAGCAAAATTATATAATCGATCCTGGAGATGAACAACAAGATGATTAAAAGCATGACCTTCGGCTCTCTTCCCCCAGGAAACACTTTGCTACAGATTTACAAGTTTGAAGCTTACTATATAAATTTTAGGCACAAACATGATTTTAGTGTTGTATAGATAAAGAAAATATACCTTAGCACTCTTTTATTTTCATTTTTTATAACATTTATAATCTTATTGTACACAAGATATTTTATTCTTAGGCTATTTCAGCAATAAACTTAATCAATATACTTAAAAATTCATGATTTATTTAATTGTTTTTATAATGGAAAAAAAGCAGTGAAGGGAAAATACACATAAATGCCTGGCTACTTAAGATAGAAAATGGTAAGAATTGAGAAGTTGGGACACAGAAAAGCAGGAAATGACACACATACACAGAGGGTGCCAATTTCAATACTCTCTAAATTATAGCAACATGAGAGAATAGATTTATATTTAAGATTTTAGAATATAAAAACTGAATGGGCAATTTTTTATTTTTTATTTTTTACATATATATATTTATATTATTCCACATATATACAATAAACTACCTATAGCAAGAATAACCATCAAACAATTAGGAATTATATAAATGTTACATTCTTAGTGTTTTGGCTATTTGTATTTGACAGCCTTGAAGCACACATTTTTCCTGTCTTGGTGCTTCTAAAATTCTGAATGTAAATCAATCTCCACCACATATTTGTCATTATCAACTTAGAACACCTGTCTAGATCGAAAAATATCTTAACCCCTAAACAACCAAGCTTCATTGTAAAACTAAGCTACCTGGTCTTCAAGTCCATCAGAGACTTGAGAAGGAATAAACTTGATTACCTGAGTATGCCAGGAGTGCAGCTTAGTAGCTTTCAAAATGAGAAGATGACAGAGACAGTTTGATACCTGAACAGTCACTCAAAGCTCTCTATTATGTTGAAGCATCTTCTTCAGATTTCTGGCCCAATATATCTGATAGACATATTTGTGAGGCAGGAACTATTGAGGACTTGCTTACCCTGTCTTGGCAGAGTTTGACTGTCAACTCTGCCTGCATCCAACCTTGCCCTTAAAAATTTTTTTTATTAATTTATTTAGATTACATCTCAACTGTTATCCCATCACTTGTATCCTCCCGTGCCTCCCTCTCTCCCACTTTCACCCTATTCCCTTTCCTTAGGTCTATGACAGAGGGGGACCTCCTCCCCCTCTATAAGATCATAGGCTATCAAATCTCATCTTGGTAGCCTGCTTATTCTTTCTTGGAGTGTTCTCAGGCCTTCCCACCCAGAAGAGGTGGTCAAATTAGGGGCACCAGAGTTCATGTCAGAGTGAGTCCCCGCTCTTCGCAGAACTGTGGAGAATGTCTTGACAACTGGTTAGATAAGAGAAGGGGTTCAATGTTTACTACATGTATTGTCCTTTGTTAGTGCACCCTGATCCACCTGTTACGATGTTCTTTTTGTAGGTGTCTAGGACCCTATGGGTCCTTCTATTTCTGCATCTCCTATATTCGTCTTACCTAGAGTCCCAGTGGGATGTCCTTATATCTATCCCAATCTCCCGGTTAGTGAAGACTTTCATGAGACATGCCTTTTGGGCTAGTGCCTGCTTATACATTAGTATATACCATGTGAGTCTTTCTGCTTCTGGGTTAACTCACTCAGTATGATCATTTCTAGTTCCATCCATTTGTCCACAGATTTCGGGAATTCCTTGTTTTAATAGCTGAGTAGTATTCTATAGTGTAAATGTACCACAGCTTCTTTATCCATTCTTCTACTGTGGGGCATTTAGGCTGTTTCCAGGTTCTGGAAAAAGTAGACTAGTGATTGACATGACCATTATTTGATCAGCTAACAAATAACTTATACAACTTATTTATCCTAAACAAGCCTGCATTAGCAATTTCAAACTATTGGAAGTAAACCTTGTATTATAATTGAGTTGTGTGGGTACAATACCTCATATTAAAGTAGAAATATTTATATATAATGTATGTGAAGAATAAACTTCCAATTGAATTATATACCACTGGATCTAAAATTAAACTTATTTTGCATTTACACACAAAAGTCTATACCAGTGAGTTAAAAATAACCTTGTGAGTGACAACTGAGGCTTTAAGTTGAGGAGTAGATTCACTAATCTACGTTTTGTTCTATCTTCCCTACATATTTCTATATTTCCCCTTTCTTCATTTTTCAACCCCTATCTCCAAATCTAAGAATGGAAGATAAGGGCAAAGAAAGGCATTGCTGCATCTAACCTTGTTTTCCTTCTAAATAAGACCAATAATAACTTACAGGTAGTACAGATGAGACTTGATAGGCTGCCTGGTTAAGTTTTAGTAGTCTTCAAAGTCAATATTCAACTTTTCCAGGATTCCAAAACAAAATGATCTGGTTCCTCCTCACATGTATCCCCAAATTTTGAATACATGAAAGGTTAGACTGATTGATAAAAACACTCCGGTCCTGCCTAGTATTTGTTCTAGTAGGTGCTGACCCATGACTAAACTCTAGCACAGAAGACCTTAGACTCTAGACACATTGTTGGGGGTTACTGTCTAGGTATTTTCAAGTGTTGAAGCTTGATTTCACAGAAGCCTCCACAAACTTCTGGGGACTTGTTTGACTGGTTTCCCATCACTCTTTGCATCTAATCTCTAATCTTACATAAACTTTTCTTTATTTGGTTGTCAAAATGCTTAAAATATGTGCTTTGAAGGCCACAGGAAGCAGAAGGTGCTGTCTGTCTCTGAAATGCCCATAAGCAACAAGTATATAATACCCCAGTTCTGTCTTGTCTTCACATGATTTTGAGATGATCTGAGTCACATGAGCATCATGCTCTGGTTTTCTTCCCATGGATAAATCTTTTTGAGCAATAGTCTATGATGTTGACTATTTACTCCTTGCTTAAACAAGTTCTTCTCTCTGTTCCGTTTCTACATTTTACTTTGTTTCCTGTGCATCATTCAGTTAGTTAATTGCAGTTCCAAATGGTTCTCTCTCTTCTCTGTTCAGGATAACTGTAGCCAGGCAATTATTTCAAATTAATAGCTGAAGCTTGCACTTTTATTCTGTTCTGTGGAATGGGAAGCATGATGTCATTATCACTTCCCCATTCCCCCTCTGACCACAGCTTAAGCATCTGTTACACCGACTTCTGTATCTTTTCTCTCTTTATTCGGTTTCTGAGGTGCAATTTAATTAAATAACTTCCAGATTGTCCTTTTTCTCTTTAGCTCTGGAATGTCTTTCATTTAATTGAATTTTAATTCAAATTATGTTTTTAGCTTAAGTAACCATGCACTTAATATTTCTTCTCTCATTTTAGCTGGCAACTCTCCATATCATTTTTTTCACTCTTGCCTTTCATTATTTTGTATTCTTAATTATACATTTTTAAAATAAGATTTTTGTATGACAGTTTTACTCTTATTTGTTCTCTTCTACCTAAAGTGTAAACATCCGTGAATCATAGTAAAATATAAATACATGGCTCTGAGTTTAATGATACATCTTAAGTTCACCTTTATGAGGGTAGATATTTTCCTTTGGAGAAGGATAAACACTTACAGTTTATATTGATATTATTTTCTAAAAAGTGCAGAACTTGATTTTACAAGTAATGCTGATCTAAGTCCTTTTATAATGTGAACATCAAGCTTGGGGATTTTTAAGACCTAAGGGTAATAACTCCAAGCTTCATGAGAATAAAGACCGTGGTTAAGTTTGTCAGGGGAAAGCTAACTTTCATCATCCATAAGTTTTAGATTTCCAGAATGAAGTGATGGTTCATCCTTTTGCACAGGGCATTGTATGTGAAAGACAGAAATTTTTGAGGCTGAATCCATTCTCATCATCTGCCTCATCCAAGCCCAGTATTACCCATGGCCCCAACATAACATAAAATCCAGTGAGTTGGGTTAGACAATCTTCTCACTGTTACCGAGGAAATGACAGCTTCAGCTAATGCTTTTACCTTTTCTCGTGAGCTTGCAATGTTTTGGTTTCCTTATGTTCCCCGCTCCCCCCCCTATTTTCTTATGCTACATGTGTATAAATTAAATTAAGAGATCTCTTTCATATCTACATCACTAGTGTATAGTCTATTTTTATTTACATACCTATTGTTTGCTTGATTTACTTATAGTTATATGAATAGACATGCATGGTGGGTCCCTGAATTTTCCCGTGCATGTCTTTGATACTCAGATACAAAAATATGCTAAGCAACACATGCTAGGGAAAGGCATTACTTGGTAGAAGGATATCTGATTACTTCAAGACACATATGACCAGAGCTATTTTTTTTAAAGTATAACCACTGCATAAATCCATGCTGTCTGTTACCATTTTAATTGTCAGATGTAATGAAATTCATTTAAATATGTATTAATCCCCTTTTTATGTTCTTGATCTCAGATAAAGATTTTAATTATATGTCTGCATTCTGGTTTCACGTTTTCCTATTCCTATATGATGTACTTTGTCCATGCTGTCTCCTTACATTAGGGTGGTCCACTGTCTCTACAATTCCTAGGTGTTACATGCATGTACTTGATATTGAACCCTGTTGGGTTACTGTGTCACAGGTGTCTTTTCACATTCTATAATTATACCTTGACTACATCCACCTTGCATTTTGATGCACAATTTTCTATATAGCAGTCAGATTTATCTTTTTTTTTTATAATACAAAGCAGGCATATTTGAAGCAACAAAACTCTGCTGAGATGCTTTTGTGAAGATAAAGTTTCAGATAAACCAGTAATAATTTTTCATGACTTTCTCCATGGCAGGCATAAAAATATAAATACACCATAGGCATCCTCTTTTAACTGCACTGTTCCTACAGTTCATCTTTTTTCTTCCAAAGTGAGTTAATAGCCCAGAGTTTGCCTGTGTAGCTTGATGGAACAATCTGTCGCCATGGGAAGATTCCTCATCACCACCACGATGTATGAACCCCGGAAGATGCCTCCTTTCCACAAAGCCTACAGTGAGCTTCAATGTTAGGTCTACTTTCCTGGATCAATTCCAGCCTGAATAATACACAATGTTGCCTAAAATTCTTTCAGCAGTTGAAACTCAATACAGGATATTTCTTCATGTGTCATGAAAACACTGAATGATCTATTATTTAATCTCTAGGGTAGAAGCTTTTCAGTGTTACTTATTACTTTTCAGGACATAGTCAAAACAGGTTTGTTGTATCAGAAATAAATGTATTGCTTCAATACATTTTTATCTTTTTTAACCCATGTGGATTCGCTACCATGAAGCCTTCAGATAATATTGCAGATATGTCGACTGATGCTGAGTAAAGTTAGATTTTAGAGTAGTAAATGCATCAATTCCAAAGGATTATGTCTGAAACTGCACAATTTATATATTGAATGACCTGGCTCTACGCTTTAGGATTACACAGACCTTGGAGATTTGAATATTCTAGGACCACACATAGAGAAAATACACATCTCTCTTTCTACAGTACTGAGCTGCATTTCACTAAATCATACATAGAGGAAGAAAATTCCACTGTTAAAATTGCTCAATAGATACTTTTAAAAGTACAACCAACATTTCTGTGTGGCTCGGTCAATATAGTCAAAATCATAAGTTGAAAATGTTATTTAGGACTGGCTTAGAATTGAAGTGGGAGAACATGTGAATTCTCATATTTCTTCTTCTCCCTGTTTTCTCTTCTCCGTCCTCTTTCAGAACTTTCTTCCACACTCTCTCATCACTCCTTCCATCCATTCCCTATCCCTTGCATTTTCTCTCCTTTAATGCACATCTAAGCAATATTTCTTTTATTTTTTTCTTGCAAATCAACAACAACAATTCTAACATGAATAATTAATTTTTACATTATCTACAATGCAAATTATAAAAGAAAATAAAAACATTAACTCAACATATTACCTCAGTTCTCTAGTGAGTGCTTACCAAAAAGATATGGTAAGTTCAGCAGCATTTCTGGGAGATCACAAAGAAACATGTCCTTGTAAAGGATACATTTCTAAGATAACCTATCATAAAAATTAAAAATATTGGAAATAAATGGCCCTAAATTGCCAACTTGGAGAGTTTTCTTACAGGATTGTTCAATGCTTTGGTTTATGAATAGTAATTAATAGTAATAACTATAGGACAACTACCATTGGTCATGCAGAGGAAGCCTAAGTGATGTAACGTAGCTCACCTACTTCTCTGAAACTATGCACATCTTAAACATAAGGACACTATTTTTTTTTTTATCAATTGCCTCCATTTTATTTTACAAACCCACTTACAGATCTTACTGTATCTGATGAACATATCAAAATGAAGGTTGCACACCCCACGCCTTAAGAAGGAATGTGTTAAGCAGTGCAGGCAACGATAAACTTTAAAAGGATTCACCTGTCTAACAGCCCATCTGCTCCCTACTCCCTGCAGAGCACATCTCTTTTCAGGGGTCCCTTTCAGGTGCGCTCTTACCTTATGTAACACTCTCTTTATTATACGTTCATGCTGCGACCCTGTCAGAATTTCTGCAGCAGGAATGACCTCCGCAGTGACCATCCACAGCCTGCCAAGCTAACTTGGTCAGTGTTAGCTGATTAAACTTTTAACAACATCCCCTGTGCGATAAAGGGCAAAATGACAACTTTGCCCATCGTCAAGGTGTCTGTATAATAAACTAATTAGTAAACCACACAGTCTGCGGAGCTTTTAATGAGTGCTATCGGCTGGCCTCTGTAATAAAAACCCAGTCTGCCCCCTTTTGGGATTCAATTAAGGCACAGACTGTCATATGCTTGGTCTAGCTGATCAATGAATCCATTCCGACCTTTGTCGGAGCTGTTTGCAAGGTCAGTGGCAGTAGTGGGGAAAGCCGGCTTGGTAAAGGAGACATACCCAACAGCGACGGACAGGCTGTTGTCCAGTTAATATCCTCATGGCCGTTTGACACCAGCAGAAGTTTCTCTCATTCAAAGGTTAGCCGAAAGAGAAGGCAGAACTGAAAAAAAAATATGTTGGTATTTTTTTCCCACAGAAAGGTCCTTCCGTTATTAAAAAATGATCATTAGTGTGTTAACACCTATTTTTACCTTGCAGTGTCTTCTTTCCTTCACCCAGTGGAATATTCTATCCAACTTTCGTTCTTTCAAATATAACTATTGATGTCATTCTCCAGATGTGAAAGTAAATGTCACCTTTTTGAGATGCCGTTCTGCTGTTACGGTTCAAGATGTTAAGGTTTATAAAAGGAATTGAATTAGAAAATATTTCTCATTAAAGTCCAAGATGTTAGAAAATTGGCTTTTACAATTAGGTGATTTTCAGTACTCTACGATTTTGACTATTACAGGTAAGATTACTTGAATCTACATTTCCAACACGGATTTAAAAGAAAGTATTTGATGAATGCTGATAGATATTTTTATAATAAAAACAAAACCCTATTTATCTGATATTTAAATGATGACTTGAAAATACAATGAATACAGTCTTCAATCTAAACTAATTTAAAGGGATAAAGTATGTGTAAGAATTTTTGATGGAACATTAAAGGCAAAAGGCTCAATATTTCTAACACATAAAATTGTGTACAATGTAGACTGTAGTTAAAGCTGGACAACCTATTATATTAAGTCAGACTGGTATAATCTTTAAGTATTAAAAATGATGATATCAGGAAATCCGTTATTTCTGTATGGTGGGAAATAATCATGGAGAAATAAAGTCTGCAATTAGTAAAATACTCCTCAAAGATGTAATAGCAGTGACTGTGTAAGATTAACCAGCCATTCATAAAAGACTACTTATAAAAATTACCTCTGTTCTCTCAGGAATGGCAGTCTAACCACTGTAGTCATAGTTACAGAGAAAGGAGCATAATGCTGGTTCTGTAGTGTTCAGAATGGTGGAAAGTATGATTTGTATTACATGTATTTTTAACATAGAGTACATGTCCACATAAAATATATTTAGCTGTCTACAAATGCATTCATATGAACACACACACACATACATGGTGACTAGTGAATGTGATGGTATTTGTTTAATATACACAAATGTAAGCATATGTAGAACAAAGCTACACACACACACACACACACACACACACACATATAATTATGTAGACTGACTCTTTACAAGAATACTTTTAATTAATATTTTTTAGACATTTGATGGCTTTATTTTTATCATAAAATCCGTTTCGTAAGGTTGTACCCAGTATAAAATTAGAACACAATTAAAAACAAATTATATTTATTCCTATGGAATCAATATTTTTACAGAAGTTACACTCCTATGTATGTTTAGAACCCAAAGCAAAGGCCTGTCTTGAGGCTTGAGTTTGGGAGATGTTTTTACAGCAGCAAAGTGTAATTGACAAATTTTTGGTCTTTGAATTTTGTGTTTCTAACATAGATAATTTGTGTTATCATTTGTTAGGACCAATACAGCAAGATGTATTAAATAACAGAGTGGACTGGTTTATCATGGAGTTTGCTTATGTGATAACTGAAATCACAAATAAAACATTAGAAAGATTAATCTCTCTAGATTCTCCACAGTTAATCCTCCAGAATAAATAATACCAACTCAAATAATATCCAAAACACAATGGTAAAATCAAATGATACTTATTTATAAGGAGGTACACTTCTTCATCACCCTTAAGTCACTGTACATTTTCAGTAGCAGTACTGATTCTTAATGGATTCCTTTTGTTCTTACATGTATGTGTGTGCCTGCATGTGCAACACATGTAACTCTTGCCTGAAGCAGCTTATGGAGCTAGGTCCCCTGTACTGAATTTCCATATGGCTTCTAGCAATCTGCAGATGCTGAACAGAACCTAGGTTCACTGCAAGAACAACAAATGCTCTTCACCAATGGTACATCTGTCCAGCCTTGAAGAATATAATTTCTCATAGATACAATTGTTATAATTCAGGTCTTGTAACTCACTAAGGTAACGAGTGTAGTCACATTGCTACATTGAAGCAATTCGGTTACGAATTGCATAGGGAACTTAAGATGTAACATTCTTGAGGAATATTAATGAAGGTTAGAGATATAAAGGTAGATGGGACAAAAAAAAAAAAACCCAACAGTATTTCCCAGGATTAAATCTCCTATTAAGTTAGTATCAAGTCCTAATAGATTAGGTAATCTATTCCCAAGCCCTTGCATTCCTGAATTAGTTGAAATTAATCTTTCAAAATTATGTCTTTGAAATATTTGACTTTATGCCAGAGTTAAATTATAATACAAAAGAAGCATGATTTTTGTAATCATAGTGTGTTGTAATATTTTTATTAATCCTGAGTGCTCTGATGTTTCTTTAATGTAGAACAATCCATGGTTCCAAATGCAACTACTTAAATAATTGGAATATAAGTGGACAAAATCTTATGTTAATTAATCATATTTTGTATATGTGAGAAGTAAGAACTTTAAAGTATAACATTCTTTTGATCTTTCATGAAGGAGTTCTGCTTTCAATATCCCATTTCCCTTGTGTTTCATTATGTGATATTTCCATCTTCCAACACCTACATCATAAAGATATATCAATGGAAGCAATGGTAAATGTTGATTGATGTGCACTGGACTGTTCTCAGCAGATATCACTAATCATGGAAAGGATGTTAACTTGCAGAGACAAATAGTCTTTAGTGGACATATTAGCACTGCTCCTTTCTGATTGGGTTAGGTAAAGGGAAATAATGATTGACTGTTTTTCAAGTATTGTGTTAGATGCTATATAATTATTTTTGTGATGTGTTTCTTATGGAAGAAGCTGTGATGTAGGGACACATGGCTTTATAAATAAACTGAAGATTTCATATATTAATATATATTATGTTTTCCATATATTATTCCATGACTACTGGTATCCATATAGATTTCCCAATATACCAAAATATTTACTTATATAGGAAAAATATAAAACATAATTATTAAAAGAAACACAAATATTTGCATTATATTATAAATATAAAGTTGTATTATTAAATGTTTATATGTGTGTAGATACACATATATACATGCCTATTTTAAAATATAAATACCTATATACATAACTTGAAAATATGTCCAGTTTGAGCTCTAAAATGTGAAGAACTATGGAGTTGACTTTTTCATCTACAGATTAGGAAAAATCAGAATAGAGTGAAAAGAAATGAACAGAAACTTTTGAATACTTGCCTTGAGAAATTGCCTACTGAAAATGACACCTGGAGATATAGAAAGACAGATCTATGTACAGAAAAATACAATTTGAGGTTTACCTATTGTGAATAGAATTTGTGGAATGATTCAGTGCTAGTGAGATATAGTTGGCAAGTTAGATGGGATACTAGAGTCTGTGTGCTAATGTCAGTTGATGAAGTACTAGAATATTCCTAAGGGAACTACCATACTCCATAGGTTTTCCTTATAGAAACTCGGTTTGGCCTTAACACGTAGAGAGGAAGAGAAAGAACTATTAATAGCCCAGATTCTCTCTTCCTAACAAAGGTCTTCCATGTTAAAGTGTCCCACGTCAACACCATTCTCAACGTATTTTTTTATTCAAGCAAAGAGAATTTCTTACTACTTAAATCTGTGCAGTCATTTTGTTTCAAGTAAGGTAGACAATAACAGTCAATAAGATTCATGAACTTAGATGAATTGATTTCAGATTCTCTAGCCAAAGGCAATGGGTATGAACTTTGTCATTGAACGACAGTTTGAGTCATATCGCAGAGACACAGGGCCATTGAAAATCAGAGATTTGATTAAGAGATTATTGGATGTCCCACAAACACCCAGATCTTCTCCTACATAATACTTTGAGAAGTTGCTAAGTACAGAGACTGTTCAATCAAAAAGAGGAGCTCAGATTCAGGAGGGAGAGAAAAGCAGATTTACAGTTTGGGTCTTCAGCTGAAATGACAGTTACAGAGATGCTGTTGGAACCCTCCCCTTACCAGATGAACACAGATGCTCATACTAAAGAGATCTTCAGCTTGGTTCCTTCCAGTCAATCCACCAACACTTCAGTTCTCAATGAACACCTACAATACTTACAAAAAAAAGCAAGGAAACAAATCCTTATTAGAATTAGATTTGGTTATGGCACAGATGTTGCAATTAGGTGGGGAATTTTAAAGTGTTATTATATAACATTATTTTAATGTTAATATAATTAGTATTAATATGCTCATAAGTGTGCATGCTGGCAGTGAAAATGTCAAGCCAATGTGTGAGGACAGATGTGTAATGTAAGCAGAGAGGTGGAAGATCTAAGGATGGATGTAAACATGTAACTCAACAGAAGCGTCATGTATGTGAATGTCAAATTTTAGCCCATCAGCAGAAACAAAACCAGGGGACAAATCAGTGAAGCTTGGAAAGGAAAGATATAGCAAATGAAATGTAATGATTTTCTTTTAATTTAAAATTAAAAAAAATTTCACCTTTAATTTGTTCACTTTATATTCCCATTGTAGCCCCTCCCTCATCATCTCCCGAATACCACCTACCCTTCCTCCCTCATGTCCTCTCCCTCCTCCCCTAGTCCTCAGAAAGGGGATCCCTCCTCCCCTAACATCTGATCTCAGCCTTTCAGGTCTCATCTAGACTGCCTGTATCCTCTTCCTCTGTTTTTAAAATGCCATGAAATATCAGAGTATAACAGTCAGTAACAGCATAAACATAAAACAGTATAACCTTGACTTTTTTAATATAAGAAAAAAAAACAAACATTTTCCACAAATAATGACTAAGGTATTCCAAATTAAAAATAGCTACTAAATCGTGGAGCTAATAGCCTGAAGGAAGCAGAATTCCCAACTACTCAAATGAAGCAATCTAACACTGAACATGGATGTTGTGTTCAGACTGTAGAAACAGAATGGAAAAGATGGAAAGTATTATTTAAAATAGACAGAAGTAATATCTATTTTTCTGATATATCTTTTAAAAATGTTTTTCTTTTTATTATTTTACTTTTGCACATAAATTCATTTTATTACACATATATACACTAAACTATGTACAGAAAGAAGAAACATGACACAAGCAGGAATTATATAAATGTTACATCTTAGTGTCTTGGCTATTTGTATTTGGCAACCTTGAAGAAAATGTCTTTCCTATCTGTCCTATAAATCAAGATTCTATAGATAGATAAGGTAAAATGGTTAGATAAGGTCTTCAAAAATCTTAGAGACCTACAGAATATGGCATTTAAAGATGTCTTTATTATTTTAAAGATTCTTTGACAATAAGACAGGTTAACTCCTAGCCACACCCAGCCTGCCTCAGAGAAGATGATAAGATGATACACATCAGAAGTAATATCTAAATGACATAAGATACCCAACAAATTCATGGAATTGTTCAATGTGAGGCTGGAGGAATGGTTTGCACTTAAGTGAATAAAGAAATTTAAATCCCAGCTCATACCAAATGTATGTCCAGATTCAGGTTCTAACATCATTTTGGCCTCCATGGGCATGGACACACACATTGTCACACACATGTGCTCATGTGTGTGTGTGTGTGTGTGTGCATACATGTGAATATACCATTAAATGAAAGAAACAAATCAATAAAAACTCACACAATTAAAATATATATTGAAAAAAAGAAAATTTTAAACTACAATTTTGTATGCAGAAAAAGATCTGCAATTTTCATGGGGGCACAAATAACTTCATCCAAAACAAAGCAAAACATTTATTGAAGTAGATTTCACCTGAAAAAAACATACTGAAAGTTTCTTATGGAAAACATAAAATAAAGATCAGTTACTTGGATCTGCATGAAAATGAAAAATGAATGAAAGATTAAATTAATGTAAAATAACATTCAGGATGTACAAATAAGTGTATGTATACATTTCTATTATTAATTTACTCCTGTTAATTTAAATGATAACAGCTTGGCATAGTGATATCAAGACATACTCAGTGGCATAGTTAATTTTATTAGAATGAGTAACAACATGACCACAAAGATGAAGGGAAAGAGAATAAGAAAATTTCCTGGCAAGATTTCTATAACTATTCAAGAACTTGTGCCATTATTTAAAAATGGCTTTTAAAAATATACTCAAGACACCAAAAGAACAGATGAAATATTTTATGAAGCCTAAACTGTCAAATAACAAACAGTGACAAAAACTCATATATAATAATTAATTAACCACCCCCCCAGTGGATAAGAAATCACTTGAGAAAGAAATAAAGATAAGAATAGTAGACTGTAAAGGAAAAAAAACAACAAAACAATAAAAACAAATTCAAATGTTCTCTAATAGATAATTCAGTAGAAAGCACTAATACCAGAAATTAATTTCATTAGGAAATAAAAAAAGAAGGACATTTGCTGACACATGCTGAGACATGGATAAACCTTGACATCATTACACTAAATGAAAACAGTGATGAACTGTCATATATTGTGTGCTTTTATCTTATACAAAATGTTCAGTATGAGATCATCTGTTGCTCTGAGCAGATGTGGGGAGCATAGCTGGAGAGAGAAACCGCTTGTTGGTTTTGGGAGTTTGCTATTGTGGGTAAGCAACATGTCCTGGAATTGTCACCATGGTGACAATCATATGACTGAATGTGTTTAAGGAATGAACACAATTTTCTAGTATATATCTTGTGGTATACACAACATAGTTTAATAAATACTATGTAGCTGTTAAAAACAAGGAAATCTTGACATTTGCAAATGGATGGAACTAGAAATGATCATCTTATGTGAGGTAACGCAGACCCAGAAAGACACACATGGTACATACTCACTTGTAAGTGGATATTAGCCCAACATAGATGTCCTCTGAGAGACTCCACCCAGTGGGGGATCAGGACAGATGCTGGGACTCAGAGTAGGACTCTAGGTGGAGCAACAAGAGTTGTAGGGAAGAGTGGGGTTATGAAAGGTGCAGGAGAGAGTAGGAGTACCACAGGGAGACCATCAAGGCCTGTGGATCTGGACACTGGGGGCCAGGGGGTGGAGCTGCAGAAGCTGATGCACCAGCCAAGAACAATGCATATAGAAAACCATACTCCCTGTTAAGATGTAACGGATGGGCTGCCAATTCTCCACGGGGAGGGGGAAGGGCCTGCTGCTGAACCTCCGACATGCATGCACTCTGGTGCCCACATTTTGGTCACTGCCCCTTGGTAAGACAGGCTAGCTGATGTACAGAAGAAGGTGATGCAGGCTATCCTGGTGAGATCTAACAGGGCTGTCACCAGACAGGTGCAATAGGAGCACCCTTGTATCAGATGTCTAAGGGAGGAGGATAGGCAGAAGCGGGAGGGAGGGAGGGTGCAAATGGGAAGATAAAAGTGAGGGGATAATGATCATGATGTAAAGTGAATAAATTATAATAAATAAAATATGCATTTATAAAAAAAGAACAAAGGAAAAAAGTTTAATAAATCTATAAGGAATAAAATCAGTATTTTAAAAATGGAAAGTAAATGTTTTCCATAATCAATAAAAGAATACTGTTATTCACAAGAATATACATCCTAGGTTTAACAGATAGATATAATCCTATAGATATATGAGGTAAACAAGTTAGATAATGTTTTCAAAGCCTCAGAGACCTACAGAATATGGCATTTAAGAAGCTTTTAGTACCTTAAAGACAACAAGCCAGGATAACTCCCAGCCTGCCTCAAGAAGATGATGATCATCAAAGATCCACAGACAGAATTCTGACTAAAAATCGGCAAGCTTGAATACAGGCAGAGTTGACAGCTAAACTCTGCCAAGGCAGGGTAAGCAGTCCTCAATAGTTCCTGTCTCACAAATACGTCTGTCAGCTATATTGGGCCAGAAGGCTGACAATGATGTTCCAATATTATAGAGACTTTTGGGTGACTGTTCAGGCAGAAACTGTCTCTCTCATTTTTTTTCTTTTTCTTTTTCCTTCTTATTCTGGACACTGCTAACCTGCGCTTCCGGCTCACTCAAGTAATTAATGTTCAGCCCTTCTCAAATCTCTGATGGAGTTGAAGACCTGATAGTTTAGTCTTACAATTAACCTAAGCTGTTTAGGAATTACGATGTTTTGGGGTCTAGATAGAAGTTCTGAGTTGGCAGAGATGAGAGAGGATAGATTTTGATTCTCATTCAGAACTTTGGACTCACCAAGATAGGAAAGAAGTTTTCTACAAGGACGCCAAATGCAATTAACCAAATTCCTTGAAGGTAACATTCACATGTTCCCTGATTGTTTCATGGTTCTTCTTGCTGTATGTAATTTTTCTACTTATGTGTAATAATATAAATGTATATGCCAAGTGAATAAATAAATAAAATTTAAAAAGACTACTTTTAATAAAACATTCAAATATGTTGTGCATACATGTAAATTCATGAGTCAACATTGTTAATGTGAAGAGTCTATTAACATCAACACAAGTTAACATGTATCCAGTTGCATGAAACATCTGGGGTTAGTGATATTCTGTCTATAAAAATATACTTCTAGCCTAGAGTTGAAGCTCATTGGTAGAGTGTGTAACTACCACATATTCCTTGTGTGAAATCTTCAACATCCCCAAAAGAAATGAATACACGATCGAGAAAGTCAACACAACACAAGAAACTGCTTTAAATGTAAAAACTCAGGCAGAGTAAAACTAAAGAGAAGGAAACAGTATAAATCAACATTAATACAAGAATATGTGAAAATGTGGCATGATTGATTGCACAGCAAGTGTCACAACTGGAGGTTCCATCTGTACAGACATCCCTTAATTATGAGGAGTGTTTTTTTTTCTCTAGGAAAATGTTATGTAAAGAGGTAGCCATTGAGAACATGACAGCACGAGGAAAGTGCAGACAAGAGGATACAAGTTCAAGGTCATCCTTGGCCACAAAGTGAGTAAAGAGCAGCCTGGTCTTATAGAGCTGTGATATGAAAAAGAGGAAAAAGAATGTAGAAGGAGGAAAAAGGAAGAAGAGGAGAAGAAAGAGAAGGAGAAGTAGTAGGAAGAACAGAGAGGAAGGAACAAAAGCAGTTGTCCTAGTGATGGTAGAAGAGGAAAAGGAAGAAGAGGAGGAGACAGCATCCAGATCATCATCTAAATATTGTGCCTTACTTTCCCCTCTAAAATTGTAAAACAAACGGCCCTAACTTTCATTCACCAAAAGACATTGGAGATTTGCTACCATCTCATAACGAACAACATGTTGGACAGGAGCTATAGTGGTTCATGATCCAGGACCACATTATAAATTGTGTGAGCTATTAGGCCCTTGTCTCACTGGACACATTGAAATTACATTTGCAGTACATTTGGTATCATACTATGTCTGTAGCACTTCCAATGTGAACTTGCTGCTAAAAAGCCCATGCTCACATCTGAATGGAAAAGGACAATAAATGATTTAAGATGTCTTATTTCAAACCAGAGGTTATAGAATTTTAAACCAGTATTATTTCAACTTATAAGCACTGTGTGAAAATCAATTCTTAGGTGTAGACTCTGAAGGACGCCCCCAACAAGATTTAGCAATGTGTACTTATGTGATATAAATAATATTTCTTCTACATATTATTAATTATTGCTTGTAGCAAAGTAAAATAATTTCAGGGTGGCAAATGGTTTTGTGCTGTTCACATTCATGTTGAAACCCTAAGTCTCTTCGATATTTTATTAATGATTACCACTTTATTATCTTTTTCTGTTCTTATCTCTGTATTTGAAAGATGCCCTTGTGAAAATACACTGTGTGCTTAGGTGCCTTTTTTCTTTCTTAGCATTTTGTTCCAATGCTTTCTCAATTTCTATCAGACATGATATATCTAGGACATATTTCCTGCTCTTTTAGGCCTACCATGAACTAAAATAAGTTTGACTTTCTCAAGCGTTTGGTCTTTGCCCTAAATATGCTAAGTAAAAGGAAATATTCTTTATTAATAATTCTAGCTTTTTAAGCAAGTCATCACAAGGAAGGCCAGCACATTAATTAATTAATGCATGCACCTGAGTAAAATTAAACAGCTGAAATAATAAATGTGTGCATGCCTCTGAATGTTTGAATTAAATTTTACTATTTAAGGTACTACCAAATTTAATCTTTAGTCTGGGGCATGATAAAGCTAAAGAAGGATTTATTCTTAGAACCGAGAACACTAGATTGCTAAAAATGTATACTTCTGATTTTTAAAATATATTTCAGAATCTTGGGGTGAGAAAAGTTATAAAGACATTCAGTTCATACATTTTAAAGCAGAATAGAGTACATTCACAGCAGGCTACTATATTGCACCCATATGTTGATATTTGTGTACATTTTGAGAGTCTTTAAAGAGGACTTGTCTTATCCACTTTAAAAAGTTTTCAGAATCTGATACTTTGAAGGTGTTATGAAATTGCTATTAATAACACCCAAGAGAAGGTGGTTTGTGACAGAAAATGTCATGCTTAGTTTTGTGAACATTATTTCTGGCTTTTTGGGAAAATTAGAAGATTCATTTGAGTTAAGGGGAAAAAGTAAGATACAGATGCCATTAAATGTATTGACATGCTACCCATATTAAACAACACTATTTGCAGAGGCAGAACGATTTCTAAGGAGATAAGGTGCTTGCTACGAAGCTTCATGATTGATTTCAATTCCTGGGCCCCACTACAGAAATAGGAGCACCTACACCAAAAAAAGGTTAATCTCATGTGTGCTGTGTCATGTGTGCCCCCTACCCTCACAATAAATAAATAAAATGTAGTATGTTTGTTAACTATAACTGTCTTACAAATAAGACATGGATTTGAGTATTTTAGCAAAACCCAGAAAAAAAACGATTTCTTGTAAAAAAAGATTTAACAAATTTTATGGAAATGTCTAATAGGAACAGGGATACTAATGATAGACATTGAAAACGATCAGTAAAGAAGAAACAGAAGCAATAGTGAGATAGCTAATGTGAGAAAAATTTGCAACTTATATAGGTTGTTAAGCATTTAGCAGAAACTGGGTAGGAAATGTACACTTCATTTTCTCTCTTAAATCCATGTAGATATCAGTTTTATGCCCAAGTTCAGTGACCATCTCCCATCGAGGCCACTATTTTGTAGGATTACACAAAGGCAAAGCCTCAGTTAGTCTACACCTCGGTTCTCAGTACTGGAGACTGAAGCCAGAGCCTTGGGCATGCTAGAAAAGTTCTCCACACCTGATATCTACGCAGAGTCCCGTCTTGGGTCCAGACTCTTTATATTGTTTATGTTTTCATTTAACACACACACACACACTCTCTCTCTCGGTGCCTGTCTGTCTGTCTTCCTCTCTTTCTCTGTCTCTGTCTTTCTATTTCTCGCTGTCTCTCTGTCTCTGTCTCAGTGTCTCTGTGTCTCTGTCTGTCTGTCTGTCTGTCTGTCTGTCTGTCTGTCTGTCTGTCTCTCTCTCTCTCTCTCTCTCTCTCTCTGTGTGTGTGTGTGTTTGTGTATGTGTGTTTCCATATGATGTGTGTGCATCCATTTTCATATTTTTAAGTGTGGGCATATCAATGTCATGGCTTAAGCATGGAGATGTCAGGGGACCTCCAGAGACTAGAGACAGGGTTTCTGGATCCTTCTGGCTAGCCAGCTGCCCATGAGTTTCTGTGGATTCTTCTGAGAGCCCTTGGGTTGCAGATGTGACTGACTGCACCAGGATTGCAGGGGTCCTGAGGATTCAAACTCACATCCTTCTTCATACTTGGGCAGCAAGTTCCTTACCCATTGCCTCATGTCCTGAGCCTGAGCCTGGCCCAAGATTCTCAAGCAAATCTTCTTCAGCTACTCTTTCTTTCTTCTTTACCTCAACTTTTAGGTTGTTTGTAATATGCTTGCCCAACTTGACCTTCTCCCTTGAACTAAAGCCCTTTTATTTATATGAAAACATGACACCCCCATTTCAATGTCATTAGATATCTCCAATAATCACATGGTATTGATATCATTATCTTCCACAGTTGTTCCTCCTATGGTATTCTTTATCTCAAAACAAATTCTACTTTCAGTCATGATAGCTAATAAATATCCTACAAGAATTTAGATTTCCTTCCTCTTACGTCAGATCTAGGTCTGCAGAAAGTACCACTGAATATACATTTAATACATGTCAGCATAAGATCACTACCAAACATTCTTTACTATGCACTTATCTACCTTCTCCTGACCCAGGAACTACTGACATTCATGTTTTTTGTAATAGGAACAAGAATACAAGAAACAAGAAAGTCAGTAATACCTGGGTCATGCGAGGGTTTCTTGTATTTTCCTGCCTCCTGTCACCTGCTGTCTACAGAACTATTCAAAGGCATACGGCCAGGCCATTCTTTTCTTTCACTCATGTGAGTAGAAAGGATATTAGTATAAGCTTAAAGGTATGATAAATTGGGGGCTCTAATAATTTTAAAGTAGAGAACAGGATTAACTGCAAGATTTGGCTAGTGTTGTTAAAAAATAAGATAGTAAAAAGGTTTGAGTGAATACAAAAGTTAGACAAGTCAAGGATAAAATTCTGAGAACTGGAAGAGAAGATGTGGTTGAACTTACAACTCTGGGCCATGTCTCTCTTGGAGGCTTGCAGTGGCTTTGCCTGCTGCCCAGACCCACCACAGCCTGGGCCCTCAGGACTTTCTAAGCATTCTTGCTTTCTTCCCATCCTCTAATTGTTTCCTGCATTCCTCAGCCAGTCTTGCCAGCTGTTTAATGTGGTGTAGATGCTGTGCTCCCCACATCTGGATTGTTCATCCTTTTAAAAGTTCACCTTTTTTGAAGCATCTCTCAAAAATTAAACAATAACAACAACAACGAAAACTCACAACAAAAGTCGCTTCCTAATTGTCCCCACTGAACCCTACTCTGCCAGTCTTACTTCCCATTGACTATAGCATAGTCTTATGTAGTTTGATTATTTGTGCTGTTTATTGCTTGCACCAATCCATGTTATAAAAGAAACTCCAT
Organism: Acomys minous; assembly: GCF_964271855.1. Lineage (NCBI taxonomy): Eukaryota > Metazoa > Chordata > Mammalia > Rodentia > Muridae > Acomys > Acomys minous. Next base: position 10,590,094 of record NC_140500.1, read on the forward strand.
GAGAGAATTGTTTTTTTCCTATGTATTTGTTTCACTATTTTATTTACTAAATATACTTATGAGTGAAAATTTCTAAATAGACAAGAAATGGCTTGAGTTTATTTAGACACATAGAAATATGTTTGGTGAATAACTGTTTTAGTCAACCATGATAAAACACTAACTACACTGATATTTGAGAGAGAGAGAGAGAGAGAGAGAGAGAGAGAGAGAGAGAGAGAGAGAGAGAGAGAGAGAGAGAGATTTTACTGTGTAGCTGTACAAGGCCTAAAAGTCACTATCTAAGCATGCAGATGTCCTCCTACCTCTGAGTAATGAACTCTAGAATTTCAGATGGAAGATAAAATGTCCAGTATAGAATAAAGTTTGGTTAAGAAGTAAAGTTAGAATTATACCCACGATAATAACAAGGATTGGCCAAATGCATAACTAAACAAGGTGTTTCTCAACTACAGTAAAACTTTTACTTACATACTTTATTTATTTGTTTGTTTGTTTGATTGTTTACTTCATTTCTCTCCATCATCTCCTCCCAGTCCCTCAGCTCCATTTATCACCCACCCCATCATTGTCTTCTCCATTTCTCTTCAGAAAAAGGCAAGACTCTCTCCTGGATATCAACCAGTCATGGCATATCAAGTTTCAGTATGACTAGGCACCTCTCCTTATAGTAAGGCTAGAGGAGGCAACCCAGTAAGAGAAAATGTCCCAAAGGCAGGCAACAGAGTCAAAGACAGCCCCAGTTGCTATTAACAGTCCCACAAGAACACCAAGCTACACAACTGTAACATATATGCAGAGGGCCCTATCAGTCCCATGCAGACTCCCTATTCAGTAGTTCAGTCTCTATGAGCCATTAAAATCCCACATCAGTTGATTCTGTGAGGTTTGTGGGTCTTAACCCCTCTGGTTACTACAATCCTTCTACCCCCTTTTAGTTGGGTTTCCCAAGCTCCTCCTGATTGTGGATCTCTGCATCTGTTTCCATCAGGTGTTAAATGAGGTCTCTCTAATGACATTTAGGTTAGGCATCAATATATTAGAATAGCAGAATATCATTAGTAATCATTTCTTTGAATTTTATTTTATTTTTATTTTTTTGCCATGCATGTTTTGTTCTATTCTAGGCCATTGGGCTACCCAACCTCTGATTCATGTCCTTTTATGCAATGTACAGGAAGGGTCTCAAGCTCGGCCAGTCATTGCTTGGCCACTCTCAAACTTTCTGTGCCACCTTTACCCCAACACATCTTGTAGGCAGGACAAATTGTAGGACAACGGTTTGGTGGCTGGTTTGACATCCAAATCTCTTCGCTAGAAATCTTGCCTAGTTACAGGAGATGTCTATTTCAGTTTCAGCATGCCCCATTGCTAAGAGTATTAGTCAGGGTTGACTTCATAGGTTCCTGGGAGTTTCCATTGCACTGGTTTCTTGTTCCTCACAGAGATGCTCGCATCCCGTTCCAGCTGTCTCTCCCAGTACACACTCTCTCTCTCTCTCTCTCTCTCTCTCTCTCTCTCTCTGTCTCTCTCTCCTCCCTCTACTTGATCCCCACTGGTCCCATTACTCCCTTCTTCCAGATACCTCCCCCTGTGCATCCACAATGTCTATAATATTTCCACTTAATTCATTCCCCCTAAGTTCTTCCTGTTATTGAGCCTCGATGCATCAGTGCATTGTAGAATGGTTATCGTTTACTTTATGGCTAATATCCACCTACAAGTGAGTGCATCCCATGTTTGTCTTTCTAGATTTGGTATAATTCATTCAATATGATATTTTCTATTTCCACCCATCTGAGAACAAATTTTGTGCTTAACGTTATATGGGAAAACAAAAATTGTAGGATAGCTAAAATAATCCTGTGTATTAATAAAATACCTTCCAAAAATACCACCATCCTTGATTTCAAGGTATACTGCAGGGCACTAGTAGTAAAAATTACATAATATTGGCATAAAAATATACAGGTTGATCAATGAAATCAAATAAAAATTTCAAAATAAATCCACACACCTATGGACACCCACTTTTTGATAAAGCAGAAATCTACAATAGAAAAAAAAGTGTCTTCAACAAATGTTCCTGGTAACTGAATGTCTGCATCTAGAAGAATCCAAATAAATCCAAATCTATCACCCTGCAGAAAACTCAAGTCCAAGAGGATCACAGAGCTCAACATAAAATCAGATACAATCAATCTGACAGAAGAGAAAGTGGGGAGTAGCCTTGAATATATTAGCACAGGAGACAACTTCCTGAACAGAATACCAACAGTTCAGGTACTAAGGTCAACAGTTAATAAATATTTCTGACATTGAAAAGCTTCAGTAAAGGCAAAGAACACAGTCAAAAGACCAATCAGCAGCCTAAAGACTTAGAAAATATATTCACCAATCCCACATCTGACAGAAGGATGATATCCAATATATATAAAGAACTCAAGAAACTTGACATCAATAACCAAAAATCCTAATAAAAAACTGAGTACAGATCTAAATAGAGAATTCTGAACAGAGAAATCTCAAATGGCTGAGAAGAACTTAAAGGAAAAATTTCAACATTCTTAGCCACTGGAGAAATTAAAAACAAAACACCTCTGAGATTCCATATTATAACCTCCAGAATTGCTAAACAAACAAACAAACAACAACAATAAAATGAAACAAACAAAACCCAATCAACCAACCAACCAAGCAAACAAAAACAACAAGCCCTCAAGTGACAGCTCATACTGTTGAGGATATGGTGAGGACAGCAAGGGGAACACTTCTTCTCTCTTCCTGATGGAAGTACAAACTTGGACAGCCTTTGGAAATCTACATAGTGGCTTCTGAGAAAACTGGGAATAGACCTACCTCAAGATCCAGCTACACCACTCCTGGGCATACATCATACCACAAGAACACTTGCTCAACTTGTTCATAACAGCTTTATTCATGATAGCCAAAAAGTGGAAACAACCCAGATGCCCCTCAACAGAAGAATGGATGAAAAAAAGGTACATTTACATAATGTAATACTAGTCAGTTATTAAAAACTTTAGTAAATCTTAAAGTGTTTGATGCTTTAAAATAATAAAAACATTTTCAATGCTATATTCTGTATGTCTCTGAAGTTTCTGAAGACCTTATCTAACAATTTTACCTTGTCTTTCTATAGAATCATATCTATCTGTTGTACCTAAGAGGTATATTCTTATGATAAAAATAGGCTAGTAATTGATATGACAATGATTTGATCAACTAAAAATTAACTTGTATAACTTATTTATCCTAAATAGCATGCAATAGCACTTTCAAAGTACTGGAAGTAAAACTTGTATTTATAATTGAGTTAGATGGGGTGCAATATCTCAGAGTGTATGTATGTATGTATATATATATATATATATATATATATATATATATATATATATATATATAGTGTGTGTGTGTGAAGAATAATCTCACGTTCACATTCTATACCACTGTATCTAAAATTAAACTTATTTTGCATCTATTTGCAAAATTCTATACCAGTGAATTAAAAATAACCTTGAGAGTGACAATTATGGCACTGTTAAGGAGTAGATTCACTAGTCCACTTTTTGTTCTATCTTCCCTATATATTTATATCTTCTCCCTTCTTTCTTTTAAACCCTTATCTCCAAATCTAAGAATTGAAGATAAATGAAAAGAGAGACATTTAAAGATTCACTGACAATGAGACAGGTTAACTCCTGGCAACACCCAGCCTACCGCAGAGGATGATCAGCATAAAAGAACCTCCTTATGGAGATGGCTTCAAATGTGGCAAACAAACCACTGGGAAAAATGTCCTCATTTCTACCACAGATAGGATTCTGCCTTAAAAAGGGCAAGTTTGGATGCAGGTAGAGTCAAAGGCCAAACTTTGCCAATATTTCCTGCCTCCCCAAATATGTCTGTCAGCTATATTGGGCCAGAAGGCTGAGGATGATGCTCCAATGTTATAGAGAGTTTTTGGGTGACTATTCAAGTAGCAAACTGTCTCTGTCATCTTCTCATTTGAAAAACTACTAATTTGCTCTCCCAGTATATTCAGATATTTAAGTTTATTCCTTCTTAAGTCTCTGAAGGAGTTGAAGACCAGATATTTTAGTTTTACTATTAAGCTTAGTTGTTGAGGGGTTAAGATGTTTTTAGGTCTAGATATATGTTTTAAGTTGATAATATCGCGATATGATAGATATTGATTTACATTTAGAATTTTAGATGTGCCAAGATAGGAAAGGCGATTCCTCAAGGCTGCCAAATAAAAATAGCCAAAACACTGAGAATGTAACATTTACATAATTCCTGACTGTGTCATGGTTCTTCTTGCTGTAGGTAGCCTATTGTATATATGTGTAATAGTATAAATGTATGAGTAAAATAAAAAAATATTTAATAAAAAAGTGATGCTGTGCAGAATCACTTTTCCCCTCTTTATTCCTTTTTTCTCAGTCAGCTTAACATAAGCTAGAATCATCTGGGAAAAGTGAGCCTCACTTGATCCTATGACTATATTTGATTGGTCATAAGCATGTCTATGTGGGAATTTTTTGGGTTAATGACTGATGTATGAGAGCATGAGAGGTGGCACCCTTGGGTAGATGGTTCTTGGTTGAATGAGAAAGCAATCTAAGAAATCTTAAAGGAGCAAGCCAGTAAGCAGTATTTCATCATGGCTTCTGCTCCTGTTTCTGCCTGAAGCTCCCTCCTCTTCGGAGTTCCTGCCATGACTTTCCTGAAGGTTGAATTGTTATCAGGTCACTTAAGCCAAACAGACCTTTCCCTCTACGTGTTGATATTGGTTCCCTCCCCCCCCCCATCACCAATAGAAAACAAACCAGGAGCTGTAACTATCAAACGATTCCTCTAATTAAAATCAAATTAGATGGTAGAGTTTCTGTTATCTTTCTTAGGTAGTGACCCCATATCTGTACAATACTAAAGACACGCTGTTATCCTGGGGTGAGTTGTCAGAAAGTGCCTTAGATGAAGGCCAGAAAAAAATGGCTAGTGCCTGACAGCAACGGGCTCACACTTCCCTTCAAATCTAGTCTAAAACTATATTATTAAATAATAGAATTTGGAATTAGATTAAGAATTAAGAAGTCTTTTTCTTCTTGGTCAAGGCTGATAAACTGAGGAATATAGGCTGATTCTTTTTCCCTGAAAGCCACTTAAAAATAGATTCTCATCTTTCTACAGTGATCTTCATGATGGTCTATTTTAAGATACCAGATTAGTTAAAAATGAGCCTTTATTTTCAAGTGCTGGGATCATGACCTTCAATCTTGCCGACAGTGATGAAGGGTGTGGTGTGTGCTCGCCAGGCAGTACCAAGTGGACATCATTCACAATGGGCTATCTTTTCTCCAGCTGCCAAGAGAACCAAATGCAGTCCCCATGAAGTTAACTTTACTGCCTACGTTTAAAGGATCCCATTCCATCTTTTTGTGTCTTTGAGGTTGGGATGTAGAAGCCTAGCTCCAAGTAACACCATTCATAATTACATGAACCTTTGCTAACTGTTTGATAAATATGCTTTGACACTTACAGAAAGCCACAGGCTTCATTCTTTAGATTCAGTAACCTGACCACGGATAACTCTTATCTAAGAATCAAATAGAACATTTGTACCCAGCATACTGATAATAAAAGAGAAAAGGGAAAGACTGAGGAAAACATCCATTCGTTTATTTAATTTTGGATGTTCTCAGGTATTTCCACATCGTGGGGTTGGGTTTCCAAATAAGATTTGAACTTATTTCAAACCATCAAGGATCGAAACATTAACTACTCCTTTGCAATTTAAAAATATTCAAATAGATTAAATAGGACAGTAGGTCACAAGTCAGATGGTAAAATGATTATTTCCTATCAGGGATATATACATTGTATTTTTTTTAATGTTGATCTGACACACATACACACATCTTTCATCCAGTTGTATATGAGCTATTTCACAGATGAGGAATGGTTGTCTATTCACAAATAACTGGGCAAAGTGAGCATGTGTGACATGCACTGTTTTAAAGGAAAGGCTACAAACTTTGAATTTGGGGAGCAAATATGCATTTCACTTATCCAATGCAACCTTAAAATGTGAATTTAATGATTCAGAATCTGAAAGTAACATAAGTACCATTATGACAATGCACTCTTCCAAACTTCTAGGAATACATGGCAGCACACAGTCTTATTTAAAAGAGAATTGGGGAGTGTTTCAGACTTTCATCATTCAAACCGGGCTCTGTTTATAGCATTTTCTACTCACTAGAAGAAACATGCTAAGCCTGAACCAAAGACCTGTGCTACACATACACAAAGCACTTGAAATGCTGTGAACAGTGGGGCACTGTTTCCTCTTTTATCACAGGTGACAGCAGTGCAACTCTAACTACTTTCACATTATTTATGTCTGCAAGAAATTCTGCGCAGTGGAGACTCGAGTACATACAGGCTGGTCCTCAGAAGCCTGTAAATGAAACAACAAACTCAAGAAGCCATTAAGCAGCAAGTGGCTTTTTGCGGAATGTGAGAAAAATATCACAGGCTTATCTTTTACAAGTTATAAAGAACTCTTTGTTAATGTAGAGAAATGAGAGGAAATAACTGCTGATCTATCAGATCAGTTTATGTTTCTGTGTGTGTTTGCTGTGTAAGGTAACTGTCTTCATTAAATAAAACAACCATGTAGATGGCCTTTATCAGTGGGCAGGGAACTTTGAACATTATGAGGACTTTGTTTTAAAATGAAATGCTAACTAAACATAGAGTGAAATAGTAAGTTTTAGCCCAAGTGGCTGTCAGATTTCCACCACAAACAAACACAGCTTCATGCACTCACTTATAAGCCACAAGGCTTTTGATGAGAAAAAGAACAAGCATCTCTCGAAAGCTGTCACATTCAACTTAATTTCACATTTTATTCTTTACTCATTTACTTGTATTATTGCATTCATGGGGAAAAATCTGCAAGGCAAACAGGCGTAAACACTATAAATTAGTAAGTCACACATTTGAGCCATGGTGGAGAATTTCTTCCCTTAACAATAAATCCTAGTCTTTGGTGCCCATATAACATGGATGCTCTGATGTTTTTGATCTCAGAGTTTTATATATTTCTTATTGTTACAAATAATAGTTTGTATTCAAAGGTTATGAGAGCTACTAAGATGATGAAGCGTTGCCCTGCTGGCTGGAATAGAATCAAGGCTGAGCACTCCCAGGTCTCTATGCTCGGGACTTGGCCCCAAGCCTGAAAACCATACAGTTTCATATTCACAAATGAGCTAAAGTGGAGTCTGAATCTTTCCATCCCAGCACAAAGGATGCTAAGGATGGAAATCAGCACCTTTGGGACCTTCCGTCTCTCATGTAGTTATTGCCTAGGAAACTCCTTGCATCCCCAAAACCCAACCAAGCTTCTACTTCTACAACAAATGAAAAAACTCAACCATTTTTATTGTCAGTACAAGGAGGAATCTCAACTTTTTTTACTTAAAAAAATCTGACTGTGCCATCCATAGTGGAGCATGCGTTTTATCCCTGCATGCAGAAAGAAGAGGCAGGAGGATCACTGTGAGTTGGAGACCAGCCTAGTCTATAAAACAAGTCCAGGACTACACTACTACACAGAGAAACTCTGTCTCAAAAAGAAAAACAAAACAAAACAAAAACAAACAAACAAATTGACTTGCTTTAAATAAAAAAATCTTAGCGACATAGTCTTACATATTCCAGGTTAGCCTCAAACACGTTTTGTTTCTAACGTTGATGTTAAACATTTGAGCCTCTGCCTCTATGTTCTGTTTGGTAGGAATACAGGCATGGGCTAGCATGCCTGGTGTATGCCATGTTGTGGAGGCAAACCCAGTTTCCCATGCATGCTAGGGATGTGCTTTACCAAATTAGCTACATTTCTGGCCTGACTAGCAGTTTTAATCACTAAAAGATTGCAAGATCCATAGTGAGACAAGCTAAGGGGAAAGTCCATATTACCTCTGTTTTCCACAGATATGCAGGTTCAAAGCCAGCAAATACAGCTTACTGTCAGAGATGTTGGCTGAAACTCTTTGGGCTTACACTGGACACCAATTCTGCTCTCTTCAAACAGTCCCATTATGTGAAAGTCGTTTCTTACTAGGCTGCAATATGTTTCTCAGGCCCACTTGATCAGAGAGGCCAAGCAGATTCTCTTCAGGTGGCAAAGCACACTCTTTGTTCCGTATGTTTGCTGTCCAGTGAGTAGTAAAAGGCTCAAGTGTTGGACAACAAGAAAGCATGTGGAAAGCCCTGGACTCAACCTGCAACAATAGAATGCAAAAAATGAGAGTAGGTCCGAGTTCACTCTATGCTCAGGGCCCTCCAGTGCAGTTGTGTGGCCGCAGGTGTCACGTGAGTGTTGCTTGCTGAGGGCAATCAGCCGCAGCCACCAGCTACAGCAGCTTTGTCTCCAGACTCTTCCCAAAATCATGGTCCAGGCCAGTCACAGCACTCACTGGCTCCCCATCACTTCTCCATTACCCACTCTTTTGAAGGCACCTCGCTTAGTTTTACCTGCACTCATCATATCTATCGGTCTATGATTTGCCGCCACTAAGAAATGAAACATTTATAATGATCATCGATCTATACATTACAATAGCACTGGCAAAGAACTAAGAGGATGTCAGTTGTGGGTCTTGCCATTCTGTGTGTTGGTGGCTGAAGGAAGCACACCTGCCTTCACAGCCCCTCCCAACCAGTCTAAACTTCCCACCCCTGTTCCCGTCCTCTTGTGTATACAATGTCAGCAGGTGTTATAATCCTCAACTTTCTCACTTCTTCCGCAGAACTAATTGTAAGCAAACCACACTTCCTTCTTAAGTGAGATTGGATGCTCTACACCCAGACAGGCTCACTTTCCCAGTTCTAATTCATAATCATTACTTTCAAGGAACCAATTAATTTTCTCCTCTACTGACTCATCAACCCAGGATATCCTAGGTATCTGTACTGCATTTCCTCACATCTGAAAAAAGGAAGGAAGGAAAGAAAGGAAAGAAGGAAGGAAGGAAGGAAGGAAGGAAAGAAGGAAAGGAAGGAAGGAAGGAAGGGAGGGAGGGAGGGAGGGAGAAAGAAAGAAGATGGTTAATCTGGTAAGCCTATATTCTAATCATTTTCAAACTTTTAAGCAAATTTAGAGTTATTTGAATTTTACTTCAATCCACCTTACTTGGACATTTGGCTCTACAGCGCACCAAGCATGGCATGACTGAATATATGAAGGGGATCCTCAGCAGTAAAGACCAAAACTCTCTTGTCGTAACACTGCTCTTTTTTTTTCCCCATCAACCATATCTTGTAAGTTATCAAATGTTCTCTATTTTCAAAGTGAATAGCACTTGACTTTCTATATTCAAAAAGATCCTCTGATCCAATTTGTTGCCTTCATTTGATTGGACAAATCATAAATCTCCCTAACTGGTCTTTGACTTACCTGTGAAATAATCCAATTAACAGATTCTTTTTCAATCCAGAAGTTAAAGCCATCACACTTAAACCAAAGTTAACATGCCACTTCATAGACAAGATTCTCCCTTGTGCTCCATCTCTCACAGGAAATGCACCAAACACTCTTTAGGCTTCTGAAATTCACGCACATCCTGACCCCCAACTTCCTTTGAGCAGAAACCCTAATGTGCTTCCATCCTCCTGCTCACTTGTTTTCAGCCATTTTCACTCCTACAGTTCTTCAGATAAACTTTTTAATGGCCCTGCTTCAGAGCTATTGCATTTGCTGAGTGCTACTTTGCCTTCCAATTTCACTAAAATTAAGGTAGCAACGTTCTTCCTGATTCTTCTTCATGATTTCACAATCTTTCTGGTCCTTAGAAAACATTTTTTAACTTCTTTTTAGATAAAAGGTAGATGACAAGACACAGGTAGGTGGTGAGAGAGATAGTGAGAGATGGATGGATGGATGGAAAGATAGATAGATTAGAAATTTGAGTAATAATAATCACATAATGGCAGATAGAACCACACATAGAGAACACAAAAAATTTTGAAGAATAACTATAAGTAATTAATCAAAATATATATGCTGATGAGGATCTTACAAAATACTTTGACTTTTTAAACTTCCAAGGCAAATTTCACATCATATTAATGTCTTGCCAAAAACAAGGTAATGTTTTCTAAGACAGATGTAAATATTGAAGCATGCACAATGAGGGCTAAAGAAGGAGGAAAGGCAAATTCTTCTGAAAACTTGTAAATTACATGATAATGAAATAAATAACTAAAAATGTAAATTTTGCCAGACACAGTGGCATTCAGCACTCAGGGAAGCAGAGGCAGGAAGATCTCTGTGAGTTTGAGGCTAGCCTAGTCTACAAAACAAGTCTAGGACAACCAAGGTTACACACAAAATCCTCTAAAAACAAACAAACAAAAAACCCCAAAACATATATTTACATATAAATATATAGTATTATATATTATATTTATGTGTGATGTACACATATACATTTTATATTACATACAATATAACTTAGTATAACATAAAATTTTATATTTTTTCCTTAAAGGGTATGGCATGTATTGATTTTAGAAACCAATTCAAACAACTAAATAAAAAATGAGAAGATGGGGCTACAGAGATGGTTCAGTGGTTAGGAGCATTGAATGCTCTTCCAGAGGTCTGAGTTCAACTTCCTGCAATCCCATGGTGGCTCGCAACCATTTATAATGTGACCTGGTGCTCTCTTCTGGCCTGTAGGTGTACAAGCAGGCAGAATACTGTATACATAATAAGTAAATATATCTTTTTTAAAAACAAGAAGATGATCTGAATTTGGTTTCTCAAAAGCATTTGTTAAATACTGATCGATATTAAGAATTCACTCATCATGCACTTACCATATCCTGCTCCTTGATGCACTGTGAAGGGGCACCAATGACTTTCACAGAACTGTAGCAGCTTGCAGAGCTATGTGCACGTGTATGCATTTCCACTCACGTGTGCATGATAAATCCATGTTGATGTTAGCATGTGGTAAAACACATATACCATGGTCCATGTTTAGAAATAACCTTTCTCTTGTAGGTAATAGTCAAAGTTTTTCTTTTTTTTTTATTAGTGCTTTGGCTAGAGTTTGGAAAGTCTGTTGTCATGTTTTTCATAGTTTGATATTAAAGTATGGGTCCTTCTCTCTCACAGTGTTCTTAACGCTGAACATTATCCTAGAAAAAAGATGTTGCTCTTTTGTAAGTAACTTCATGGCAGGGTACCTCACAGCATCTGAATATAGGCTTTTATCCAGTTAATCATTGTGAATTATCCAACTTTCGTCAATGTTCAGGAGCTTAATTCAGGGATTACACATCCCCCCTCAAAAGCTAAATATGAAAATCAGAATCATAGACCCAAACAATAGAACTCTTAAACCATGATAATTAGAAAAGGAACCTATTACTCAGGATGATAATTAGTGACTAACATATTAAATGACCTTTAACATTTACCTTAAGCCCTGGATTTCTGGAAAACTAGCAAGGTTATGAATGCCGTATTAGTAATCTTTAATCTTTATTACTGCTGTGGACAGAATCTTAATGATTTTCAAACAGGCAGTGGTCACTAACATATCCCTATTATAATAAAAAAAATCTCATAAAAAATTAAATGGATTAAGACTTCAAATGTACCATCATCAAAAGTATTATCTAATTATGGAGTTCAGTGAGCAGGCCAAGTGAAATGGCTGGTAATATCAGTTACTTGCCACATGGGAATGCCTAGGATTTATGCACAAATAGATTCTGCTTCTGTTGCTACATAGTAATTAAGAATTTGTCAGGGAAATTTGACCCTCTGGGGTAGAAATTACTTTGTAAAATAAGAATGGCAGTGCACTAGTCTCCTTGCTGCCCATAATTTAACTTGATTATTTATACATCAAAGAGTGCACAGCAACTGCAGTATAATCTTTAAGTGTAGAGATATTAAAGAAAGAAGCATCAAGAGAAATCGTCTCCCAAATCTCCGTGAGAAAATAGAAGAAATTTTCATAAAGCATTTCATTTTGCATATAAATTGGGGCCTAGATTGTGCCCGTGAATTTACTGCTGTCAAATTTAATTTTTCTTTAATTCTTCAGGCCCAGATGCGAAGGCTCAGTGTGCAGGCTGCAATTTTCAATGCTTACAGGTAGCTCCCGGATCGATAATGTGTCTTTATGAGAAATTACCGTTAATGTTATCGAGTATGCATTTTGTTTTATAGGATAATAAGGTAATATGAAATGCCAATTCATTCATTAGGCGGGAGCTAAGTGCTTAAATGAAATGGGTGACAGGTCTGAAAAAAGATGTAGCAGTGGCCAGGAAGGTGGGGATAGATTTCCAGTGACCTAATACTTAAAGGTTTGAATAGGATTCTGCATATTTTTTTTAAACAACGTAGTCTACAAGATAAAAACATATTTAAATTACATGAATATGGGGTGAAAAAACTCTCCAAAAAAAAATAGTGGTTGGATCACTTTTTCGAAGTATTTTAAAAAATAACTCATAGCACCTAAATTAACTAAAATTAAACATTGGATATGAACCCAACTGTAGGATTCACTAGAGTATATCAAAAAGCTACAAAGGAACCCCCTTTCAGTTGGAAATACTCGTACCCTATTTTGAAGTATGCTACTTTGGGCGCTAATTTTATTTATTTATTTTATTTATTTTTCCAAGATATATATTATTTTATTAATTTGTTCTTGTTACATCTCAATGGTTATCCCACCCCTTGTCTCCTCCCATTCTTCCCTCCCTCCTCTCATTTTCCCCTTGTTCCCCTCCAGGAACTCCCTTTCATGTGGAAATACTTCGTACCCTATTTTGAAGTATGCTACTTTGGGAGCTAATTTTAAAAATTAGTGAAATTTATTAGAAGTTCAGGAATAAAGATGGGAAAAGTATAATCCAATTTCTAAGCCAGGTCAAAGAAGTGACTTGATAAAATATCTCGGTAGGATATATCATCATCTCAGGACTGCTATTAAGAACACCACGCATATGTTTTGGGGTTTTTTTGGGGGGGTTGTTTGTTTGTTTTTGTTTTGTTTTTATTTTTACAAGGAAAATACGTTTCTATGCTTTCACGATGACGACTTGGTGAGCTTTGGTTCAGCCTTCTGTTTACCCAGTCAGGGTTTCTCATCCTCCAGAAAGTTGGGCAGACTCCTCCTGTTTGTGCCAGTGACTCTGTAGTGAGTGGCCATGTGTTCTAGAATACAGGTAATGCTGCTAGTCCTGATAAGCAGCATATTTTGGCAAAACAAAAACATATCTCTTACTTATTCATTTCTATTAACATGACAGGCTTTTGATGACTTACCAGCTTACTTAATTATTGGAAACGCTGAAACCTTGCAATATCATGAAACAAATGTCATTAGATTGTACATTACCAAAATGAAAAATGACACTAACATCTTAGAAGACTTCCTAAGTCACACATTCAGACTCAGAAAGAAAAAAAAAAAGCCCAACGATTTGTAGTTACAAGCTAAACGAAGTAATCAGGACAAACGATTTTCAGAATCATGCTGAGCCTCTGAAGATGAGAGTGGTAGAGATATGGGCAATTGTACAAGTTGCATCCCTGTGTGACGTATAAAGACAAACTGTAAGAGACAATGATATTTGATGAAAATGCAGAAGCTTTAAATCGGATGTGAAGTTGATGGCCACTGGATTCTTTGAAGCTCAGTGGATGTTTGCCCTCACTTGAACCAGAAACGCTTGTGTTCTCTCTCCCCAACCCTTGCTAAACACCTTATCTTCCAAAGGGCTCCTGGATTTCACCTCTTCTCTCAGAACCTTGCTGCCTTCTGCTCAGCCTAAGATTCATGAGCCAGCAGCTGAGCTATTTTATCAATAACCTCAGTTCTGTGCAGTTATCTATGTAGATGGCCACCAGCAGTTTCAGGGAGTTAATTTTTATTTCCTCACGACACTGGTTAAGCAACTCTTATAGAGGCGCCATCATTTAAACCTCCATGTAGTCATAAATTTATGACATGGAGTAGCACCCAATTCCACAGACTTCACAATCTTTTGCCTTCTATGTCAACTTCCTTTTCTTTCTGCCTCTCTTCCACCTTCATGCTCTAAGCTCCTAAGTCCCATGATCCCTGATGCTAATTGTTAGACATCCTAAGTTATTAGAAACCTGAACTTGTGAAGCATGAAGTCTTTGCTTCCCTTCTCTCACCTTCAGAGTTTTCTCCAGACACCTTTGGCTGATGAGTGATACTTTTTCTACTTTGTAATCAGTGATTTCCTAGATATCATTCTTTTTTAATTTTCTGAAACTTTGCCAAAGATTTTATTCAGTTGTGACATCCAATCATTCCTTCTTCACTTCTTTTGAGGTTCTCTTGTTGCATTTTGCAAGGGACATTCTTTCTAAATAACGCCAACGAATAGAATAAATAGAAACCATCTTATTGAAATTTCCTGTCGCAAGACCTCCCCTTCCCTCAGATTAGCTCACATTTCTCTTGGCCCATCAGCTGTGTGTTTAAAAGGAGAAGGTTTCTTGCTGTCTCCCCAGTCAGCCCTCAGTAGCTTGTACCTTACAACTTACACATTGTTTCTTTTAATATGCTGAAGACATCTTGTCAGTTTACCAAATAGCTTCCTGATTCTAAACGTATTGACTGTTTACATCTTTGATTGGCTTCTAGAACCCTGGGGAGACAATGAATAACTTTTTCCTTTTGGCTGATAAGCAGCAACAAGTTGGGTTGTTAATTATTTTTTTTTCTTTTTCGTTTTCTTTCTAACCTTGCTTAATGCGGCCTTTCCTATTTTGATCCCTCTTTAAATATCTCTCGTTGATCTCTGGTTGCTTTTACTCCACTCTACTTCCCTGGAGGGATTTTGTTCTAGTTTTACCTATAAACCATTGTTTATTACTTTGATCGATGCCTTTCTGGATATCTATGTGCACTGTAGCTCGGAAATGCTTATGCAGTTCTCTGAAAAAAAAATTTCAAAACCTGCCGTGCACCTGTTGTGAGCTCATTCCTCCACATTCATTTTTTTCTGTTTCAGTTATCACTTACTTTTCATAAAACAATTGTCTTTTTAAATGCCTTCTTTGCCTTACAGCAGCTCACAGCTCGCGACTATTAAATCCACCTGCTGACCTGTTTGTGCACCTCTCATCTCCCCGTGTCTCCTCGTTCTTCTCTGACGCAGAACCTCGTCATTACTGCCTATTAATAATGGGTTCTCAGCTCTTTTCTTCACTTGGTGTAGTTTTCCGATCCATCCTTCATGAACTGACCAATCACATCTCATGTAAACTTGGACATAAACGTGCCACTTGCCTGTTTTAGAACTCTTCAGTGAAACCCCCAAGACTCTAAAATCCTCACACTTCGCCGTTATCTATCGTCTGGCCCCTCGGTGACCTAGCTAATGCTCTCCCCTCATCTTCCGCCATGTCCTGCCTCTTGCTGTCTGCACTTGAAATCACATGGCTTGCCGCTTTTCTCATGCACCATGCTGATTCACAGCTCTGTGCTTTAACTCACGCTGCTTAACTGCCCTGAACGTGCTTTACCACATTCTTTGCCTGGCTAACTCTTACTCATCCTTAAACCCTTACATCCCGCCATGTGGTCTTCTCAGGAAAATTTCCTGTATCCCCTCCCAGCCTGAGTGTAAATGCTCTCAGCTCTCCAGCAGACTCCTAGTATATCATGCTGAAAACTTTGTCTTTTCCCTCCTGTTAGATAGAAGCATGTGTTAAGTAATAACTGAGTCTTTTCTTTGAGATGGATTCACTTCCAATTCTTGAGTTGCCAAAGTGAGAAATAAAACCATTTTACTTTTCTAACCAATGACATCAACTAAGCCAACACCTCCAGTGTTCACCCTTAGTGGCGAGATTTCCTCAAATACAACTGTTCACTTTTGCGACTTTTCAGTGGATTTTTCCATTAAAAAGTAAACGTCTCGTTTCTGAGTCTTGAATATAGCTCTTTAAAAATTTAATTTGTGATTAAATGTTCCGTCTCTTCTCTGTTGCTGTTGCTCTTGTTAACAGTGATAACTTTGTCTATTGTCCATGGGGAAAAACAGCATATACCACACATTTAATGGTAGTCAAGTGAGATGTGAGTGGACTATAGTAGTGTGCCTGTACCCACTTACTTCCTCATCAAGGAACAGGTATGTTTAATCCATGTCTGACTTGTGTATAGACATATTGCTACCGATGTCAGATTTTTCATTTTTTTATTTAATTAAATAATTAAATAATTAATTAAATTTCATTTAATTCAATTTTTTTTTCAAGACAGAGTTTCTCTGTTAGCCTTGGCTGTCCTGGACTTGCTGTGTAGACCAGGCTGACCTTGAGCTCACAGCGATTCACCTGCCTCTGCCTCCCAAGTGCTGGGATTAAGGGCATGTGCCAACACGCTGGACCTAGATTTTTCAAATTTTGTAAATTCTTAAATTCTGCTTTTGTGGTTTTGTCTTTTGGCCTGGGGTGGTGGTGGTGGTGGTGGTGGTGGAGTTTACAAGGTCATAACAGACACTACGTGGAGTATTTTCCGTCTTAGTAGCTTCAGAGCACATGCAGCACTACAGATTTCTCTGTAACCCATGTCCCCATTTCTATACCTTGTAGATTTCTTCTTTCTGGCAGGAAGCTGTGGTTGCTAAGGCAGTGTCCCACACTACAGATCAGACTGGATTTGAACTCACAACTTTCCATCTTCAGCTTCGGAAGTGCTGGGATTTAAGCCAATAGACTACCTCCTGTTCTATTCCTAGCAATAAAAGTATTAAGAACTCGTTGTCCATCAATTCAGAGACCTTCAAATATAAGACAGTGAATTCCATCAATTGAGTTCTGTTGAGATTTCTTACATTCTCTCATTTGGATTTTGTTTGAAGGTAGAATATTTATTTATTTATTTATTTTAAACAATGCTCTGTCCTAAAGATACACATTTACTTTTTACAGCCACAGTGCCCATTCTAATTAGTCTGAAGTGGTCCTCTTAGGTTAAGAAATATAAAATTTAGGTAGCTAAATGCATTATCTTTGAATTTTATTGAAAATATTTCTGGGAAGGCAAAACATCTTATCTGGTGGAGCATAAGCTTTGATTCCAGTTGGTTCTGCTGATAGCATTTTGTACTCAGGAATCTAGGCTCCCTGATGACAGGGCAGTTGAATGCACAGATAATAATCACTAACTTTCTGTGAGATGAATGCAGACAAATTACCTGACACACAGTAGCCATTAATTAATCACAGATTTTCTTATTCATGATTATGGAAGATTTTAAATTATCTTCAAGCTCAATTGAACTGAATTGCGTTCCAATGCAAAAGAACCCATTTTAAGCTTTAATAAGTGTATTTGTCATAAAACCCAGATTCTTTTTTTCTAAACCCAGATTCTTTCAGAGGAAAAAAAAGAAGAAACTCATATTTCGGTCTTGGTGGCTTCAAAGTAGCATGTCTCTAAAACCAATTTGGCTGTTGAGGTAACAGGTAGCCAGATAAGAAACACAGAGCAAAATGACTTGAGATGATTTAGCACATCAGTTATAGGTTATAGATGATCAGTTATTGGCAGAGACCTACAGCTAAACAACAGGTGGAGCTCAGGGAGTCTTGTGAAAGATGGGGCAAGGACAGAGGGAGCCAGAGGCATCAAGGACACCATAAGAAGATTTACAGAGTAAACTAACCTGGGCCCATGGCAACTCAAAGAGATTGTACCACCAACCAAAGAGCATGCATGGGCTAGACCTAGACTCCCTACACATATGCAGCAGATGTACAGCTTGGTCAACTTGTGGTTCCCTAATATTAGGAGCAAGGGGTTGTCTCTAACTCTGTGGCATGCCTTTGGCTCCCTTTCTCCTAACTGGGTTGCCTTGTCAGACCTCAGAAGGGAGAAGAAGTCCTTAGTCCTGCCCTGCCGAGACTTGATTTGCCAGAGTGGGTTGGTATTCCTTGGGAGTCTCAGCCTTCTCTGGGAAGGAGGTGAGGGAGGAACAAAGGGAAGGTGTGAGAATGGGACTGGGAGGAGTTTAAGGAGGGGCTGGGACTAGGCTCTGAAGTGATGAAAGAAAGAAACAAAGAAACAAAGAAACAAAGAAACAAAGAAACAAAGAAAGGACAGGAATTAAAGATTGAACAAAGGTCTTATAGTGTCCTGTAAAAACAAACCTTAACTCAATCTTTTACTTAAACATTTTTTATTATTTCTGTCTGAACAAACAGCTTACTGAGGAGAATTCAAAGTCTTATTTGAAAAGGACAAAAGTGCTAAAAATCATGTAGGAAGCAGGTGAGTTACACCAGGGGTTCTCAGTTGAGAACAACTAACACTTTAGCCTTTATCATCTTAAATTGTGAAATGTTTACCAGAGTCTTGCCTGTCCCCACTAGATGCCACTATCACTTCCCACATACTGTGTCAACTTAAATTGTATCCAAATATTGCCATTTGTCCCTTGCCAGGACAAATTTCCAGAGGACAAATTACCATCCTCGGAGAACCACTGTCCTAGCGAACTTATTAAAATGCTGACGTACTGACTGCTTTCCCCGCTGCTATGACAAATACCTAACAAGGTATAAGTTAAAGGGGGATGTAGTTTGACTTGCAATTTAGGAAGGGATATGGTGAAGAAGAAAGAGGAACAGCAGAGTGAAGCAGCTGATTCCATTATAACAGAGGTTAGGATGCAGCCAGCTGGAAGTGTGGGCAGGTTAGAGATTTCCTTCCTCTAGAGAGAATCAACATCCACAGTCTTCCACAACCATGTAAAACAGCTTTCCCAACTAAAGACCCAGTGTTCAAACACCCACGTGTACGAAATAGTTTACACTAATACCTCAGTAGCTGGTATTAAAATACGGAGACCCTTACATTATCTTCTGTTAAGTAATGTCATTGCATGAATTCCTCAGTCCCAGAAGAGCCTCATGCCTCTGGGATTTTGTGGGCTGCTGCCTCTGGAGCAGCTCCCCCATCCAATATGAAAGAGGACATTAATGACCAAGACATACTGTAACCATCGTTACTTGCTTTCCTCGGGAGCCAGAAGGAGCTTATACATCCCTTGCAGGGAACTGACTGAGTCCCCCACCGGAGCAAAACAGTAAAGAGTAAGTGGGCGAAGTGTTTTTAGCTAGTTCTATTAAAGCTGAAGGGAAGCCTACTCAAAGGATCCTAAATCTTAGAGCAGTGTGTAATCTTAGGAAGCAGGACTTTCAGAGGAGGGCGAGCTCCATTATTGGAACATCATTTCAACAATGTCAGAGTCCCTGCTCTTTTCATTTTTACAGTCTAATATCATGGGATGTCACTGAGAATGAGTGGCTCCATTCATTTTAAGTGTTATAACAGGACGTAACAGATCAAAAGCAAGAATAGAGACTGTCTCTGTGGCTTTTGAGTAGAAGTAAGAAAACCTTTTCAGGATAGCTGGTGCTGGACTGGGAATTAGAAAGCCAAGGTTACTCAGAGTCCTGAAGGAAACAAATTACTAACTGTGGAATTCAGTCTTCATGTCTGTTAAGTAAAGATTAGATCAAATTGTGTTCGAAACAACAGCAACACCTGTCTTGACTGCTGTAAAGCTTTCTGAACACATGTGAATGCTTGCTTTCCTAAGCTTAAATGTATAATTGCGGTGCAGTTTGAAGTTAAAATAAACAGAAAGCGGGCTTTCTTTCACAAGTAGGGTGGTATTTGTTTCTCTTCATGTGACTTCATTGTTAACTTTTGCTTTGCTCCCCTTTGTAAAGTAAATGGCTCTGGGCTCCTGAAGGTGTGACCAAGTGGAGGAAGGGATTTCCTCTGAGTATCTCAAAGGTCCCAGAGGCACTACCCATCTCCAGCTCATCCAATCAATAGCCAGTTAGAGCTGGGAAGAAACAGTGAGTAAAAATTACAGAATCGATCTGTCCTGCCCCACGTGGACCATCATTCACTCTCTGCACTTCTGAGGTTGTGAAGGGACCACTCAGGTTAATGGGAACACAGTGGCAGACCTGATCTTGTGTTTTCTCATTTCTCCTCTCTTGCCCTGAAGTAGATGCTCAGGACCAAGGGAGTCAGACAGGCCAGGGGGAAGCTGATGGAAATGCCTATCAAGAATCCTTTCAAACTATACGGACACTAATAGTGACATCCTCTCAGTGTACTACAGAAAAAGAAACATAATGGAGGGTTGAGAGGAAATTTACTCTACTAATAAACATAATGTAATCAATATCTAAAAATATGAAGGGACATGGGAAATGAGAAATTTACCCCACTGAAAAACAGCATCTACATATAATTATTGACAATTTTGGTGGGACTCATAAAAAGTCTATCATGTTATCACGTTTAATGATAATTGAGTTTCACATTCAGCTTCCTAAAGGGAATGAAAATCATCTCAAAATGATGAAAATGGATACGTAAACATAAAGCTTTATTATGTTCAACAAGTGATTTAAAGATTGTAGTTATTTTCGTTCTTACAGAACTTTTGTTTATTCATTTGTGTGTGGGTGAAACACACACATGGGCCTGGGCTCCCCTACACAGGCACATGAGGAACTCAAATGTGGATTTTGGGAGTTCTTCCCCAATAATGTTTCTGTTTGTTTACTTAATTGTTTATCTAGAGACAGGGTGCTTTACTGAATGTGAGGTTCAGTAAGTTTTGGCTGCTGTGGCTTGATTGGGACACCCCAGGATCTACCCATCTCTGTCACCTAGTGCTGGACTTCAGGCTCTAGATGGTGTCCTGAGCATCTATATGGGTGCCAAGGATTCAAACTCAAGTCCTCATATTTGTGCATCAATCATTTTACCCCACAGCCTATCTCCTCAGGCTGTATCTCTTCCCCCTTTAAGAGATGGATTTTGTCTACAATCTTTTCTGACTGGAACTGTCTTAATCTGTAATTATTTGATTTGAAGTTAAAAGCAATGGTTAAGGTGCCATTTGACTGAAGGAATGAGTTCCTTGCAGTTTGCTGGACATTGAGAACCTTTCACTCTCAAATAAGAAATTTGCATCAGAAAAGCCAGTGTCCCAGTTGTATGGAAAGAATCAAAATCAGTAGGTGGTTTCAGTCACTATTTAGGAAGGCTATGCATGTTTCCTGAGAACCAGAGGCAGATGAGAGAACGGTATTGAACTTGCAGTTGTCTTAAAGCTCTTACCTTCTATCTTTCAACTCCTGGTGTCCTGGGGATGGAAAGATGGCTTAATAGTCAGGAGCACTGGCTGCTCTTACAGAGGACTTGCAATAGATTTTGAGCAGCCACGTGGAGGCAAAAAACCACTTGCTACTTTAGTTTCAGGGGGTTTGATGGCCTATTCTGGCTTCCTTGAGCACCAGGTAAGTTTGTGGTACAGATATACATACAGTTAAAACAAACATAAATATCAATCAAATATTCAAAATTAATAAAAGTGAGATGTCCTCTTCTGGGAAGATAAACACTTATTTCTGCAGTGCTAAGAAAGAGACTACAAACCATATGCTACTAGAGGATTTAATCTCATAAGAAAAACACGGCAAATTATACTTAACTACAGATGTATCCAAGATGAACTTATGTGTGAGAAGGCAAACCACTTAGAGATTCAGCAAAACTGACATGCAACTGTAGTTCTAAATCTTTTTCTCAAAGTTTTAAACCTTTTGCTTGAAGCTCCTTTCTTCCCATTCCAAACTCTATGGGAGAAATTGAAAGAACAGAGAGAAAAAATAATAATGCAGGGGAAGATAGACAGAAAACACAAGAAATAAGGGAGAGACCAAGAGGTAGCCCCACTCAATAGATTATCACCTCCAACAAATTAAACAGGGGAACAGAAAACATTTTGCATTAAATAAAGTTAAAAATTCTGATTATTTCAAAATAATATTTGTATTAATGTTAGAAATTGAGATTATTATTGTAAGCAACGGTAACTGAAAAGTAAAGTTTAGTGTGAAATTGATTTTGGGAGAGTGAAAGTACTGGCCCTGTAGAAACTTTAATAGTGGCACAAGCCACCAGAGATTAGGTACAAAAGTCACCGATATATCCATCCTCACACTAGGAGCAGCAATGGTTTGCTGCTTGTGATACATGGTCAAGAGCTTCTCTGAGGTCTCCTCGATTGTCAGTCTCCAGGGAAGCCATGTGTTCATTCCTTTTTATCACAGCAATGTGGGTTTTTAGGGAAAATTACATCACGTTGCTTGAAGAGTCTTTTCAAAGTGACAGAAGTAACTGCTACTGACATGTCATGGGTCAAAGCAGGAACCTGGGCATCTGCCATTTCAGAGGAGGGGATCCACTTCCCTCTGTGCCTTAGTGATGATAAAGTATAGATCGTGTCTGACCATACAAACATATCTCAATGTAATGCAAGAAGACAGATCTTTACACGATCTTGATATAAGCATATGCTACACATGTTTTGTCAATTTTTTCAGTGTTCTTAGATACAGCTGGTTCTACAACTTTATAATTTCCCTGTCTTCATATTTGACTAATTTGACTAACCTCAGATTGAAAATATTTTTTAAAAAGCCAGAAAATTCCCAAAGATAAAATTTAGACTATCTGCTCATTAAGAATTACACCATATCTGTGGAAGGAAGAGAGGTGACACCAGTCATCTTGTGGTGCCTTGTCCTGTTGCTTCATAGACTTCTGTCTCTCTCCTTCACTCCTTCACTCATGATTGCTCATCTCTCATGTGTGGTCCATTAGAAGTCAGCATAAACTCTAACATTTATGCACTATTTTTCTTGTCATTAACTCCCAAAGAAGAAGCCATGATAACCATTTCCATTTGCATGACCTTTTTTTTTTTTTTAGATAACAGAGTTGATTTTTATTTTACAGGAAGGTATGTGATTTGGCAGTTTATATAAAGGGCTAGAGGACCACATATTGTAGCCTCCTTGGAACATTCTGGAGCTAGTTTTGCATAGATAAAATAAGGGCAACTCGTGAGTATCGTGTAGCTTCAATAATCTTACTGGGGTGTGTCCTAGTAAGACCTTGCAAAGATCTTTATTGCATAGTTTACTCCTGGTCCTGGAAGGGGGATTGCTTAAGTCTTCAAAATGCAAGCATGCTATTTATCGTGAAACTTTCCAAGGGCTATTCTAAAGCCTAGTAGATTTTTGTTGAAAAAAACATTAATATTAGTATGTTTGGAAGTCTGTCACCTAATTAATTATTCTCCCATGGAAGAAGAAACTAAGCACAAACATTCTTCTAAATGGAAACAGGTGACATTACAAGGGAGTTTACCTACAACAGAGTGGCCTCCATTTCAGAGTGAGATGAAAATGCACCTTTGAGATTTTTAGCACAGGGATCTGAAGTTCATTCCCTCATCAATATCTTACTCGGTAAGTAAAACATGGAGTTCCATTATGAGATTTTCATACATATTTATTATTGTACCTTGTTTCTGTTCTCTGCCTTCCCCTGTTTTTCTACTCTTCCTGTGGACACTTTCCCCTCACCGAGCAGGTCTCACTCTGTTCTCTTATTACATAAACTCTGCATATAATGGAAAACACTTGACATTTCCTCTGTTTTCTCCACTCCTCACTCATGTTCTCCTGCTCCCTCTAGATCTTCTTTCCCCCTCTGTAAGGCAGGTTATACTATTTTTCTCCTGCAGTGTATACACAGGTGCATGCATATTTAAATCTGGCTTCAGAATGAGAGAAAACATGATATTTGCCTTTTTTTAGTCTGGCTTACTTTGTTTAACAAGTTCCTGAAAATGACATTATTTCATTATTTCCTGGTGAATATAATTCCACAGTGCACAACAACACTACATTTTCTCTATCCACTCACTGCTGGACATTTAAAAACTTCCTTTCTCTGCTCCTATGAAGAATCCTATAGTCTGCACAGATGTTTAAGAGTCTCTGCGGTGTATTGACTTACAGTTCTCCAGGTGTGCACACAAGAGTAACATACTGAGCTGACAACATATAAGAGATGACACATCACTAAAACGGCTTTTGATTATCTGAATTTTTAGTATTTCTTTAATCTTTAATATTTCTTTAATAATGTTGAGTAAAGTTGCATACATTTTGAATACTTAGTATTTTCTGACCGTTGAAAATCTATATAAATATTGGTGTTAATATTTCTTATACTTGAACATTTTTTCCTATGAACTTTATTTCTTATAATGAATTAATTTATTCAGATTACATCTCAATTACTATCTCCTTTCCTGTATCCTCCCTCTCCTCTCTTCCTCCCTCTTTCACCCTATTCCCCTCCCCTAAGTCTGTGACAGAAGGAGACTTCTGCTATGAACTTTAATATGGAAACGAAACAGCTTAAAATTCTCAGACAGCAGATGTGTTTTGTATTTCAAAACTTGTGGACTTTATCATTGTCATCATTATTATTAACTAATGGCATTACTTACAGTATAAACATATAAATAAATATTTAAATATAAATGTATCATTTCATTTTTATACTTTGACTCTTTCACACATGTATATAAAAACCATCAGTATTTTTCACTGTGTTCCCCATTTGTCTCACAGATCTGAATCCTGTATGTTGGTGAGACATGTGTGAGCTCTGGTGATGGCATTCGATGACAAGAACAGGAAAAAGAGTGATTGCGTAGCTGACATCCTTCTTCCCAACATAAAACATCACTGTCCTATTTTCAATCCCTATGTTTGTGTAGCAGGGCGTGGGAGGGAGGAAAGAGGGAGAGCTTGTGTAGACTTTAATTATTGGTTCTGGCCTGAGCCTTGATCTTTCTGTTGATAAAGAGTATTAGTACATCTTTAGCAAACTAATACATACATAATACATACATATTATGCATACATATAAATACATATGTATCTTTATTATCATATGAGTCAGACACTTATCTAAGCTCTCGTCATGTCAAACATCATCATATTTTTGATGCCATTATATAAAAATTCATTTGAGTAAACATTGCTTCTAAAAACCCAGGATCTTTCTGAAAGAAAATTGTAAATTTTTTGTTTGTTTGTTGTGTTTTACTATTTACTCTACAACTCTACCACAAATCAGATTCAAGAGCCAGGTTGTAATAAAATATTTTCTTAAGTGAATCAATAAGACAAATATATGCTCACTATGTTTGCTTTGTCACAGTGAGCCTTTGACAAAATTACTCTGCAAAATATTCTCATCAAACATTATAAACTGCTTTCTAAGTTTTGAATCCTGTACGGTCACACAGTTTTGAATGTTGAAGGTTTGAATATTGAGAGACATTCAGACCTGTAAAAAGTAAGAGTAGTTAGACATCTTTTGGCCATTTTAATGCATGCACATCTGGATCATGTGACTTCATACTTGTTATGGCTTCAGTCTTTGTCATGTAATCTTTCTTGGACATTTTCTATTAATTATCATGAGACTCTCACCAGAGCATGTTTTTTAACAGTCTATCTTCAGAAATGTGAGCTAAATAAGAGACTTTTTTTATAGTTAGCCTGCCTCACATATTTTGTTATAGCTATGAAAATCTGACGAATACATCATTTATAATAGTTTCTCCATAATTCAGTTTCAAAATTATGAATGTTATTTACTATTCATTTCATATAGATAATGTAGATCTATTTTCTTTGTTTGGTGATATGACAGTATATTTCATCACATCTTAAGAAATATCCATAGCATTGTGCTTCTTTATCCATAAACTAGAGGGAGGTAAGTTAAGAATGAATATGAAGAACCAAAGCTGTAGCTCTTTAACCAGCTGTGTCTACCTCCTTGCACTTGCTCAAGCAAAATACTAACATGGCTACCATTTCAAATAATGTATCTCTGCCAAAAATCTGGGGAAATTAGTAGTTTTTAGAAGGACAATATACCTTCTTTAGTAAAACTTCCACACAATGATTTCTTCAAGAAGACTCCATGCAAGCCGCCCGCCTCTACCTTACCAAGTTCAGCTTTTCCTTTCAACATCTGACATAAGCTTGGACCGTTCCCACTGATTTCTTTCTATCGCCTCAGATACTTTGATCTTGATCTTTCGCACTCCTATTCCTCTAGTAGTCATCTACATGTCAGGACACCCACAGTTTGATTTGTGGGCTCTTCTCTTCTCTCTTTATGTTCACTGTCAAAGACCATGGTAGCATGGTTTTGATGACTTCTGCATGCTCTGACTTTCCAAGCTGTGCATTTAGATGTGATCACTTCTCAGACTCATAGACTCGTCCATCAAGGTCTGTGATGACATTTGTTTGACAGCTAAAATGCATTCCACTTGCCCTTCAGTGACTTTTAATCTTTGACTTACACTTAAGTTGTGCATTGTTTTTTCTGTTTTGTGGTGACACTGGGTTTCTCTCCTTTCTCTATTTCCCTTCCCTAAATTTCCAAACTATTCCCGTGCTATATTTACATATCCTCTACAACACACCCTATATGGGATCATATTTTTCTCCTTTCCCAAACTAGCATGTGTTCCAGGAAGTTAACATTCTTTTTTGTTTAGAACTTCACATTTTTAACCCTGATAACTAACCTGCTGCCACTCCAGTTATTCAACATGGTGGATAGTAATGTTATTGGATGAAATAAGACTTCTCCTTATTCTGCTTAAAATTATCCATGTTGTTACAGTCTGCATGAGAAAGAAAACTTCATATTTCCTTGCACTCCAACATCCTATCAGGGGCATGAGTGCTGGGGTCACACCTATAGTGTCAACTTTCAGAAGGCTGACACAGACGGATTGAATGATCAAAGACACTCCAGACTACATAGCAGGACTCTATCAGAGAAATAAATATATTAAGGCTGACCGAACCTTGTCTTTGTAATATCCATCTCCAATTCTTCATCATAAAATTCCATATCTGCCAGGTTGAACCTCTCACCTTCTTCCTGAAGTACATCAGACTTGTTGTGCCATGAGGACCTCTACATTAAATCCAGCTGGAAAAATCTTCAGCCTGAAGTTCACATGGCTGGATCTTACATTAAATTTCATCTCCACACAGAGGGTTTTGACTACCCAATTTAAAGTAGATTACCATCACACCACCATGTATCAATTCCCCATCTACCTTCAGGTAATTATTTGATACATTTGTGTCATAAACCTATAGATAGTTGTTTGGTTTCCACTCATGCATGGAATTCTCTAAAAAATTTTAATACGTTTAAAATAAGAATAACGACATAACAAAATTGTATACCTGAGTTACATCAATATGTGCGTCCAAGTTATCAGTATTTACCTTTAATTTCTAACATCTCCATTTGTATCAAAGCTGTTAGTTGAACGTGCAACTTTCTCATCAGGTATTCTCTATGGTGGGTCTGTGAAGATTCTTTAGGAACTTAAGCTCACCCTTCCTTTCCAAGTGTTGTTTGAAGCCCAAAAGTGTGCTGATCACCACTAAAACCCAACAAACAATCTGAGATGGGTTACACATGTGTTACACAAATGATGTGAATATAATCATCTTTTTGGTATTTTTAACATTTTAAACTCACATAAAATATTTTTATTAAGGACTTGAGGAGAGGGGAACAAAAGATGAACTCTATAAGCAGTCTCTGTATTTTAAAATATGCAGAATTTAAATATACTGTGTACCTATGAAAGAATTCACTAATTAGTTATTATTTAATATATTCCTGTTTCTGGAAAAGAAGTTTCTACTTATAGCTGAACTTCAATTTCCCCGACATTTATCCATGGGAATGATGGTTGCCTTCCAGGTTTTTAGTGCACATCTACATGCAATAAGACTTCCTTTGCTTTTTCTATTTTCACAGCAAATGATGCCGCTGAGCTATGCCTTTGATCTCTAAGATAGCACACATGCACCACAGACAGAAAATCTCACCCCAGTGCAGACTGTCTTCCTATTTCACTGGAAAATTCACACACATTGCTTAATTAAGGCACTTCAGTTGGGGTTGCTTGGTTATTATCTGCCCTAATTGTGCTATATAGCTTCATGTAGCATGTGGGTTGTTTCCTCATGTCAAATATCAATATGTGAGTGTGAAAAGTTTTTTAGATCAATAATTAAAGTCAGAGGTGCCCTAAACTGTTGTGTTGTTTTAGGATAAAAATGGCAGGGGTTATAAGTTGTGGTTGCAAATAGAAGTTGGGAAAGTGGGGGGAGTGGGAAAGTGGGGGGAGTGGGAAAGTGGGGGGAGTGGGAAAGTGGGGGGAGTGGGAAAGCTGGGTGGAGTGGGAAAGTGGGGGGAGTGGGAAAGTGGGGGGAGTGGGAAAGTGGGGGAGTGGGAAAGCTGGGTGGAGTGGGAAAGTGGGGGGAGTGGGAAAGTGGGGGGAGTGGGAAAGTGGGGGAAGTGGGAAAGCGGGGGGAGTGGGAAAGTGGGGGGGAGTGGGAAAGTGAGGGGAGTGGGAAAGTGGGGGAGTGGGAAAGCTGGGTGGAGTGGGAAAGTGGGGGGAGTGGGAAAGTGGGGGGAGTGGGAAAGTGGGGGGAGTGGGAAAGTGGGGGAGTGGGAAAGTGGAGGGAGTGGGAAAGTGGGGGGAGTGGGAAAGTGGGGGGAGTGGGAAAGTGGGGGGAGTGGGAAAGTGGGGGGAGTGGGAAAGTGGGGGGAGTGGGAAAGTGAGGGGAGTGGGAAAGTGGGGGGAGTGGGAAAGTGGGGGGGAGTGGGAAAGTGGGGGGAGTGGGAAAGTGGGGGGAGTGGGAAAGTGGGGGGAGTGGGAAAGTGGGGGGAGTGGGAAAGTGAGGGGAGTGGGAAAGTGGGGGGAGTGAGAAAGTGGGGGGAGTGAGAAAGTGGGGGGAGTGGGAAAGTGGGGGGAGTGGGAAAGTGGGGGAAGTGGGAAAGTGGGGGGAGTGGGAAAGTGGGGGAAGTGGGAAAGTAGGGGGAGTGGGAAAGTGGGGGAGTGGGAAAGTGGGGGGGAGTGGGAAAGTGGGGGGAGTGGGAAAGTGGGGGGAGTGGGAAAGTGGGGGGAGTGGGAAAGTGGGGGGAGTGGGAAAGTGAGGGGAGTGGGAAAGTGGGGGGAGTGGGAAAGTGGGGGGAGTGAGAAAGTGGGGGGAGTGGGAAAGTAGGGGGAGTGGGAAAGTGGGGGAGTGGGAAAGTGGGGGGGAGTGGGAAAGTGGGGGGAGTGGGAAAGTGGGGGGAGTGGGAAAGTGGGGGGAGTGGGAAAGTGAGGGGAGTGGGAAAGTGGGGGGAGTGGGAAAGTGGGGGGAGTGGGAAAGGGGGGGGAGTGGAAAAGGGGGGGGAGTGGGAAAGTGGAGGGAGTGGGAAAGTGGGGGGAGTGGGAAAGTGGGGGGAGTGGGAAAGTGAGGGGAGTGGGAAAGTGGGGGGAGTGAGAAAGTGGGGGAAGTGGGAAAGGGGGGGAGTGGGAAAGTGGGGGAAGTGGGAAAGGGGGGGAGTGGGAAAGTAGGGGGAGTGGGAAAGTGGGGGAAGTGGGAAAGTGGGGGGGAGTGGGAAAGTGGAGGGAGTGGGAAAGTGGG
This sequence comes from Acomys minous, assembly GCF_964271855.1. Lineage (NCBI taxonomy): Eukaryota > Metazoa > Chordata > Mammalia > Rodentia > Muridae > Acomys > Acomys minous. The sequence continues at coordinate 10,619,642 of NC_140500.1, forward strand.
GGGAGTGGGAAAGTAGGGGGAGTGGGAAAGTGGGGGAAGTGGGAAAGTGGGGGGAGTGGGAAAGTGGGGGGAGTGGGAAAGTGGGGGGAGTGGGAAAGTGGTGGAAGTGGGAAAGTGGGGGGAGTGGGAAAGTGGGGGGAGTGGGAAAGTGGGGGGAGTGGGAAAGTGGAGGGAGTGGGAAAGTGGGGGAAGTGGGAAAGTGGGGGGAGTGGGAAAGTGGAGGGAGCGCACGGTTCTGGAGGTTTAGGAAAATTGTCAAATTGCACATTTTAAAATGAATTCATTAAAAATTATTTACTAAGAGAGTCAAGTTCAAGTATTTTCTTTATTTTACTACATACAAATATATTAATGATATTTTAAAGTTTTTCCCTAGAGTTAACCCATTTTTGTTGTTGTTTTTGAGACAGGGTTTCTCATTGTAGACTTTGCTGTCTTGGAGTTGCTTTGTAGATCAGATTGGCCTCACATCACAAAGATGGACCTCCCTCTTCCTCCCTGAGTGCTGTATTAAAGGCGTGCACCACCACATCTGACTGAGTTAATCATTTAAGAATAGAAAAAAAAACCTGCAATTAAAAATTTTGGGTACATTTAGCCCAGAGAACAAAATTCATTCACCATTTCAGGCAAATTATTTTAATTGTAAAAGCCATTCTTACTATTCTATACACCTGTATTTACTCACTCAGTGGCTGTCTACAGTGATTTGAGTTAAACCAAGTAGCACTAATTCCTATACAAACCAATTAGACTGGTCTAAAATAGTGGGATGGCAGTAGAATACCATGCAAAAGCAATGTAGAAGATGAACAGAGATTTCAGAAGAGGTGGGATGAGCAAGTGGTCTGATGATACCTTCTCATCTAACTTCAGATAAAGTGTATTTTTTCCTGGCTTTCTAAGTCAGTTGGGCACTCACAAAGAGAAGCTCAACTTACTTAACAGGCAGCCTCAGGTTGTCAGTTAAAAAAAAAAAAACCAAAGACACTTTAAAGCAGATGTCATTTAGTTGTCACGCACATGAGCAAAAATAGTGTTCGCACTGATCCAGGAAAACACACAGCATCTTCTAACAAATACCACCAAAATTTATTCTTTATATGCTGTAATATTCATTTGTTAACCATCTATCTCCCAAGAGAGGACAAATTGATGACAAGTGATAGTTTATCAGCTAGGAGTCATGCTACAAAATTATGAAGATGATATGAGTTATTAGGACTTTCTGTCTGCCCGATTAACCCAAAAGTCACCAAAAGACTATGTTAAGGGCGTGACTTCGCTAGTGATACAGTAGGACCCAATGTCCTCCTCTTGCCTCTACACATGCATGGGTATACACCTGCACATAGATCTGTGTATACATAACACACACACACACACACACACACACACACACACACACACCACATGCATAATAGAAACACAAATACATGCAAAGTAATTAATATATGTAATATATGTATGTAAACTTGAGAATGAAGAGGTGTTTGATTTGTCTAGTTTTGATTTTGATCTTTGAGGCTATCTATATAATATAATACATGACAAGGTGCCTGCACATTTAAATCATGACCACTGTTGCAAAAGTTTTCAGGACTATAAGCAGAAACTAACATATCAGTCGGAGTCAATGTCCGCCTGTGAAGTCAGTTCTACTCAAATGCACAAAATTCTACATGATAAATTAAGATTTTCATGGTAAAAAGGAAATATTAATACCACTAATGTTACATTCATGGACAGCCATTTTCTTTAAGCACTGAATTAAAACAGAGGTTTTCACTCATTGAGAACCACATAGCCTTAACTCCACTTCCATAGAATCAACCTGTTCAGGAAAACACTGATGTGGACTTGTTAACAGTGTTTTATACACATTGATTAAGCAGATACAAATGGTTTTTAAATTTCACCATCATCAAACAATAATATTTCTACTTATTTGTAGTAGTATTTTATTTCCATATCTGTTTAAGGAAGAACTAATATATTTTGTTGATATTGAGAACTTGAATTCTGTTAATTGTTGTTAGAAACATACGCACCTTCATTTCTGTGTTAGTCCATGTGCATATGTGCACAAGTGTGGAACATATTTTTTTGTTTATGGAAGCAAGGGATTTGATTATAGGAAGGAGAAAAAGAGATGGGGATAATTCTGTGAACTACATGAGAAAAGTGCAATGGGCAAAGGGTCATCACTGGTGTCATTTATTGCAATGAAGAATATAATTTTTATCAATGTTCCTTGTCCCAGAGTGGCAATTCAATTGTAAATCATACCGCTGATTAGAGTCTATAAAAAGATTTTGGAGTCCTCTAATGGGAGTAATTATTTTTCCTTGTTCTTCTGTGTAACAGAACTCAGACGTACTGATTTTCAGTCATACTAACTTAGAAATAATATATGTTCAGCTAAGTTATAGCACTTGATCATGTCCCTTGAAATATGTGCCCTTGATGAAAGCATATTGGAAGGATTTGCCTGCTGTTATAAAATTCAATACAAAATTATAGGAAAGGCATTTTGCTTTCATTGAAAATAAGTTATTATATTTGAAACAAATAATACATTTTAATTCCCATACAATGTCATAATGGTCCGAGAGAAAGAAATAACTGTCATAAACCCTCAGATTTTCCAAAGTTAACTAATTATAACCGCTCTTCCTGTTTCCTTAAATCATGTACATGTACATATATGTGTGCATGTGTGTATATGTGTTTGTGTGTATGCACAAGTGTGTATAAGTCAGTGAACAACTTCAGGTATGATCCATCAAGTACTGTCCACCTTTTGTTGAGTTAGGGTTTCCCAATGGTCAGGAACTTTCTACTAGGTTAGGCTAGTTGGCCAGAAAGCTTAGGACACCCAACAGCCTGTTTTGCCAATACTGGGATGATTTTACACAGATTTATTTTAGTGTGGTTCTGAGGTTCAAAATCAGATCTTCATACTTGCAACTCAGCTCCTAATTCCACAGAGATACTTCTTAGTCTGGATCTTGGTAAAGTTTAAGGTTTATTCAAGAATATTAGACTCTCAGTCAGCCGTTACTGACATGAAGCCACCCAGACACACAAGATTCTGATTTGCAGAAGAAGCCAGCATCAGATTCAGGGGAATATATAATTGGTATGAGATACAATTTTAAAAACTAAGTATATAGCAGAGAGCCAAGGGCCATCCATGCTCTCACTTTAAGATCCATACGAAGTTGTTGAAAGATCTCCTACAGTCTCTGTTAGCCACTGGGGCACTGAAAATATAGCCCGGGTTGGGAAAATACAATTGAAGAGATAAGCATTAAATGCCATTGCAATACTTGGTGCCAAATCCTAAAGGTTAAGGATGAATGTTATGGAATATGTTATGTGTAACTGTGAAGAAACTAAACCATACCAGTTTCTGTTGGCTCAGTGATGGGTTTGAAGCTAAAATAAACAAATGTACCTATTATGAATTGGTAGTAAACTAAGAAAAATAAACATAAAACAAAGAAAAAGAATGAAAAAAGATCACATCTGCTGAGAAAAAGAGAGAGGGAGAGAAGTAGGGGGAAAGAGAGAGAGAGAGAGAGAGAGAGAGAGAGAGAGAGAGAGAGAGAGAGAGAGAGAGATATCTATTGCCCACAATAATATTATCTTAAAAACCTCCCAGTCTTCAAAAATAAAACTCAAAGCACAGATGCTTATTTATTTATATTATTTCAGTATTTATTGAAATTATTTCATTTCTGTTTTAAATTTAAGAAATTGTTTTCAGATTAAAGATAAACATTTTTCTTTAAAAATTTTTTTTCCAGTCTGACTGAAATATCAAACGTCTCAATGTTATTTTCCCTTATGGGAATTAAAGGGATCTTGCAAAGTTTTGTTGCAATGTTGAAATTTTAGATTTGAAAATTCAACACCACAGATGTAATCACAGCCAGACACTAATTAAGCATCCAGACAAATTTGGTCCAAGAATTGCATATGCATATTTCTTGACTTCAGTGAATGCAATCTGTGTGTTTTCAAGGGCAGACTTTGGTCAAACAGTTATTGAAGAATCCTGAAAGAAAATTCTTCTAAAAAAAAAAAGACACTTTTATTCAATAATTGCCTTTAACTGAAAATTGCTTTTAATTTTTGATTAATTTATATCATTCGCAAAGCTGTTCAATATTATTATATTTCCTGTATTCAGAAAGCAAAATTTGTATTCTGAAGACAAAAATTGTCACTACAATATTTCTCCCTTCCTTCTCATCTCCCTCCTCAACCTTCTCTTTCTTCTTCCTTTTTCTTCCCCTTTCTGACTCTTCCTCTGCCCCTCTCCCTTCCACTTTTCCTTCCCTTCCTGTCCCTCCTCCTTTATTTTAGATTCAGAGAGACTGGGCGTAGGAAGAATATATAGTCCTCTCCATTACAATTTATCTTTCAAATTTTTACCTTTCCTAGGGCTCTCTCATGGTAGGTCTGCGGAGGATCAAGGCATATGTGTGACAGAAATAGGGGAGTAGTTCATATCCAGAAATATTTCCTGGAACACCGCTCCTAGTGGAATAGTAATAGTTTGGTTTTCTCTCCATTGCTGGGATACAACCCCATGTAGAATTATTCCATACATGCAAACAGTTTGGTCTCCTCTGCCTGGCCTTTGACTGCCTTTAATATCTAGAGGCATACGAGGCAAATCCTAAGCTTTTTAAACACTTTCTGGAAGTGATTTGAGAAGTTGCCTTTCATTTTATTTATAGAAAATGTGCGGCTCCATGTCGAAGTCTTGTCTCTGAATCTGAGCCAGGCAACACTTCTGAGGAAGCCGCTTTGTACTGTAGAAAGGACGTGAACAGTTAGACTCAACTCAAAAGCAAAATCACAATGCTAGTTTTGTACTTCACTGGCTTCTCTTGTGTTTCTAAGCCTTGCTTTCCTTATTTAGCCAAACAAACAATTAGAGCCTGACTGTTATAGCCAAAATAGCAACGAGAACAAAACAGCCAACAAATGACTAGACTTATCTTCAACATACAAGCTTTTCAAGCATTTTAAAATTTTCTTATTTATAGTTTGTGTTCTGACTACTGTAGTGATCCTTTTCTTTGTCTATCTCATATTTCTTTGTTGGTAATTACACAAACTATAAACTACAGAAGAATATATAGTATGCATACCATTTTATGAATATGAATTCAATCATAAAAAATTAAACCATCACTTTCATTGCTTATCACTTTAATACTACAACAATAATAAACTCAGATAGTTTTAAGGTGTTCTACTAAATCACATATAAAAATTAATTTTTCTGCATGAAAGATCTCTTTCATATGTCAAAATTTTTACAGTTTGCGATCAGTGAATTCATGCTTAATGCTTTCACACATCTTCTTACTGAAAAAAACTAATGGTCTTTTGGGATTAACTAAGTCTCAGGCATGATTTTATGTGAAGATAGTATGAAAGTATCTCTCTCAGGGCTGGAGAGATGGTTCATAGTTTTAGAGCATTGGCTCCCTTGCAGACAGCCAAGGTTTAGTTCCCAGCAGTCAGCTACCTCCCAACTGCTTATAACACATGTCCAAAGGGTCAGATGTCTCAGGCCACCGAGGGCACTTTCCCTCATGCACACATACCCACACTCTCATAGAAGCATACATATACTTCAAAAACAGGATGCTTTACAGGAAAAAGCATCCCTTCACAAACCACTCTTTTTGAGAAAAACTAAGGGAACATTGACAGTGAAAGTAGGAAGAGTGACATATCACAGCCACGTGGAGGGAAATGGCCCCATATTAAGTTCTGAAAAGTTGGTCTTGGGAAAGTTGTAACTGGTGAAAGGCTGGTCTTTAATCTTTTTAAAAATGTATATTGTTCGTTTCTTTTTAACTTATCCACTTCATATTCGTATCGTAGCCACGTCCCTCGCCTCCTCCCATCCACAGCCTCCCTCTATTCACCCCCTTAGGCCTCAGAGAGGGGGAGTCCTTCTCCTCCACCATCTGACCCCAGCTTATCAAGTCTCACCAGGACTGCCAGCATCCTCTTCCTCTGTGGTCTGGCAAGGCTGCCCTGCCAAGTGGAGGAAGTGATCAATGAGTGGGCAACAAGGTCTGTGTCAAAGGCAGCACCTATTCCCCATATTATGGACTCACACGGAGACTCTGCTGCCTACTGACTACTTTTGAGCAGGGGGCTAGGTCTTCCCCATGTATAGTATAGTCCTTGGTTGATGTATCGGCCTCTATAGGTCCCCTGAGCCCAGATTTGTTGGCTCTGTTGTTCTCCTTGTGGAGCTCATGTCCTCTTCAGGTCATCCTATGCACCCACTATTCACTGAATCATCATCATCATCATCATCATCATCATCATCATCATCATCATAATTATCCTCACATACTTGCCTTCAGGCCAAGCTGATGGGAGCATTTTTCTCAATTGAGGTTCCCTCTTCCCATATGACTTCAGTTTGTGTCAAATTGGGAGACACCAACCATGACCCAGTTCTTGTATGAAAATGAGTTGGATTCCCAGTACCTACACTCAGTAGGTCAAATGCCTGTTATTTTAGATGCAGGGCATCCTACATCCTCTTCTTGCCTCTGTGGGTACTGTCGCATATGTACATGAACATGCACATACACACTCATGAACATATATAAGGAAAATAATAAAAATAAATCATAAAATAAATAATGACCTTATATTGAGGCTACCATAAGTGACCATTTTGATCAATACTATGATAACTTACTACTATGTTCCAGAATATTTATCATTAATAAGTCATTTCTCAAGAGAATTCATTTATAAATATATGTTCCCAGAGGCCATATACCAGGGAAACACAGAAAAATAAATTGAATGAATTATTCCATATTCTAGACAGCTCTGCTTACTCTCAGCGGCAAGTACATTTTAAAATTAGTGATGGTAATAGTTAATGTGACCATTGTTATGTGCTATTTTCTCTAAAATTTTAATTTATAATTTAGATGAACAAAAATAAAGACTATTATAGCGACCAAGGAAATTGATAGTCTTTTGCCAAATTGATACTGAAACTTATGTTAATCATCAACAACAATTAATTATATTAGCAGTCTCTGGGTCTTATCTGTAGCTTTTACATATCTATAGTCTTACTCATTTTTCTGTTAATGTTCTAATACTGGTGATTTGGAGACAGAAAAATATGAGTGCCTGCCTCTATCCTTAAATGTCAACCGCCTAAGTGGCTTGACTTTTATTTTCTATTTACTTTGGTCAGTGTAAATTTCTGTGGTTTTTGCTGTTTGGGGGAAAGGGGATTTAAGGATCTGTAGTTCTTCGTTATTAATATTTGACTTTGTTAGTTCTATCTATTTACTGTATGACTTGTGAAAAAAATACAACAAAATCAGTTATCCATTCACAGTTCTTAGATGCATGGGGAGTGTGATCACACATCCAACTCTGGCTTTATATCTTGCTTGTGTCTTCAGATTTTTATTTGACTAGCAACAGCCTTTGAGATTTTATATGTTTCATTACTTCTTACTACCGTACATGTGTGTTAATTGTTTCTACATCTTATACTCAGAGTATTTAAATGTTTGCTTAAACAATGTCAAAATCCATGGCCACCAGACCCCTGGAAGAGTCCTGTAAAGCTGAGCATGTGTTCAGTGCCATCCTTTATCCTCTGAGGTAAAAACAATGCCCCAGGTCCCCTTTCTTTCAATCAAATTCTCCTAGCAAACCTGCCAGAAAACATCCCCAAAGCAAGGAATCATATAATTATCATTAGCTGGCTACCATTGGTAGCAGGTGTGTCTCCCAATGGGCCACAGGAAAGAAGACCCTATGGGCATGTCCAAGGCTTTTCCACTATATACCAGCTTAGTTCTGTCTGCTCAGTTGCCAGCCTGTACTTGCTTGGTAATGGGGCCTATTCATGCACTATAGTGAATAAAGAGAAATCACTTTTCCCTGTTTTCTCTTTGATTCCCTCTAATTATAAAAAAATCATCGCTGTCATTATCTCCCTATGTACCAAAAAGCAATCCACCCTATGTTCTACTGAAAACCATCTATGGCATACACATTCAATTACTCTAGATTTTCTAACTATAGGGCAGGGATGATAAAAAGAGATCTCACAAGACTCTCTGTGCTTGTGTTACTGTCCTGCCCTTCTTTATGCTGTCCAAGGAAGGTATGGACAGGCGTAATTCGCATTTCTCATGTGAAAGAAGAGGTTTACATTCATGAGTAAGGTGGAGTTCCTGACACATCCAACTCAAATTTACTGTGTATTTTATGGTACTAATGCAACCACCGGGTATTGAATATTCTTTCTATTCTCATTGACCAATTTGTATCAGGATTTCAACTTTGAAAGATTCCTTGCTTTGTAAGCATCTCATTTTCTTCCAATGTGCTACTACATATAAGAAATTCTGAAATACTTTGTGCAGTTTTTGTCCAAAGGGTCTTGTGGCAAGACACCAGACCCATGGGTATATATACATACATACATATATACATACACACACACACACACACACACACACACATATATATATAATCAAGTTAATTAAATTAAATAAAGGAAACAAAGTGTCAACCTTATTAATTCCACAAGTCAAATATTCTCCCAACTCCTTTGAGGACAATGGCCTTTGCACAAACAGGATGTCTTAGCATCTTTCAGCACTCTTCCCTGTGGAGTAGTCTTTTGTAAGATCTACTCAACGGCACAGGCTACATCTGCTTCTAGCTTTCTGGGCCTACACAGTCTTCATCTTGCCAGTGTCTACACTGCTTCTAATCATCCGCTCTTCCCCTATGTCCTTATTACACTTTTGCAGAGTTTTTTTCAAGTCTGATTCATGCAGCTTTTCTGGCATGAATTCTGCCCCCTGTCTTCTTTCAGTATTACATTCTTTTTTTCATAATTCTATGTCTCCTATGAAGCCCTGACTCTCCTCCTTTTATTCCTCTTCTATAGGCCACCTCTCAGCTTCTTTGACCTAACGTCCATCCCTTTCTGTTTCTCAGCTCTATTCTTCACTGGGAGATTTTCATGCTAGCAGGCTGCACATCACAACTCATTTTTCCTTCTACTTTTTTTCTTTTCCATTGGAGCCCCTTTCCTGTGCCTCAAAGGGTCAGCGGGCCATTATAACGGGAACATCAGTTTCCCCATCTATGTTTCCTCGTAATAAGGGCATTTTCTTCTAACGTTCTCTTTTCTAATTAGGTAAGTTTACCACATAGAGCTTCAGTTTTGTGGGCTTGCTTTCTTCTTTTAGGTACCACTGAAAGACTCCTTGGTGATAAAATGCAGTTAGCAGTGTGCTCTTTCAGTTGCTAATCCTTTTCTCAAGCATTCTATCATGGCCACCATGATCCCTATGTGAATAATCTGAATCTCTCCATCTCTCTCTGTCCCTGTATGTCTCTGTTTCTGTCTCTCTCCTCTCCCCTTCTCTCTTGTGCCTTCATTAAGGACCATTTATGCACTTAACAGATTACCTTTCTATTATTCTCATCTTATAAATCCATTAATTTTTACACCAAGAGATTGCAAGACCACATTATTCAAATAAAATAAAATAAAACTCATACAATGTGGACTGAGACGTAAAACAAACAAACAAACAAAACCCAAAGCAAGTACTCAAACAAACAAACCAAACCTGGTAAATGTAGCCAAGTTTTCTGATTAGAGGTAGAAGTGGTGTGGATGGAGGTACTCAAATTCTGAGAATATAATGTCTGCTCTGTGGTGTTAAAATGCCTTCTGTTTTTGAGATTATGTTCACTCTGACTTATATTTTTCTAACCTTCCTTTCTTGGATCCCTTTTGCATTCATTCTGACTCATATTTTCCTAACGCTTCCTTCAGGGTAGTGGATATGTACTACCTCAGAAGTGCAATGAATTCAAATTCTGTCCTTAAAATTTCTCAGAATTTTGCTCATTTTTTCTGTAACTGTTTCCAACAGTTTGGCTCTTATTTTCTACTCAGTAATCTAGGGACCTGGATCCATTGAAGTTTAATTCTCTCTGTTCCTTGTGGAATATCACAAGAAGAAGGAAAAAAGGCAGCTTGCTCTCTGGTCACTTTGCTCTCTGGTCACTTTGTAAGGTCAGTTATGCAGCTGGTAACTTACTCTTCTGAAACAACTCTGGAGGTTTATCAGACTCTCCCTTCTCCTTGAGGAAGGACTTAGCATTGATTTCCTTAGCAGCTGTTTTTCTTCCTCTTGTTAAGTGCGGTTTCTGACTCAAACACAGCGAAAGTTCCGAAAACAACTGTTTGACTGCTGGCTGCCTGTGAAGCCCATCAGAGTTCAGTGCGCAGAAATGAAAGGATAGATTTCCACGCTCTCGCCACTAGGTGGCAGCAGTAGTGTAAAAAGCACCAGAGTTGGAGAGTTGCAGAGGCTGAGGGCACAGGCTTCTGCACCGCAGAGGTTGTGCCTGCACACTCTGGTAGTTTCTTCTTGCCTCCTTGGATTGGGAGAGAAATTAGCTACAACTTTGTTTTAAACCAATGCCTTCTGAAAGGAACTATTAAAATAATGGCTATTTGGTTGTGTTCTACTTTTGTGAACAAGGACATTGGTGGGTACTTTGAGGATTCTTCAAGAAGAGGCCTGAAACTTCCAGATAGAGAAGGAGCAAGAAATCAAAAACCAGAAACAGAAATATCACTCATTATTCAAATGACTGTAGCTCAGGACTTAGTGTTTTGATACTCTGGTATTGAGGATACTGTTAAGCCAATACCACTTGTTGAAATAGCTTCAAGTAATTAAAAGAAAATGCTAGAAACTGTCGATAAGTTAGATGGCACACAGTACATGAATTGTTAATTTTATTGCAATGGAGTATATGGTGATAGTAGATGCCAGAAAGATACTGAAAGTAAAGTTTAATGTTAAGTTTTTCAACATCTGTTTCAAATACCTATTATATTTGCATGTAAGTTCATAACATTGTATAGACTTTGGACCTTGTTAATTTTGGTGTGTGGTGCTTGAATTTATTTTCATTTTTAAATAATAAGGTTTATAAAAGAGATGCCAGTGAATTTGAAAAGACACTTAGAACTGCTTTTTTATTATACTAACACATAGGCTTTTGAAGTAATTTATAAAATACATGTCTCAATTGGGAATAGTGCTACCTCAAGACCCAGCTACATTACTCCTGGGCATATACCTGAAAGGTGCTCCACCATACAACAAGGAAATTTGTTCAACTATGTTGTAGCAGGCTTATTCGTAATAGCCAGAATCTGGAAACAACCTAGATGTCCCACAACCGAAGAATGGATAAAGAAGCTGTGGTACATTTACACAATGGAATACTACTCAGCTACTAAAAACAAGGAAAGCATGAAATTTGCAGGCAAATGGATGGAACTATAAATGATCATTTGAGTGAGGTAACACAGACCCAGAAAGACACTCATGGTATATACTCACTTGTAAGTGGATATTAGCCCAACATAGATGTCCTCTGAGAGACTCCACCCAGTGGAGGATTTGGACAGATGCTCAGACTCCCTGCTGGACTCAGGGTGAAGTGTTTAGTATGGAAGAATGGGGGGGTGGAATGACCCAGAGGGTGCAGGGGATCATCATGTCTGGAGGATCTGGATTCAGGGGGCCCTGGACAAACTGCTGCACAAACCAAGGATAGGTTCAATAAATGCAATGAACCCCGACCCCTGGTAGATGTAGCCAATGGACAGCTCATTCTCCAAAGCTGTGGGGAGAGCAGGGACTGCCTCTGACATGAACTCTGGTGCCCAGATTGGATCGTTTCCCCTTGGTGGGGAGGTCAGGTGGGCACACAGGGACAGAGGAAGCAGGCTATCCTGATGAGACCTGATAGGCTGTGGCCTTATGGTGGGGGTGCTGGTCCCCTTCTATCAGAGGTCTAGGGGAGGGGAATAGGGTGGAAGAGGGAGGGAGCATGGGAATGGGAATATATAAGTCAAGAGAGGGGATAACATTCAATATGTAATCTGAATAAATTTATAATAAGTTAGAATTAAAAATTAAAAAGAAAAAAATACATATTTCATTTAAAAAATTGTGAAAGTTGGTTTGTTTATCCTAAATTGTCCTGTAAACACCTGTTGGCTTTTTTTTTTTCAGTACAAAAATGAGTGAGTATCAATGGGATGAGCTGTATAGTTCATTTTATATAATAGAGACTTTGCTTTATTTGTGAAAATCCACACGTTTTGCACATTGTTGAAACATCTGATTAAAATTGGCAGTTCACACAAAGCTGTCCTACATGGTGCAGTGGTGAGAGAGCTAAACCCCAGAGGCTGCACGTGGAAAAGTGTGGCAGGGGCACTGAGCATACTGCCTGCGGGCATTTTGGCAGGGGCTGTTTCGTAGAATATGATTTCAGCACAGTGGAGGTAAGACAAAAGGGGTCAGTGAGGTGTTTATTTGTACCCAAGCATTGGAGAACCTCTGTAATTTTGTCTTGAAATCAGTAACCTCTGGTAATTATAATTTCACAGAATTCACATGAGAATGTTAAGACTGAGTTGTGTCTTTGTCTCTTTTCTTAGTGATATGATACAATGCAAAAGCAAAAGCAACTCAGGGCAGAAAGTGGATATTTTCTCACTGTTCAAGAGTACAGTCCCTGGAGGCCGGAGCTTGAGGCAGCTGGTCACATTGTATCTGCTCTCGGGAAGTAGGGAGTGAAGAGTGAATGCCTGTTTTCTGTCCACTTTCTTTTCTAAAATATACTCCAGGATCCCAAGCCAGGACGAGTGCCAGCCATAGCAGGTATGTATGCTTACCTTCAGCCTAAGAGTAGGCTCCTCACAGTCATGCAAAAAGGCTAATCCACCCTATATGATCTTGCCATGTTGTCAATTAATACCAATCACTAGTACTTGCCTCAGACACAGTTCTCTCTCTCTCTCTCTCTCTCTCTCTCTCTCTCTCTCTCTCTCTCTCTCTCTCTCTCTCTCTCTCTCTTTTAAATCAGGCATGCTTGGGGATGTTAGGACACACTGGGTAGTGGACCACATCTAAGACATTCTTCAATACATAAAACTGATGAATGCCCTCTGCCTGTGCAGGTGAGTCAGGCTGAGTTAAATCTTGTCATCCACTAGAAAGATAAGGGAAAAATATTGGCTATGAATACAGCATCCATACCATATCTCCTTGCCATACACACACACACAGACACACACAGACACACACACACACACACACACACACACACACACACACACACACACACACACACCAATCACAGCCTCCTTCCTCCTCTCTTCCCAGTCCCACTCTCATACCCCTTTTCCTTTCCCCTGTTCCATTATCCTTAGAGAAGGGAAGCCCCTCCCCCTTGTGTCCCATCCCAAGCTGGTACATCAAGTCACAGCAGGACTAGGCGCATCCTCTCCCACTGAGACCAGACAAGGCAGCCTAATTATGTGAAAGGGATCCAAAGGAAGGCAACAGAGTCAGAAAGGGACCCCACCCTGATTGTTAGGGGACCCACATGAAACACAAGCTGCTCATCTGCTACATATGTGTAGGGTTCCTTGGTCCAGACCATGCATGCTGTCTGGTTGGTGATTCGATCTCTGTGAGCCCTCATGGGCCCAGGTTAGTTTATTTGTAGGTCTTCTTGTGATGTCCTAGATCCCCCTGGCTCCCTCCAACTCTTCTATGAGAATCTCTGGGCTCTGCATATTATTTGGCTGTGGGTCTCTGCATCTGTTTCCATCAGCTTCTAGATGAAGCCTCTCAGAAGACAGTTATGCTAGAGTTCTGACTGCAAGTATATCAGAGTATCATCAATAGTGTCAGAAGTTGGTACTCTCCTATGGGGAGGGTCTCAAGTTGGGCCAGTCATTGGTTGGCCCGTCTCTCAATCTCTGCTCCATCTTTATGCTTGCACTGCTTGTAGGCTGGACAAATTTTGGGTCAAGGGTTTTGTGGGCGGCTTTGTGTCCCTTTCCCTCCACTGGAAGTCTTGCCTGGCTACAGGAGGTGGCCTCTTCAGAAGTCTCAGCTCGGGTCATTCCCATGGACTCCCTGAAGGCCCCAAAAACTGATTTCCATTCTTTCTCCCTGCCATACCCTTTTCTTGTACCTCCAATGGAAAGTGATAAATATGACACATATAAGAAACAATAAAACTGAACAGTTTTAGAAATGGGAATATAAATGAACTATCAGGATTGGGTTTTCTTCATGTTTGTCTTGTATCAACTATAAAAACAAACACCACTTCAATTTATTTTTTTTTTTCAGTTTCAAAATGTACTTTTACCACAAATGTGGTTGAGAGAACTCAAGATTTCTAAGTACATGCATGAGTCTATGAGCAAAGCCTGCTTAGGTGGACAAAGGGTATGTCTGCTTCCATCCCCTCTGTTTTCATTAGCAGATTGCAATTGAAGTAGCGTAGCAGTCATTTTCTGTCCTGGATTTTTATTAGAAATAGTTTTGATTCCTTTAAAAATGTACTTTGATCTAGATATCACTTGAATGCATCAATGGAAAGATTCTCATTAAAAGAATTGAAACAGGCAAAAACATATCACACACACACACACACACACACACACACAGTACAAGCAGAGGGAGAGAAACGTAGGTATTGGTAGTGGTTTTTAAATTGACATGCAAAAATGCAACCCCAGTCATGAAGAAACAAATGCTTTTCCTGATGGCCAGGGACTCACATGGCACTCATTACTGCACATATACATCTCTCAGTCCTTAATGAAGATCTCAGGACCCTTAAACAGCAGGACATGCATTTGATATTTATGCTACTTAAGGCAAAGCTGAATTAGCATAGGTGGTTGGGCCCAGTGTGATAGAAGCCGGACTCAAATTAGCCCAAACCTTCAGAAGAAATAATAAAAATGTTAAAGTTGTTTGAGGAAAGATGACTGGAATTTCTTCCTTCGCATCTGCTTAGTTTCTCTTTTAAGAACTTATTTATTTTGCTTCCTGTGGACGAGTGTTGTGTCTGCATGCGTCTCTGTTCACAATCCATGCTGAGGCCATGGGAGCTCAGGAAAGGGTGGCAGATGAGCTCGGTTGCAGGTGATCATGATCATGAGCTACCATGAGGGTGCTGGGAACCAAAACCCGGTTCTCTGTAAGAACAATTGCTTTTAAACCACAGAGTCATCGCTTCATGGCCAGTTTCTCTCTCATTTTAAACTTGTAAAATTTAAAACCCTGAAACATCTTCAGAGCAACAAAAGCATTATGATACATGGGTTGGCCTAGTGAGCACTGGAGCCTGGATACTATGCTTTTGATATGTTTGTTTGCAATCTGAGGCAGAAAAGAGAATGCAGAACACTGACTTGACAGCCCCTGCGTTGTAAAGACTGCCTGGCAACAACTCATGTGGGTTTTTCAGGTGACGGGGAGAAGTTAATTGCACAAATCACTGCATTAGGAGAAAGTCACATACTTTAAACCCTATAAAACTCTAGAAATATTCTCCAATAGATTTTCAGGATTCTCAATAAAAGTCTTAATGAATCAGGAGACTACAGAGGCTGGGGGTTACTGCAGAGATATTAGGTCCTTCATTCTGAGTAATTCGTTTAGCCACATAAAAGGGTCCAGATTTCTCAGTTACACCTGAAAACAGATCTTCATTATAATAGAGAAAATTATGAATCCTGGGATCATGATACACTACAATTTTCTCAATGGCATATGGGGTTTATATAAATAAGAAATGCTTGAAGTCTGGCTCATCATATAGCCCAAATGAATTAAAAATGGGGTAAAAGCTGAGCGCTCCACCATCTGTGAGTATAAGGATAATTAGCAAATGGATAATTGGAGATTAGAATGCTTTGGGAAATTGTAGTTGTAGGTCCTCCTGTAGGTTCCATGGAGCCACCAGTTTACAAAATAGTAAGGAAGCCTAATTAAAGAGAAGTGATGACCCAGGTTAGAAATAAACACACTCCCAATGTGATGGTGTGCCACATGAGTGATAGGACTCAAGGGCTCGAGTTATTCTTTGATTCTTCTTTAATGCAGCTCAAGCACCTTTTTTTAGAAAATGGTTTTAAGGAGGAGGGGATTTTGGTTGTTATAAGCATACTGTAGGTGACTACCTGAATTGGAAAGCTGAAATGATGTAACCCTTTGCTTTCTGGGTGTGTCATTTCTGATGATGTGCCTATTAAACACACGCACCACTACTTATGTATAGGCAAAGATGGTAAATAGGAGACTCTCCCTAATAGTCCACTTAGAGGACACAGTTTCTCTTATTAAGCACGTATCCCAGGATTAGCTTTGGCTATTTTGTCTTCTTTTGTTTCCTACACAGATAACTAGACCAAGGCTGGAAACAATGTGTCTGCGTGTGATAGTTGTTACTGGGGAGGATCTCTGCATTATTTTGAGGAGAGTGGGTAGAACTTGTTTTTGGAAATATGGATCATAACAGGCTGCTAACAGGTTATGGGGCACACTATACAGGGAAACCTATGAACACATGTGAGAGTCCTAGGTCATCAAGTGCACTGTTAGACAACAGGTGAGGCTTTAGCCCCAGCCAAGTGGAGTGTTAGGATGCTAAGATATTACCTATACCTGTGAGACCCAAAATGGTGGCAGGAAAACAGAATATCCATATGTATGACAGTGAAACCAAAACCCTAAGCATAATAATCTCAACCGTATAAAATAAGTCACAATAATCAAAGAGCTAAATGTGAGAATTGAAAGTGAAATTTCTGGAGAATTGTAAGGAAATCCTCTCAGACATTGGTGTAGACACAGACTTTTTGAACAGCAATGCAGTGGGTTAGGTCATAAAAGCAGATATTGGCAAACAGGATTGAATGTAATGAAAAAAGTTCTGAATAGCAAAGGAAATAATAACCAGAGGGAAGGAAAGCATATAGCAACATAAATGTTTGCCATAAACATATATGGAGGAGGAATAATACCTCCATTATATAAAGAACTCAAAAAATTAATCACCACAAACGAAACTCCCGGAAAGCCATTCAATATGTGAAAAAAATATTCAATTTTCTCAACAATCAGTGAAATGAAGATTAAGATTTTATCAGATTCTACCTCACACCAACCAGAGTAACAATCATCAAATAAAATGGTATGTATGTACGAAAATATCCCAATGAATCCCTAATTTTGTAAACTAGCTTTTAAAATATAATCTCCATTTCTCTACAGCCCTCTTTGAATGAATCTAGAATTGGAAACTACATGAATGCCTATGTACATAACTCATGTAATATTATTGACCCTTAAAAAATAAGGAAGTTTCACTAAGACAGTGTGAATGAAGCCAGAAAACACAATCCTAACTTATTCCGTATGCCAATTTGAAAGTTATCACCCTCACAACTAATTGTAACATTTTAAACTCCCTGGAGTCCATTAGGACACGTCTATGAGTAAAAGGCAGCAACCATAGTATATTGATGATACTAAAGTACTTTCCATGTACTGCAGTGGCTAGTTCTGCTGTGCGATGACCACACCCCCTCCCATGCTTAAGAATCATTGACTTCAGAAAATGGTCCTAGCAATTTGCATACAAAAGATGGGATTTCAGGTTATCCGTAGTCAGAAATGACACATTTGTAAATATGTCAATATGCTCAATAAATCTGATATAGCAGGTTTTATAAACCCAGAGGTCTACTGTATGAACAGATTGTTTGAGCTGCTCTCTAATAGTGGCTATGTCCTTAAGCTTTGCTGACATGCCATGAAAAATTGCATAAGCAGCTGGTTTGCTGAAAATCTCTCGCTGATGAACTCTCTGCGACTTTTTGTGTGACCAAGCACTTCATCACTAGGGCTCTGTGAAAGGGAATGAATGACCTGACATGCATGCTTGTCAGAATAAACAGGATGACAGTGACAGCAAGGCACAGTTGCAGGGAGACTGTGTGCCAGTGACAGCATTCTCTGCTTTATTTTTCATCTTTATAAGGTATAGCTGTAGGCCATCTTCCTATGACACAACCAGTTCTGCCAGTGGGATCTAATATGTCTGAGATCAAAGAGGAGCCATCATTTGACTTCCAGACTTGAACAACTACCATTGCTCAGAATTTGGAGGGAGAAAAAAAAAAAAAGAAAGAAAGAAAGAAAGAAAGAAAGAAAGAAAGAAAGAAAAAACCAAAGAGCCACAGTCATTAACATTGTCATGTGCTTCTACTCACATTTTTCTTCAGGAAGTATGTTTGGTAAGTCTCAAGGACCAGGTAAAATACCCTTTAAGCTTTCAGTGTCAACTGGCACCTTCTGTCTGCATTCCACTTTTCCTACTCTATTTTGCCATCACATCACCCCAGTATGCACACATAATGCATGACCAATAACTCTTTTCATGATCTTCGTTTTGCTCTACTTACGATTTACACATAGACGTCTTTATCATTTGAGATTCAGTCTCATGATTCTCCTTATTTTCCTGCTTTTATCTTTCCTTGGTATTTTCTTCTCTCATTTTCTTTCTCTCCATTTTATTATCACTCTATTTTATCACTGTTTCTTTCCAATTAAATATCTAACAAATTAAGAGTCTTCATAAGCATGTACCTATATTCAAACTGATTGATTTAAATTTCTCTCTCTGTCTCTCTGTCTCTCTGTCTGTCTGTCTTTCTGTCTGTCTGTCTGTCTGTCTGTCTGTCTGTCTCTCTCTCTCTCTCTCTCTCTCTCTCTCTCTATATATATATATATATATATATATATATATATATATATATATGCATTTATTCATGCCATGGATATGCTTTCATCTATGGACTACCAGATGACAGTCACTGTTGATAATAGTAATAGAGTTACTGAACTTGATAAAGTTCTTAGGCTTTTCCTATAAGTTACACTCTAGTGAGGACACAAGTAAGCACCACATAGACATGCCAGAGGTAAAAGAAATCATCAGTGCAACAGAAAATCCCCTTTGTGCTAGAAATAACCATGAAAGAACAGTTTAAAGACATAAGTACTAGTCTAAATAAAATCTGGCTTTTATAAAATCTCCATATTTTATGCAAGGCAAGAAAGAATGAGATGGAAAACTCTAGTTTTAGGTCTATGAACCTGAGGAAGTGGAATGGGTATTTGAGGAACTCATTACTATTGAGAAAAAAAGGTTTAAGATGAAGCACCAAGAGGTTAAGTTACATTAAAGTGAAAACAACAGTTAGATGTCTTGTGTGAGATGCTATATGACAGCCACATATACAAGTATTGTTCAGAGAATGGTCGGTCTTTCCAGATCTTTACAGACCAATTCATACTACCTTAGGAGAATGAGTAAGTTGTTCACACAGTCTACAAGTCTTACCACTTGTGCTTGTATATACACCTTCAAAAAGAGTCTTTTATTTTAAAGTATTTTTGCAGTCTAGCATTATACAGATAAAATATTTAATACTACATGCCTGTCCATTTCTACTAGGATTGTAGGGGCTTCCTTATAGATAATCCTTTCTAAAATGTTTAAACATCCCCAAAGTATTGATACTGATGACTCCATAAGCATGATAAGGAAAATTTTATTAAAGGAAGGATAATTTGACATGGTATGTCATTCGCTTACATTGGTGGAACACTTAACATGTGAGTTTAATTGCTAAGGATACAGCCTGGTACATAGGAAGACTGTGGAGAGGAGAGGGATCTTGATTTGCCTCTAACAGTTTACATAGAAAGAATCAAAATTTCATGTATCTATGGATCTTTCCTTCATGCTGCAGTACACTTCAAAAGTAATATTGTCATTATACCAAAACAGCAAGAATGCCAATAATTATGCTAAATATTCTTATACATTAATGGAGGAAATGGTATTAATATCAAACAATACTTCAGAAAAATATTAAGATTGTTTTCAATCTTTTCACAGCTTATTTCTTTAGCCCAACAATAAAGAATGTACATCATTTTGCTAACTGAATATTAACTTACATCATTAGTACTTTGGGAAGTCAAGATCGAAGAAATAGTTCTATCTATTATGCAGGTAATACTTTGAAGATTAAAAAAAACTTTGATGTATGCACAAGCAAACTCCAATATATAAAACCATGAGAGGTAAATGTCACAAAATGGAACAAGCCAGACATACCACAAAGTAAAAGGCAATTTAGTGTCCTCTATGCCAGCTTCTAATTCAGAAGAAAACAAATAAAAACATTATCCAAAATAATGTCTAATAGGCAATCATTTTCCTTCCAGTAGCATGAGATGTGATTACCATCTTCTTAACTTATATGAAGACAGATGTGCCCAGTGGCCATAAAATTGCATGGATGTTTGAAGAATCCAGCCACATTATTCAATGATATTACATTTTGTAGTAGGATATTCTGTAGGTTGATTGCCTGCTTGGTTATACCATTTGAGTTTATTGGCTCCATATTTACTGCCCTTCAACTCTAAGTATCCTTTTCTCTCCTATTACTGTAACAAAGCAATAGGCCGAATTGATTCATCAGCTGCCATCATTCATTTTAAAATGGTGCTCTTTTGGGCTGTATTGACTTATGTTTCCTCTGTTATAAAACGAAATGGTATTATACCCTTGGCTAAATTCACATGCTGGCTAGAGTCCCTGAGTGGGAATCTCATATTTAGAACATATCTGAAGCAATTGCAAATTGATGTGTGCTATAATTATGCTGCTTTCCATCTTCTACACATGTGAAAAACATGTAAAAGATTTGCCTGTGCCTGGGCTGTGGAATACTTGCAATCTGTGGATAATTCCATGATAGAGAATAATTAATTGCCAGAAAACTTCCCAAATGAATTACTGGGTTAAGTACGATTTAAAGATGGCAAAAGGAGATCAGTTAGGGAAGAAATTGATAACAAATACTTTTTTAGTTTTCATCAATTTATTCTATTCATGAAAGTGCATCCATTATGAAAAGTCATATAACAAAATATGAAAATGTAGGAACTTAAGAATCACTCTTTTGGTGTTGTTAGTTGAACCAAGACCATGGATCTTTTGTTTTTTAAGTGATCACAAAAATACACATTTATTGGAGTTGAACTGAGCATTGCCTGAGAAGCATTCACTTTCAGAGAAGTATATGGAATGGGGTGTCACTGTGTGGTAGCCATATTAACCTCAGCTCAAGGAAAAGCTCTCTCTTGTGTTTAGAGAAGAGCAGAGATAGGCAAGATGAATGATTCACCCATTTCTTAATATCACTAAAGTACTTGTAGTGAACACTTAGCAAAGACATTTTTAATTGAGACAGTGAGATAAGGCACACATGTAAATTCAGTTTTGTACTGTATTTTGAAGAAAATACTGCATAAGTGTGTGTTCATTATACCGTACTTTATGTTGATATGTGGAAATATTAGAAATAAAATGACATTTAAATATTAAAGTATATTTAACATTCTAAGGAAATTTCTAAATATAATAATATTTTAATGTATATTGAGCAATGTTTGAATAGGGACATCTCCTAAAATATTTATTATTTACTTATAGTAAAACTTGGAAAACACGTACTGTGGTATTTTTTAAAATGTGCAGTCTACTATATTGGTAGTTAGTCTATTATAAGTAGATGTAATAAAAACAGAAAGGGACTGGCATAAAAAACAGACCAAAAGACTAATGGGACAGAATTAAGATGGACATACATACTTACACATCTGCAATCAACTGATTTTCAGTAGAATTGCTAAGCATATACATTGTAACAAGAATATTTCTGTGGGAATATGCACCCCAATGCAGAAGAATGAATCTTCTTCTTTCTTTGATCAATTGCAAATATTAACTAAGAAAGGATTAAGACTTCAATAAAAGAATCGAACCTGTGAAATGACTAGAGAAATACTTAGAGGTCCTATTACTGGAAACTGCAGAGAACATGGACTTAATGGAAAAAAATTCCACCACACCCCTCAGTTTAAAGACTTTTGATTACTGAGACTGAATTCAGGGCATACCTTATCCTAAGACATATTCTCAAATTACTATTTTTTTCTTTTTTAAAAACAACTTATAACATAACATTTATCTCTTATATTAAAACATAACGTGTGTTGCCTCAGTAGAAATCAACATCTCTAAGGTACAAATGCACATTCCCACTCATTCTTTCTTAATGGTACCCAGCACAATGTTCACACAAATTCGAGGTGAAGGCAGTGGATGTTGGGGTCACTGAAGTGAACTTCCATGCCTTTGCTTCAAAATGTACTGAGTTTTATCACAAAGGTTGAACTGCAAAATGTAAGTCAAGATCTAGAGATATGGTGTTTTGTTTAAAGATCCTCCAGCCAAAGGAAGAGGGCCAGAGGATGGATACCCATCACCATGGAAATGCAGGTGAGTTAGAAGGCCAATTAGATATCCAACCTCAGAAAGCAGATTGATATATGTCCTCTCTAGAACAGCTTAGCTAGTAAAGTCCACCTTGTTTATGAGCTCTGAATTTGGCTATGAAGGCCTCCTTCAAAAGAGTATGGTGAAGAACAATATTTCCAGACATAAACTTCAGTTCCTATACATATCACACTCATTTGTGCACATATGCACACATTACATAAATATGTGCACAAATCATCACACATTAAACACTCCAACGCATAAAAATTCACTCACCTTTTGGATTTGTGTAATTTTAGTAAAAAGACAAATAAGGTGATGATAGACATATTTAAAATATATTTATAGCTAATTTTATCTATCTGATGATAGTTTATTTAAAATTACAACACAACTGTAGGTTTGGGAATTCTTCTCTAATTTTATACTTCATATAATTTCACTTTGAAATATTGACAATTGTGGGATTGTGAGATGGCTCAGCCAATAAATATGTTTGCTGCAAATACATGTGTCCCTAATTGCTAAAATTAGAAAATGTGATAAGTAGATGTATTACCCTTATGTAAATTATTTGACTTATTTTCCTTTTCTTTAAAAAATAAACGGAGGAATGTTTCCTTTTCTCCACATCCTTGCCAGCATGTGCTGTCACCCAAGTTTTTTTTTTTAATCTTAGCCATTCTGATAAGTGTAAGATGTAATAACCGAGTTGTTTTGATTTGCATTTCTCTGAAGACTAGGGACATTGGCCATTTTTTAAGTGTTTCATGGCAATTCGATATTTTGCTATTGAGAATTCTCTGTTTACTTTTGTACATCATTTTTAAATTGGATTATTTGATTTGGTCCATTTGGAAAAATGAAACAAAACAAAAAACCCAAATAGCTAAGACAATCCTATACAATAAAGATCTTGAAGTATCTCCATTCCTGATCTCAAGTTGTACTATAGAGCAACAGTAATAAAAACAGCATGGCACTGGCACAGAAATAGACAGGTCAGTCAATGGACTCAAATCAAAGACCCAGAAATAAACCCACACACCTATGAACACTTGATGTTTGGCAAAGAAGTCAAAACCATACAATAGAAAAAAGATAGCATCTGTAACAAATAGTGCTGGTTGAACTGGAAGTGTACTTTTAGAAAAATGGAAATAGATCCTTACTTATTACCTTGCACAAAACTAAAGTCCAAAAGGACTAAAGGTGTCAATGTAAACCTAGACCCACTAAATATGTTAGAAGAAAAAGTGGCCAAGAGCCTTGAGCTCATTGGCACAGGAGAAATTTTCCTGAATGGAACACCTGTAGTTCAAGCTGTAATATCAACAATTAATAAATAGGACCTCATGAATCTGAAAAGCTTCTTTAAGACAAAGGACACTGTCAACAGAACAAAACAACAGCCTGAGACTGAGAAAAGATCTTCACCAACCATATATCTGACCCAGGGCTAATATCCAAAATATGTAAACATTTCATCAAATTTTATTTCTTTTTTTTTTTTTTTTTTTGGTTTTTCGAGACAGGGTTTCTCTGTGTAGCCTTGACTGTCCTGGACTCACTTTGTAGACAAGTGTATGGCTTTTGAAAACTTTATTTATTTACTTTTCAACTTATGCATTTTAATCTTTTATTTCCTTGGTACGATCACTATAGCATTTTTAAGACATAAACACTTTTGTAAAGATAATCATCCAATTAAGTTATTATATTCATAACTTATTTTTATCTACTTCTCATCTATTGTCTACAAATCTATGTATCTACTTATTATCTGTCTATCATCTATCTATTTATCATCCATTTTATATCTACATGTCTATCACCTATGCTCAAACTATATTGATTGATTGGTCATCTTTATATCATTGTTTATTTTTTTCATGTTATAATTTATTTATAACCTGTTTACTTACCTATTTATCTACTATCATCTATCTATCTATCTATCTATCTATCTATCTATCTTCTTCTACTTCATCATCTTCATCATTATCATCTGTCATCATGTTTTTATGGAGAAAAACACATCAGCAGGTATAAGATGCTCCTTATTGTGAACAGGGGATAAGAAGTCTGATAATTCACTTTCATTTCTCAAGAATCTGACAGTATCAAAAAGTGAAACAGATACTAATAATAAACAGGACCCTCTTACTAAGCATGATACCAGGCAAGAATGCACATTACAACTTCAGTTTGTATTGTGTTGCATTTATTAATTTTACATTGTACAACTTTTCTCTAAAATAAAACATTTTCTTCTGATGAGAAGCTCCTGGAGACTTATGAACTTTCAAGCTCAAAAGCAAACCAGGATCACCATCTCAAGACTCTTCTAAAATTTCACAAGGCTCCTCCTCAAGGACTCTACTGACATAACAGTAACTTTACACTGTCACTTATTGACACAGATACTGTGGTATGTGCTGTATGTCTTTTGCTTTCTAGGCAGAATGAGCCACCTGTGTGACACTGGATCAAAAGGCATGTGAAGTAGTCCCAGGTCCAAAAGGCAATAGTTTCAAAAAGTTATTATATACTTAACTACTGAGGTATGTATCAGGAGTAAAGTTGTGTTCTGTACTGGAGAGGATATTTCCCAATATGTACCAAATCACCAAACTCCCACACATTGTACTGACACAGCAAATACCTTAACTTCACTAGTTTATTTGTGTGTATGTGTGTTGTGTATGTTATGTTTATATTTTATTTATTATAGTTTATTCACACATTCTGATTGCTATCTCCCCAACTCAAATCTTCCCTTTCCTATCCTCCCTCCCTTTTTGGACCTATTCTGCTCCCCTAGACCTCTGACAGGGGTACCCTCCTACCCCACTGTCTGGCCACAGCCTATCAGGTCTCATCAGGATAGCCTGCATCCCCAGGAGCAGTAATCAAATTGTGGGCCCCAGAGTGTATATCAGAGGTTCAGCAGCAGTCCCCTCACCACCAATTTTGAGAATCATCTGTCAATCAGCTATATATCAACAGGGGATCTAGGTTTCCTTCACGCATTGTTCTTCATTGGTGCATCAACTTGTGCAGCTCCCCCCCCCCATTGCCTGTGTCCATATCTGTTGGCCTTGATAGTCTCCATATGGAGCTCCTAATATTTTTAAAATATTAACTTTTCCATGACTTCTGAAGAATATAGCATGTACTGTTGACTTTAGTAATGCCCACATACTACTGAAGACATGGGACACATTCCACGCGTAGTAAGTAATATAAACCTATTTGAATTATACTTTTGTTTCAAGCAAGATATAGTTCTAGACAAAATCACTAATATGCACTGCTGTTTTTCCAGGTGAACTCAAACAATATTTATCTTAGTAAAGAATGAATAAAATGCAAATCAGACAAGTATTTACATATCTAATGACACTAATGAATTATTTTAGTAAATCTATCATATTCTACACTACAGTTGAAATTATGAATAACTTAAATTTATATGCATCCATATCTAGCAAAGAGAACAGCCTTAAAGCTTTTGTTTGGTCCTTCCTAAAATGCTCTCCACAAGAGCATCTAAAGAGTAACTAAAGGTGAAAATGTAGCAAAATATTTCAGAATACTCTTCATAGCTTTGCAACCTACTGTGAAGAGGACTGAGTCTGTAATACAACATCAATATGTTTTTGTACTACCTGTGTACTATTGATGCCCACGGAGGAAATACTTCTCTATCTCAGCAGTTCGCAAACTTTGGGATGCGATCTCTTTGACCCTTCCATAAGGGTCACATATCATGGGTCCTGCATATCAGATATTTACATTGAGATTCATAACATAGCAAATGTATACTTATTAAATAGCAATAATGAATAATTGTATGCTTATGGGTCACCACATCATGAGAAACTGTATTAAAGTGTCACAACATTAAGAAGGTAGAAATCATTGGTCTACTCTCATACATAATGGGTGGTATATGATCAGCTGTACATACATAAATGGATATATATATATATGCAGAAGAGATAAATATAGTTTTATGACAATAGATAAACAGATACAAATAAATACATACATAACAATACCTTGATAAGTAGATAAATACAAGATATAAGGTAAAAACATACAATTAATACCTATAACAATGTCATACAAACATATGTGTACATATGTATATTAATGGGAGATAGCTTACTAATATAGAGTGGTTATAGATAGCAAAAATAGATGTTAGGTAGATAAATATGATAGGAGGAGAGAAGGATGCCTGATACACACACACGCATATATATATGTATATATATATATATATATATATATATATATATATATATATATGATTGTTGGTTTGGTAAAGTATTAGGAGTATTTTCATAAATAAATTTGGGCCCATATCTAGTTAATATTATTCAAATTTATTTAGATCTCCAAAAAAACTGAAGAAATCATCAAAATTGTTATTTTGACATTTAATATAAAATTTCATTTCCTCTTTGAGTTATACAAAGTGAGAACACCAGCTTACACAAACTCCTGTTCTCGTAGACACATTGTTCTGGTATTCAACCACATACATATCTGTGGATAAATCTAATAACCTTCTGATTTTGCAGTGACTTATGCAATTATTGTCACATTTTCTCTCAATGTTATATGTGAATTTGTTGTCTGAATTGTCAATGAGTGCAGTTGTATAACTGTAAAATACGGTCACCTCTGAGGTGTGCATGGTCATTTGTCATTACACATTGCTCATCTCACAAGGACCCTTCAAGTCTTTTTAGAGAATACAGGCTGATGATATCTCCCATCATATATACATTTTGACATGTCCACTGTGGGACCCGTATGGCCTCTTTCTATCAAGACAATGAAATATCTTTAATTAATTTAAAATAAATCCTTGACATGTCTATGGATTAAAAACCAGTTCAGCAGTTGGCTTTGTTCCAGGAGTTCAAGATGTTCAGTATTAAAATATTCTCATATCCACTAATTTCAAATCTACATCCCCACAACTTAATATGTACTCAGAGAGAGTGGCCCTGCACCTCAGCTTGGCAACACAGTTAAGCTGGGACTGATGTAGCCAGCCCCCCACTCCCAAAGGTGTGAGAGCAGAAGAGCTGTTCCAGTCACTGGCAGGTTGCAGCACTTAAGGGCATTGAATGAGCAGAAGAATGGAGCTGGCTCTGGAGAGCCGGCCCTGAGGATATGAGGTCAGGAGCTATGACCTGCTTTCTGCCTGCTGTGGCACTAGGTGGCTTAACTTTAACAGTCTAGAGAGCTCAGCATGGCGGTGCTAATATGGGAGAGCTTGTGCTGACCAGCTCAGCTACCACCCCGACCTATATCCAGGCATCTGAGTTGGCACTCCCCAAAATCTATATCATCTAAGAACACTTGGGACATGTGAAAGGGACAGTCCTGATGATCCAAAGCTGCAGGATCTCCATAACACAGGGCAACAACAGGATAACCTGGAATGGGTCTGGTTAGGACCCTTTATTGGTGTCACAAAAGACAGAGATCTCTAACCAGACCAATGACTTATTTTAATAAACATTTGCAAGTGAAGAAGTGTGGACAGAGGAATATACTGTCCAACACACTATGGTACACTACAGCTTCCATAATGTGTTTTCTATGCGCTCTCTCTCTCTCTCTCTCTCTCTCTCTCTCTCTCTCTCTCTCTCTCTCTCTCTCTCTCTCTCTCCCCCCCTGTGGCATGTGTGTGTGTGTGCGCGTGCGTGTGTGCGTGCGTGTGTGCATGAGTGGGTGCGTGCGTGCGTGTGTGTGTGTGTGTGTGTGTGTGTGTGTGTGTGTATGATTTTGAGAAGGAGGTTCCAATGACTAACACAGGATATGAGGAGATGTGGAGCTGAGCAGGAGTGGGATGCATGATGTGAAACTCACAAAGAATTAACAAAAAGTTAGAAAAAAAAAGAACCAAAAATGGAAAATAAAAAAGATGTACTCACATATCTGATTTGATGGCAATGTATATTTAACACTTTGGTATTTACATTGATAAAAAATATTGTTGTCCATAACTGGAGATGTAGTTTAACACCTGTGCTGTGCTACTATCTGTTCTCAGTAACTTATTACGGACAATTTTTCAAACATTATATCAAATCAAAGCCAATTGCAGGAATTATTAAATACAGATGATCAGGCTCCAGTGAAAAATGAGACAACTTTTGGGCTCTATTCTATCCAATCATATGATTTTTGAAGGTAGTATCATTTTAATCAATATCATTGTTACTAATTTGATATCAGGAAATGTGGAATCATAAGCTTAGTTGTCTGTTCTCATTACTGATTTGCTAAAGAAGTCTAATTTTATAGATACGTATAAATAGTAGAATTCTTTTTTTTCCTTTTCATATAAGAGATAATAACAGTACTGGTAAATACTGCATTGATCTAAACATGAGTTTGGTTTTTGTTAAAATATTAAAATATAATCATTCTATTGATGGTTTAGCAATAGTGGTTCTTATACCCTGTAAACATAGAGCATGTGTGAATTGATTTATGCATTCCTCAATCTTTATCATTTTATAGACTTTAATGTATTACAGATGAACTTATTCTCTTGCCCATAATTTGCTATAAAGAAGAATTTTTTTTTAGGCTGGGTGTGATGATGTATGTCTTTAATCTCAGAATTCTGGATACAGAGATAGGAGCATCACTGTTTATTCAAAGCCAGGTTGGTTGAAATACGGAGTTGCAAGAGAGCCAGGACTATAGTAAAGGACCCTTTCTATATAAACAAAAATTATAAATTGTTATTAATTTTTCTGTTACTATTATATATTACAAAATCTGGTATTAAGTAGTTGTGATTGATAATTAAATCAGCTGATGAGCTTGTGGAATCTGTAAAGTTTTATGTACTTTGTTGGCAAATAGTGACAAACTCATTTTTTCTTCTTTTGTGTGTGGCTCTTACTTCTTTTCTGTCCCAAATATCTTAGGAAAGGGAAGTGTCAGGAGTTGGCATCCTTGTCTCATTATAGGCTTGAAAGGAAAGGCTTTCATTTTACATCCTTGAATATAATTGGAGCTGTAGGCTTCTCAGAAATGGTCTGTACCATGCTGGAAAGAATATGGAATTTAAAGATGTTTTTATTATTCTAAAGGTTCTTTGACAACAAGACAAGTCAACTCTTGGCAACACCCAGCCTACCTCAAAGAAGATAATCAACATCAAAGAAAATCCTTATGGAGTTGCCTTCAAATGTGGCAAACCAGCCACTGGGAAAAATGTCCTCATTTCTGCCGCCAACAGAATTTCATCTAAAAATGGCCAAGCTTAGTCAGAGTTGATGGCTGAACTCTGCCAAGAGAGGGTAAGAAAGTCTTCAATAGTTCCTGCCTTGGACATATGTCTGTCAGAGATATTGGGCTAGAAGGCCAAAGATGATACTCCAACCTTATAAAGAGTGTTGGGTGACTGTTCAGGCAGTAACATTTCTCAGTCATTTTTTCATTTTGGAAGCTGCTCACCTGCACTTCTGGTTCACTTGGGTATTTAAGTTTTATCTGTTTCCAAGTCTCTGATGGGTTTGAGGACCAGATAAGTTAGTCTTACAATTAAGCTTAGGGATTAATATCTTGTAGGATCAAGATAGATGTTTTAATTTAACAGGGATGTGATATGATATATATATTTATTTTCATTCAGAATTTAGGCCTGATAAGATAGGAAAGATGCTTTCTTCAAGTCTGACAAATACAACTAGCCAAATCACTATGAATGTAACATTTATATATCTCTTGAATGTCTCATGGTTCTTCCTGCTATATGTAGTTTATTTTATTCATGTGTAATAATATAAATGTATATGTTAAAATTAATAGAAAATAAAAATACATAGAAATGGCCAATGAAATATAAGGAATGCTTAACATTGTTAATCGTCACGGACTTCAAATTGAGCCTTCAGTGGAACATCGTATTACACTTCTAGAATAGCTATTATCAAGATAGATATTTTAGAAAGATAGATGTATGCAAAGATCTGAAGAAAGTGGTCCTTTCAACATATTTAATGCCCATTTAAATGATCAGAGATCCAAGGACATCTTTCAAACATAAATAAGATTAAATGATACACAAAAGGTGAAATAATTTTATTGAAGAGGTTTCTACAACCACATGTTCATTGCTATGATGTTCTCAGTAGGTTATATGCAGAAGTAACCCAAGTGTCCATTATCAGATAACAGGATGAAAATGCATTGCATATATGCACAACAAAACACATTTTAAGACTATACAACAAGAAAATATGGGAATTTTGTCATATTTGATAACATGAATGATCCTGGTAATTATGTACATAAATGCAAATGTTGTGGATTATCATTTACACAATAATTTCAAAGCAATTTAGCCCACAGAACCAAAATAAGATAGGAACTAAGGACTCAGGAACATATAAAGGATAGATGATGCTAAAAGGTCAAGATCTTAGCGAAGAGGAATAGACTAGTTTCAATTATATCATGCAGCAAGATAAATAGTCAATAACAAAGTAGAGTTTGTAGTGAATTGTTGAGAGTAAATTTCAAATATGCTTTCCACAAAAGAATATTAAGCATTCAGGGTGATGGATTTGTTAACTACTTCGGTTTAATTAATCCACATTGTATTCATAAATCATGATGAATGATGATTCATTATATCACATAAATTTAGACAAATATAAATCATCAATTTGCAAGAAAATAGGTCATTATGAGCACGGAACAATGGTGGAAAATTGTCCAACATTAAGTAAGACATCAGTGTAGAATTCTATAACATGCAACAATGAATATATATTGTGACCTCTAGAGAAAGATAGAAATTATTAATGTTAAGTCATAAATGATAATTTACATCCAAACAGAAGTATGAGACAACATTGTTTCTCTTTGGAATTCTCTGAAATATAAATTTCAGTCATATATAATCTTAAACTAAAGCACTAGGAACTAAAATCCACCCCCCAAATTTTCAAGGCTTATTTTTTATGAGAAAAAAAGAAATGCTACATAACTTTTGAATGAATAGAGAGAAAATCTTCACAGATGAAGAAGAGGCACAATCTAACTACAGGTTGTTAATTTCCAGGAGTATCACAAAATATTATTTTACTGTCTTCAAAAAAACATAGTAACAGCAGTTTTTATGGGAATCTTTACTATTTTGACAAACATTTTAAAAATGTCACA
Source organism: Acomys minous (assembly GCF_964271855.1). Lineage (NCBI taxonomy): Eukaryota > Metazoa > Chordata > Mammalia > Rodentia > Muridae > Acomys > Acomys minous. The sequence goes on from NC_140500.1 coordinate 10,651,241, forward strand.
AATTAACTATCATTTTAACTTTAGTTATTATGCTAATTTGCATCTCTGTTGATGTGAAAAAACACTGAACAGAAGCAAGTTGAATAGGAAAGGGTGTACTTCACCTTAAATTTATGCTCCATTATTGAGGGAAGTCAAGGCAGGAACCTGGAGGCAGGAACTGAAGCCAAGACCACAGAAGAACTCTGCCTATTGACTTGCTTTCTGGCTCACTGTACAGATCAGGCCCAACTTCCTCAGTAAACTGGGCCATCTTACATCAAATATTAACTAGTAAAATGGTCCAAAATACACCTACAGATCAATCTGATGAATGCAATTCGTGAACTGTGGTTTCCTCTTCCTACGCATATCAAATTGACACCTGAAATTAACCATGGCAGTTTTTAATACAGCTTTATGCAGTTTCCACTTGAGCCCTTATTTATTTGTTCAATACTATTTTTAATTTTTTAAAACTCTAACACATTTATGCAGTGCATCTTGATCTTATCAATCCATTAGCACTTCTGTCCAGCTCTTACCAATCTGACTTCCACTTTGTGTCTTATTGTTATTAGGACAACACTATTACCACACTTTCGCCAACCATTGTGGATGATGTATGCTCAGCCGGCTGTGAGACACCCCCATCTCAGTGGGTCCGTAGTGTTGTATTTTGGGGGAGTTATTCCTTATAAACATTCCTGGTATCAATCTTTGTTGTCTTAGATGATCTTCAAAGTATGTTTAAATTTAATGAAAGTCTAAACATGAAAAAGAAATACTTTAGTGAAATAATATGAATTGTAATGTAATGCGTTCAGTGGACAACAGAGGACATGCTGTTTTCTGTTCATGGTATTTCAAAATGAAGTATCTTTAGCCATGACTTATCATGTGATTTTGTCCTCTGATCCTGTATTGGAGCTCATTACATAGTAGTTATAAAAACTCTAATGGCTAACATTTATTGAAGAAGATACAGGCAGCATATGCCCTATCCCATGTGATCCTACAAGGCAATCTGTTAGTGGTTAGTCCTATTGCCATGGTTTTCTAAAATCTCGAAATCAAAGGCTAAATTTCCTCAAAACCACAGAACAAATTGTAGGTGGGGACAGAATCTAAAACTGTGACATGTAAAATTTGGAATTTGGATGTTTTTCTTTGATGTCATAATTTCAAGCCGTTTCTGAGAAAAATAGGTGACAGCTGAGTGGATGTTAATTTGCACAACAGTAGCAATAGTAGGGAGATGAAGACAAATGCATGAAAAGCTAATTCCATCCATAGCAGTAAAGTATGTGGAATTTTACAACATTCACTTCACTTAGGAATCCTGAGAGTTCCAGGAGTGCTTACTGCTTTTGTTGTTGTTGTTTTTACGAGCTTACTTATTTTAGTTTATATTAATGATAAACTATTTTCAGAAGGTTGCCTGTATTTATTTTCATGATTCTCAGATTGTGTTAGAGTCTAATAATAAGAGAGCAAAGCCTGAAGGCAGAGACTTGGATGAATCTTAATGAAAGTTGAATTAATTCTTTTAACTTCTTCCTCACTGTAATTTATGATAATGATGCAACACAAGTGTTTCACATGAAACAAATATCTTTGGAGTTGTACTTCTTAACCTAGAACCACAATAAAACTCTGTATGGAACCCAAAAAGAATAAATCTACAACCTAATTCAACACCCAAGATGCCAGAGAAGTTGTATAGACGACCCAGATTATAAAAGCCAGAGGACAAGACATCAGCTGTAAAATTGTGTCCTCTAAATATGACAGGAAAGCTGCACTCATGAAAACTCAACATTATGTTACTTAAAGAAGATATGAATATTACTGAGTATATTTATCAATGTTGATAAGAGAAATTGTTCTGAAATCCTTATTTTGTTGCATCTTATTTGCAAACAGAATCCAAGAACACATCAAAGGTATTATTTGCCATGACCAAGTAGGTTTCATCCCAGGCATGCAGGAGTGGTTCAATATATGGATATCCATCAATGTAATCCACCATATAAACAGGACATGATCATCTGCTTAGTTGCAGAAAAAAAAACATTTGAAAAAAACCAACACCCATTCATGTTAAAAGTCTTGAGTGATCAGGGATACAAGGCACATACCTAAACATAATAACGGCTATGCACAGCAAGCCAATAGCCAACATCAAATTAAATAGAGAGAAATTCAAGGAAACTCCACTAAAATCAGGGACTAGACAATGCTGCCCACTTTCTCCATATCTCTTCAATATAAAACTTTAAGTTCTAGCTAGAACAATAAGAGAACAAAAGGGGACCAAGGGGATTCACATCAGAAAGAAGGAAGTCAAAGTATCCCTATTTGCAGACAATATGATAGTGTACATAAGTAATGTCGAAAATTCCACCAGAGAACTCTTACAGCTGATAAACACCCTCAGTAAAGTGGTTGGATACAAAATCAACTCAAAAGGGTCAGTAGCCCTCCTGTATACAAATGACAATCATTCTGAGAAAGAAATTAGGGAAACTACATACTTCATGATAGCCACACATAATATAAAGTATCTAAGAGTAACTCTAACCAAGCAAGTGGAAGACATGCATGAAAAAACTCTCAAGTCTCTGAAGAAGGAAATTGAAGATGGTATCAGAAGATGGAAAGATCTCCCTTGTTTCTGTGTCAGAGGAATTAACATAATAATAATTGCCATCCTACCAAAAGCAATTTACAGATTCAATGCAATCTCTATCAAAAATACCTACACAACTTCATATAGAAAAAAATCAGAATAGCTAAAATGATCAGGTACACTAAAAGATCATCTAGAGGAATCTCCAACCCTGATCTGAAGTTGTATTATAGAGCAACAGGAGTTAGAAAAACATGTTACTGGCACAGCAATAGGCTGGTTGATTAATAGAATTGAATCAAAGATCCAGAAATAAATCCACACACCTATAGATACTTGGTTTTGACAAAGAAGTCCAATCCATTCAATGGAAAAAAGATAGCATCTCCAACTATCCTTTTTGCTGTTCTAACTGGATGTCTAAATGTACAAAGTGGTGCTGTTCTAACTGGATGTCTAAATGTACAAAAATGCAAGTAGATCCATATTTATAATCAGGTCCAAGTGGATTAAAGACCGTTAGAGAAATGCAAAACAAAAGGACTCTGAGGTTCCATCTTATACACATCAGAATGACTAAGATAAAACTCAAATGATAATTCATGTTCCAGGGCCAAGTGCTTTAGTTTCTGTTCCTCATCAGAAGAGGACAGCTCCCAGGACAGCTTCAAAGAAAGTTTCCAATTCAAATTGGTCCAGCATTTCAGACTGTCCTATACAGGACTCTAATTAAGCCTAGAATTTCCCAACATTTAGAAATTGGACCACAAATGCTATTCCTAGCTTGTTTAATCATTTCCCCAATTTTATTCGGGCCCCTACAAAACTATTATTCATCCCAAATAAGCTGGAAGAAACCTTAAGGGAATGATGCCCCACTTCCCTTACAAGGGCTAGGTAGGTTTTGGGCTGATTTCTTGAGTGATAGATGTTTATTTTCATTGGGAGTTGGTTATAAGTTATTGGTCTTATTTAGAGAGCAAATAAGGTTGGACTCAGGGATGTCTCTCCTTTCCTTTACCTCTCATTCTTAGGTTTGGAGATAGGGGTTGAAAAGGAAGAAGGGGGAATATAGAAATATAACGGGATAATAGGACAAAAAGTAGATTAATGAATCTACTCTGCAACTTAATGCCTTCATTGTTACTCATATGGTCATTTTTAATTCACTGGTATAGAATTTTAAATATAGATGCAAAGTAAGTTTAATTTTAGGTACATTGGTATAGAACTCAAACTTAAGATTATTCTTTACACACCATATATATATATATATATATATATATATATATATATATATATATATATATATATATATATATCTAGGCCACAGAGTAAGAGGATACAGGCAGTCCAGATGAGACTTAATAGGCTGAGGTCAGATGTTATGGGAGGAGGGCTCCGCTTTCTGAGGACTAGGGGATGGAGGGAGAGGTTGTGAGGTAGGGAGGCGATGAGGGAGGAAGCTGCTGTAGGTTTAACAACATTCCCTCTAGCTAAAAAAAAATGACTGTTAAGTAGCCTTGGGATGGTCCAGGGGAGGGGACCATGAAGATTCTGTCACTACAGGAGATGACTGCCGCACATGTATTGTTGTCCTGAAAGTCTTCAGATGAGTCAAGATACGGAAATAGAAAACATAGCTGCTGATGATCCTGATTTTTGTGCTCATGTGTGTATTTGTGTCACAGTTTCCACCACCAACATCTAGGAAAGCAAAAAATAGTAACCTTAAAAGTCCTATAGAATTAAAAAAATAACAACAGCAGCAAATGTTTGTACAATTGAATAATGCATCATATACTTAAAGGTACACTTTCTTTTTTAAAAAGTAAGAAAATACAAAAATAACTGATAAAATATTATTATAAATGTACGATCTATGGGAGAACACAACATCCCTGGTCTTTCCCTTCCCTTCCCCTCACTGACTTCCCCAGAGCCAAACAGACTCTTCCATTGCCTCTCTTTCTCTGATGGTCAACTCACAGTGAGAAGAGTTTGCTTTCTTCTCATAGTTACAGAGGTTCTTGTAAACAAATGCCCCTGCTGCTCGGGACTGCATGAAGCAGACACCACAGGTGGGCCTGAGTGCTGACACCATGCACACTCAGCACTGGACAGAAAGGGAAAGACCAGCCTCCTCCCACCCTCTCTGATGGCCAACACTGCTCCAGTTCTAGAGAACGCTACTCTGGGCAGCATGACTTCTGCATGTGAATCTATAGACCATCTTTCAATATCAAAATATAAAAGGTATTCATCATGTACATGCACACACAAATAATATGCTCTATACTATAGTTCTATTGTAACATTTCTACCTCAAGCTGTGTTTAGACATACAAATACTACAGGGTTTTGGCTGCATACTGTTAAAAGAAATGCCTTATCTTATGAGAAAGTAAGTCAAAGAAAATGTACTAGGAATGCAGAGGACCCTGAGGTATATCAATGTGTAATACAGTCTGATTGGCATGCATCAGAAATTCAATTAATGACATTTTCAGTATTGCTACATTTCTTAAGTGATTCATGGTTATATAGCATACATACATATACATGTTGTGTTATATAAAAGATTAAGATGTGTATTTCTTAGAATAATATGTCTACATATGTACATGCACACACACATATATGTATATAATTTATATATAACAAAAATTTATATAGAAAACAGAATTCTAATAAAAATCTTCTTGATTAAAGCAAACAAATCATTTTAATCACAGATGTGTACAAATTAATATACCCATGTCTTTTCTTTTGCTGTTATATATTGTATTAAATTGTAGTGAGAAAACATATGTTACCAACACTACCCTTATGTAATTACTCTTGGGATACTTATGTAACTTGCAGATAGCAACAATAATAAAAAAACATGATTTTAAAAAACTAAATAGACTATTGAGTGTTTGCACATGAAAACCAGAAATGAAATTATGGCATTAATTTACTTGCCATGTTTTGCTTAAAGGATAAATACCCCCCCCCCATAGATGGATGTATTTTAAATTTTGGTCCTTAGTTGAATGCAGGGTGTGTGGATGTTATGAGTCTTTGTAGGTAGAGCTACGCTGGAGGATGCACATCCCTGTGGGTGAACTTTGAGAGTCTATAACCTCACCCCACATCCTGTTCACTGTCTTCTTCCTTGTGCAGCTGAAATGTGATCTCTTTGATTTCTATTACAGCCTTCCTTCCATACCTTCCCATCCATTACAGACTCTAGCCCTCAGGAACCAGAAGGTAAAATACACTTTCTTCCTTAAGCTGCTTTTTTGAGATATTTTATCACAGCAATAGAAAATAACTAACACATACAGCTACATTTCAAAACCTGCTACTTATGGTGTCCAGTACAATATAGTACTAAAGTTCAGATAAATGAATCAATGGAGAAAGACACTTCCCATCCATCCTGATGACAAGACTTTGACTCCTACAATCCACAGGGTAGTAGTAGAATACTGACTCCTACATTTGTCCTCAGACATCTAAAACTGTGACACATGTGTGTGAGCGCACACCTCACCACATGTGTGCTCACACAGACAAACACACACACATGCACAATTAAAGAAAAGAGTGACACTTGTCAACTATAGTACTTAAGTTAAGGTAACTTCAATGATATTGCAAACAACTTTTCTGTTTTTTACTCTGTGCTAGGTTCTAAGGTTTTCGTTTCAGTTCAGCCCTCATGACTTTCCTGTGAATGTTTCATCCTAGTTATCACTAGTTTGCCAAAGAGTGGGAGAATGTACAGAAAGATTAAGTAACTACACAAAGTTCCATTTTGAAGATGTGTGAGAGCCAGGGATCAGTGCCCAGGCAATCCCTCACAGGCTCTCTTTCAAACACATTATACTGGCACATTTATATACCCATAACTTTGGGGCAATGTTTTTGACTACAGATATTTGCACATATTTGTGATCAACTATGTAATGAAATATTTGTACATATCACAGTATTTTCATTTCAAACGGGTCAGAAAATAGAATACATGGACCAGAATTTGTCAGTCAAGAAACCTGTGGAGGGAAAGATGCATTTTACTGCCAGAAGGGAATTTAACAAAGATGTCTGCTTATAAAAGCAGCTGTCATTATTTTTAACCCTGAATTAAGTAGTCACCATACAGTGTTAGTTATACAAACAGAACAACTTTTCATGATAGAGAAAATATGCGTGTTTTGGAGGTTCAAACCTTCAGGGAGAAAAGATCTTCTGTATCTAATCAATAAACTAGTAACCTAGAGGGTTCTCATATTCCTGTCCAGTTGTGTTTCCTTCTTTGAGGAAATAGCCACAAAAACTGGGACAGGTTACTTGAGTACTGAAGCACAACAAAATTCATACTCTGATGGATGTTCGCCTTTTATCCACACTAATTACATAGGTAAAGCAAGCTTAAGTGGTATTTGTATAAGAAATTGAGGATTGTATTTTCTGGTTTTGCACAACCAAACAAAATTATATGTCTTATGAGTTAGGGGAGGGGAACAGAGTGAGAAGTGGAGGGAGGGAGGAATGGGAGGAGACAAAGAAGGGGATACCAATTGAGATGTAATCTGGATAAATTAATAGTAAAAATTATGTGTCTTATGAGTTATTTGTAACGTTTGAAAAGAGTGGACATATTCTCAACCTCAAATCCTCAAGTGTTTATAGCAGATACATTTAATTTACCTTGTTTTGTCAGATGACAATTCATGCTATTATAGTGGCAAGCATCAATAACTCCAGTCATTGGCAGGCACAGAGAGGGGTACTGTTACACGTTTGAGGTTGACCTAGGCTACATAGTGAGTATCAAGACAGTTAGAAATATACAGCAAGCCCTCTTTTAATATATATATATATATATATATTTATTTATTATTGATAATATCAGTATCATCATAGTAATATCTTTAATTGCCCTCACTATAGAAATGTCTAGAAACTTACATTTAAATATAAACCTACTTTTAACACATTACTAACACTTATTTTGTATGAAAACAGGACAAATTTTAAGGTAGGAATCAGAATGAATGAATACAAATTCTGGGTTTTTTGTTTGCTTTCTTTTGCTTCCACATTGTGCTCAATTTGTTCTATAAACCTCTATATCTGAATACCATCTGTTGGATAGGTAGAATTGTGTTGAGCTCTGTGTGACAGATAAGATTAACAGGGAAATGTTGTCAATCAGCGTTTTAAAACACTATAACAAACATGTTTGGGTGCTTAGAGGGTAAACTGTTTCCTTTTTCACTTATGTATATGTTATTTTTGGTTGTTGTGATAAAATACTAAGAGCAACTTATGAAGAAAGAATTTATTTTGCCTTAAAGGTTCCAAAGAGTGATGCCTGCAATCATAGCATGGGACATGCCTTCAAATAGTGGCCAGAGTGGCAGAAGCAGGAAGCTAAGAGATTACGTTGTCACTTGACCCCAAGAGAACAAATGGAAAGTGAAGCCCAGCTGTAATTCTCAAAAACTCTTAGTGTTTAGAACTGAGATATGAGAGATAGCCATTTACATTCAGAATTTTAGGCTCACCAAGATAGAAAAGGTGTTTCCTCCAGGTTGCTGAATACTAATAGCCAAAACCACTATGAAATGTAACATGTATATAATTCCTGATTCTTTCATGGATCTTCTTGCTTTATGTAGTTCATTTTATATATGTGTAATAATATAAATGTATATGTAAGAAAAGAAAAAAACACTATCCCCAATCACATCCTCCAGTAAGGCTTAACTACCTAAGTATTCTATATGGTCTCCAAACCATGGCACAAAGTAGGGACCAAGTATTCAAATATGTGAGCCTTCGGGGAGGGGGTGCAGTTTTCACTCCAACCCTTGTACCTTACTGAATTGCACACAGATATGTACTAAGCAAGATGATGGTATTAACTTGTATAAATATCCATTTAATAGGACTCATTTTAACCATAAATTAAATATTTTAAAATAAATTTGAAAGCATAAAATTTACTGTTAGTAGTCCCTTACCTTTGTGCTCTGTAAGTTTTATTATGTTCTATATACTAACATGCACTTGGTGTCAACGAAGAGCCTGTTGGCCAAAAGATGAATTTTATAGAAGAGTATTTTAGCTTCAGCACTGTAAAATGTTTAAAATTTTTTTGGTGTGGGTAGTGCCTGAAAACACTGTCTTCTCCTCCTCTCTTTCTTTTTCTTCTTGGTTAGTGGTGCTCATGGATATTTGTATTCATGTTCACATGTGTCTGGATTCATGTATGTGCAGATACATTTTGTGTGCACATGCATGTGGATACCTGATGTTGATGTGAGGAATCTTCCTCCATTGCTCCTCACTTTATTCTTTTGAGTCAAGGTCTCTCAATCAAAAGCCAAAGCTCACCAATAACACTAGTTTTCCTGGGACGTCCATTTCAGGGAAGTCCTCTCTCTATTGTCATGGCTTAAACTGAACATGAGCCCCAACACATACACTGCATTTTTATGGGTTAAGGGAACCAAACTCTGGTACTCTTGCCTGCCTGGCAAGCACTCTAATTGCTCTGCTGTCTCTCCAGCCTAGGATAAGCATTTTCACACTCACAAAGTGATTAATGAGAGAAGAAATATGCACAGTGATTTTACTCTTGCAATTTTGCCTTCTGTTGGACTAAGAGCTAAATTTCCCAAAGGGTAAAGTTTCATGTCTTCCTGTACTCATTTCTGATATTAGACTTGCTTCATAAAAGGGGTTTAGACTATAACCTATTTTAAGTTCAAGCAGAAGAAATAATATACTAAAGATAAGACATTTCCCACACATGCTAAGCATCACATTCCCCCCCCCCAAGACATATAGCTACCCACAGAGTAAAAAGTCTTGGGGTTCATGCCATGTTCCAAATCACTGAAAAATAAGAACTCTGATGCTCACTGTCTCACTGACTAGACTTTTTCTTCTCATAATATCATTAAGCAAAAGACTCACACACTAGAAAGAAATACCTCACTCTTAAATTGAAGCAGAGCTGGGGTGACGGTGTTATTTTGAGGCAGTCTTAATTCCCTGGCTGGGAGGACACTAGAATAGGAAGGGACTAGGGAAACACTTTAGTCCTCATTGCCACATGGCCCTCTCTTTGCTGGGAGCCCCAGCCTGCACGTCATTGTCCTGCCTGTACTTTCTCTGGGTCTTTGAAAAGGTTCAAAGAGCAGGACTTTCAAGCTCCCCTTTCCTTGTCAAACACTTTCAACTCCTGATTTCAAAGTGGCACTCGGTTTCTGTTCAAAGGCCTGCAGACTCGTAGGGGGTGAGATTGGAGTTAAAGGTTGCACTACAAAGCGTCCTGCCTTCACAGTTATATCCAGCTTGGAGATACAAACAGTAATGCAAACTCAAGCACCTATCAATAAAACTGCCGATATATGAAAGGAGGAGCAGGCACATTCTAAATGGCATTTTTTATTATATTTTTTTTTCTAACCAGAATCGTGCTGTTATCAGTTCAGATGAAAGCCTAATTGATATTTTGAAGTATTACTTCGTTTTTTCTTCACATTAGAACTTGGGGGACTACAGAAGCCATTGAGATAAAAATAAGAAAGAAAAATAAAGTACCCCAAACCCTAAAGAACTTAGATAAGAATAGCTAAAGAAGTCCCTTCCAACATCTGACAAAAAAAACCCTCTTTCCCTCTTCTAGTTGAGTATTCATCCTCTTCCCCTTAGCTTGCTTTCGCCTTTTTATCTGCTGCCCACAAGATGTGGAGCACCATTAATTGGTCCTCAGGGAGGCTAACAGGCCTCTGCTTTTATGACTCAGTTCTTTGTATTGTACACATGTGGGCCTCTCTCAGGAGATAAACAAAAGAAAAATGTGTGGAAAGGGGCCAGAAATTGCACAGGTCTAAACACTAAATTGGCTATTGTCTTGATTCGCTGTTAATGTTTGAGATTACATAAATAATTCTAATGCTCTACCCCAGGGGCTATCCCCAAACTTCTTAAGTTAATACATGTATTTTCATTGCTATGGGGTACTCATTGGAGGGACTCTATTTCCTACTTGAATCAAACAAAACTAACTCCTTGGCCCCCACCTCCCCACCACATCCTTTGCAACAAACGAGAGAGGTGGTCTTGTGGGAAGATAAAAAGAATAGCTGATCATAGGAACTAACCTGGAGCCAACACATTGGCTTTTCGTCCCTTCAGCACTTTCTAAACTCTAAGCACCTGCAGCTAATTCCCGTGACTTCCAGCCTGGTCTTAGATATGATGAGCTACCTACACTGTTCCTCAGTTTTCCTAACTCATGAAATGTTTACATTGACAGAACAGGAAACCTGTCTTATGTAATATGCTATTCCCTTTAATATAGGTAGCATCAATCAATCATTATATCTATACCAAGCTATTGTGATATAAGAGGAAGTTGCATCTCTTTAACACCTCTAACAATGGTGTTTGAGACATCATGGCAATGAAATTATAGCCTATACTTAGCATACTTAATCAAACAAAAGTATTTCATTTACTGGAGCTTAAATTCAACTCAGAGAGGAAAATGGTAACATTCATGGGCCACTGGGGGACCTGGTAACTTCTACACAAGCTAAGACAGTTAAATAGAGTAAACTTTAGACTTCTAGAATGTTTTGGAAAACAGGGTATCCAAAGGAAACTTCAAAGTAAATGACCGAGCTTGTAATCAACCCCAGTTTGTTCTCTGGTTGCACTTGCCAGGATTCCTGAGGACATTTTGATGGTTCTTTAGCTGAAAAGTCTACAAACACATATAACCTATGGTGGCAAAGTTAGACAAATGGCAGTAAACAGGTGAAAAAAAGAGTGGTTGGTGAGAGAGGTGACATAAGAAACTGAGGCACAGACTCCACATGATGGACCCCAGATGGCCGACAGAGGTTCAGATTCTTCAAGTTGATATTTTCTTCTTTTTTATTATTAAATATTTTTATTTTTACATATACATTTATATTTTTGCACATATATACAAGAAACTACCTACAGCAAGAAGATCTATCAAGCAATCAAGACTTATATAAATGATACATTCATAGTGTTATTACTATTTGTATTTAGCATCGTTGAAGAAAAAAGATTTTCCTATCTTGGTGAGTCTAAAATTGTGAATGTAAAACAATGTCTATAATATCTTGTCATTATCAACTTAAAACATCTATCTAGATATAAAAATATCTTAAACTCTAAACAACTAAGCTTAATTGTAAAACTAAACTATCTGGTCTTCAACCCCATCAGAGACTTGAGAAGGAATAAAATTGATTACCTGAGTATACAGAGAGTGTAAGTTATCAGCTTCCCAAATAAGAAAATGACAGATAGTTTGCTGCTTGAAGAGTCACCCAAAACTGTCTATAACTTTGGAGAATCATCTTCTTCTGGCCCAATATTATATCTGACAGACATATTGATGAAGCAGGAACTATTGAGGACTTGCCTACCCTGTCTTGGCAGAGTTTGGCTATCGACTTTGTCGGCATCCAAGCTTGCCCATTTTTCAGGCAGAATTCTGTCTGTGGTAGAAACAAGGACATTTTGCCTAGTGGCTCATTTGCTACATTTGAAGCCATCTCTATAAGGGGATTCTTTGATGCTCATCATCCTCTGTGAGGTAGACTGGGTGTTGCCAGGAGTTAACCTGTCTTAGTGCTGTTCCTTATCAAACAGGACAGTCCTCAGGTCAGCTTCAAAGAAAACTTCCAATCCCAATTGTTCCAGCATTTCAGATTGTCCTATGCAGGATTCGAATTAAGCGTGGTATTTCTTAACATTTAGAAATTAGACCATAGATGCTAGTGCTGCCTTGTTTAGCTATTTTTCCCAATATTATTTGGGCCCCCACAAAGCTATTATTCGTCCCAAATCAGCTGGAAGAAACCTTAAAAGAATAATGTCCCATCTCCCTTACAAGGGTTAGATAGGTTTTGGGTTGCTTTCTTGAGTGATAGATGTATATTTTCATTGAGAGTTGGTTATAAGTTATTATTGGTCTTATTTAGAGAGAAAACAAGATTGAGCTCAGGGATGTCTCTCCTTTCCTTTATCTTTCATTCTTAGGTTTGGAGATAGGGATTGAAAAGGAAGAAGGGGGAGTAGAGAAATATATAAGGATGATAGGACAAAAATAGATTACTGAATCTACTCTGCAACTTAATGCCTTAATTGTTACTCATAAGTTTATTTCTAATTCATTGGTATAGAACTTTGTGTATAGATGCAATATAAGTTTAATTTTAGATATATTGGTATAGAATCCAAATTTAAGATTATTCTTCACATTATATGTACATATATTCTAATATGTGGATGTGTACACATATTACTCAATTATAATACAAGATGTACTTCCAATATTTTGAAAGTGCTATTGCAGAATGTTTAGGATAAGTAAGTTATACAAGTTAATTGTTAGTTGATCAAATCATAGTCATATCAGTTACCAGTCTATTGTTATCATAAGATATACGTCCTAGGTGTAACAGATAGATATGATTCTCTGGAAAGATAAGATAAAATAGCTAGATATGTCTTTAAACAACTCAAAGACATACAGAATATGAGGCTTAAAAATGTTTTCATTATTTTAAAGATACTTCTGGATAATTTTGTGAAAACTTTCTGAAACTGTGTGTCTTCTTGTTTTCCAGCCAGAGGTAGAAAGAAACAACCCGTTGGCTATCTCTGTCACTTCTTAGTCCTCATTAGACACAAGAGTCTGAACATGACTATAAAGTCAGGAGGAGAGGTGACTGAGTATTTTCTGGAAAAGTGGAAACCCTGTAAACTCTTTCCTATGTCATTGCAAGCATCAGTGATTCTTCTTGAGCACAGATACCACCTCAGACATTTCCACTTGTCTACAGTTTCCTGGGTCTGTTATACAATATATGAGCCCTCAAAGGACAATGGCTAGGATCTAAAATTCAAGCGACACCACGTGCTGGCGAGGATGTGGAGAGAGAGGAACACTCCTTCATTGCTGGTGGGAATGCAAACTAGTACAGCCACTTTGGAAATCTATCTGGTGCTATTTCAGAAAAATGGGAATAGGGCTTCCTCAAGACCCAGCTATTCCACTCCTTGGAATATACCCAGAAGATGCTCCAGCACACAACAAGAAAATTTGCTCAACCATGTTCATAGTAGCCTTATTCATAATAGCCAGAACCTGGAAACAGCCTAAGTGTCCCTCAGTAGAAGAATGGATAAAGAAACTGTGGTACATTTACACTATGGAATACTACTCAGCTATTAAAAACAAGGAATTCCTGAAATTTGTGGACAAACGGATTGAGCTAGAAATGATCATAATGAATGAGTTAACCTAGAAGCAGAAAGACTCAAATGGTATATACTCACTTATATCTGCATATTAGCCCAAGGGGCATGTCCCATTAAAGCCTTCACTTACCAGGAAACCGAGACAGAGGGGAGGACATCTTATTGGGACTCTAGATGAGAGAAGCACGGGAGAATGGCAAAGTAGAAGGATCCAGAGGGTCCTAGAAACCTACAAGTAGAACATTATGGTAGGCAGATTTGGGCTCATAGGTCCTGCTCAAACTAAGGCACCAGCCAAGGACAATACAGGTGGTAAACTTTAAGCCTACCCAGATCTAGCCAATGGACAGATCATTCTCCACAGTTGAGTAGAGAGTGGGGTATGACTTTCACACGAACTCTGGTGCCTCATATTTGACCATGTCCCCTGAAGGGGGAGACCTGGTGGCACTCAGAGGAAGGATAGCAGGCTACCAAGAAGAGACTTGGTACCCTATGAGCATATACAGGGGGAGGAAATCCCCCTCAGGAACAGTCATAGGGGAGGGGAATAAGGGGAAAATGGGAGGGAGGGAAGAATGGGAGGATACAAGGGATGGGATAACCATTGAGATGTAACAAGAATAAATTAATAAAAAATTTTAAAAAATACATCAGAAAAAAATAATATAATAAAATATGAAAGATACAGAAAGTCTTCTTGTTATCTGAGCTTGGATGTTCCAAGTGTCATTCTATGGCAATTGATTATTCAACTTGATTGGAGAGCATTCTATGATCAAAAGGACAAAACAATACAAGTATCTGGGTGTCAAGAGCTGTGACTTATTTAAAAATTCAATTGATATTTCACATATTTGTTTAGTGAGAAAGCCTATGACTCTTTAAGTAGATGATGGCCTAATCTGATTACATTGTAAGAAGTCTCATGATTTACTGATAGTTCTCTCAGTACTACTTTATGTGTTATATGTCATATATGTGTTATATAATATCATATAGATATATGTGAAATAGTTATTAGAATGTTCAAAGAGTGAATTACATAACAAGGCTCAACCTCAAAAAACAAATTTGTTTTTTTCATAAAACAAAAATAATAAGAACAGCATAGAAGCATGAAAGATAGAAAATACTTCCATCTGTCTTGAACCCCAGCTAACATTAAATTGTCAGTATTTTACATATAGTACGCTTTTACAATACTTTTTGTTGTCATGCTAATTTTGTCACATCATTTCATTATGAAACAAGAGTTTTCAATTAATAAATCAATAACAATGCTTTTGTTTAGGGGAAACAATATTCTGACTAACTGCACAGATTGTAATAAATCGGGAAAAGTTCTCAATAACACTACAATTAAATTCTAAGGCAAGTATTAGTAAAATAAAACAGAAAGCACAAAAACCATTAGAGTTTCTTTTGTGTTGGCAAAATACTTCAGGGCATGTGGCTTACCCTGGAGTGTGGCTGATGTACCTAGTGATACTCCATTGGAGAAAACTCATCTTACATCTCCCAGAAAGTATCAATTGTAATATTTTATTTTTGTTTGGACTTGTTTTTTTCTGGTTTTGTTTCTTTTTTAGAGAGTAGAAGGAGGAGGAGGAGGAGGAGGAGGAGGAGGAGGAGGAGAGAGAGAGAGAGAGAGAGAGAGAGAGAGAGAGAGAGAGAGAGAGAGAGAGAGAGAGAGAGAGAGAGATTTAGCAGGATTTCCATTTTGTTACATAAGTACATAATGACAGTCACCACTTGCCTCACCAAGCACTGTTGAATACACTAATATGACACATGTTTTGTTGTCCTTTACAGGAAGACATCTGTACAATGTATAATGGCTGTTACATTGCTTTTAACCAACTATACATCTATCTTATTCCATCAAATATGAATAAGGTGTGAATTATTTCTTCAATAGACGAAAAATGGCAAGAGTTGGCATATTGATCACTCTGAAAGATCAATCTCAAATAGTGATGTAACCCTTTGATTTCAAATTAGCAAAATGAAAACTTAAAAACATAGTAGGTGCTGAGTGGCTGCTTTAAAATGTGCCTGCATTTCTGAATTAGACCTCAGGAGTGGAAGGACGGAGTATAGTTTTCAATCCTTTTAACAAGGAGCGTATATCTCCACTGATTATAGCCTTACTTCCGCAATGTAGCTACTCCCAGTACTTTTAATGATTGCCTCGTGAACCTGATGTCGAACAATTTGTGTTACTTAGAGAAAGTATGAAATTCATGATTGTTTGACTTTCCCCACTTCTTCATCTAATAGTCTCTGCTGTAAAAACAAAACAGTGTGCTTTTCAAAAAAAAAAATCAAACCAAATTGATTACAAATTATAATTTTGCAAACTTACATTTTTAAGTTCTTGAACCCATTAAATTTTTTTCTGTGTATCTAATCAACATTAATTTGATTTTACACATGAGAGAAGGCATAGGAGGCAATTTCCAAACAATATCTTTAATGTTTTATGCATAAAAACATTTTGACAAAGTGCACCAGTGAAACAAAAGGAAATATATTAAAAAGCACAAAGGCTTATATTCACCTGTGTAAAGACCTTTTATTCTGTATTATAAAGCAGCAACAGTAATCCACTTCTCAAAATACTAAGCAAAAACAATATGACTCATAGCCACTTCAACTTAATATTGTCTAATTTTCATAAGAGGTCTGCTGGGCTTTTCACATCAGGATCTCTGTGGAAATGTTTATGGAAATAGGTCATTGAATGTTTCTAATAGACAGCAATTTGTTATATCTAAAAGTAGATCTTGCGTTAATGGCTGTGAATCAAGATTAAGGTATCAAATATTTTAACGACGATTGCTGACTGTGTTTCTCCTGTATTGAACATACCTCTTATGCAAGTGCAATGTTTACATAATGGAATTACAGAAATATCCCTCCGAAGGTGATACAAAATGTATCAGAATATATTAAATTAGGTGTTAAGTTAAAAAAAAAAGAGACAAAATAAATTAAACAATTTTATCTGACTTCTTACTGCACCTTATATTTGTGTGTGTGTGTGTGTATGTGCATGTGTGTTTATATGTGGTATATATATATGTGTGTGTGTGTGTGTGTGTGTGTTTGATTGCGTGCATATGTATGTATGTGTGTACATACATATGAGAATGTTTCATGTATAATAGTATACATATGTAGGTGTGTATATGTGTATGTATTTCTACATGTATAAACATGTATGTATATTTGTGCATGTATGGATATTATGTAGTATTTGTGTGTGGTATGTGGAAGCGTGAGTATATGTGTTTGTAAATGCAGTTTTAATGACATACCATTTTAGTTAGCCTAGTTTCAGTGTCAGTAAAAGTGGATGAAAAGTGAAGCATCTAGCCAATTATTTCAGTTAATATACGAGCATTAGGCATTGAAATTCCTAATTAAGAGACAACATGCCCTGTCAGACATCTGCACAGGCTACTGAACATTGTTTAGATTGTTTCATAATTATCCTAGCCTAATAGTTCTAAAACTGTGAGCAAAATGCACGTATTGCAGGGAAGTGTGGCTTGTCATACAAGACGGCACAGCACCCAGAACACGATCTAGTTCTGTGTGCTCACGCCGGAGGTTTTTATTGGAACATGTTCTAATTAATCCTGGAAGGAAGAACAACAGCATGAAGCAAATGAACGTTGTTCAAACATTCTTTATGGAAAACAGATTCCAGCCTGCAGGCTGTAGTGGATGCACATTGGTTGTAAGGTCTGTGTGGTGACCTTTCCCTTTTCGCTTTTACATGGGTATACTCAGGTGAGTGATGAGTCGGGCTTATTATTATCCGTATAAACATAGGCACAGACACCAGCGGGTTATAAGATTATTATTGTCAATTCAGAAATTTTCATTGATGTACAATACTTGTATACATTCATGACATAAATGCAATGTTTCAAATTATATGGGCACTGAACAATATGAGTCAGGAAGCTTGTATATCCATTACTTGGATATTTGTAAGTTTTTGAAAAAGAACATTCATTTCTATCATGCTTGAAATTTCTATGTATGTTTTAGTAGCATGTATATCTTAGTGCATGTGTCATTGAGGCCAGAAGTGTCCAATCCTCTGGATAATGTGGTACCAGTCTGTGTGTTAGGAACTGAACTCATTTTTTTTTTGAAAAGCAGAACATGCTCTATACTTTTGAGCCATCTCTCTAACCCCCATTTTTAATTCTGAAAAACTTTCAAAAACTATCTCTCAGGATATAGAATGCACATATATTATCAAGACTACATTAAATCTTCTCTGTAGTGAGTAACAGTATGTGTTCACCTATTTAACCCTAAGTATTTAGCCATAGGCTAAAGTTCTCCATCTTTCCTTTGGCCTCCCTCTTCTCAGCTCTGGTGACCAATATTATACTTTCAAATGCCTTGAAATCATTTTTAAGTTTCACATATGACCAAGATTTTACAATACTTTACCTTAGTATATTGTAGCAAAATATGTTATATCTATCTATATTAATATAGAAAGATTATACCATTGTAATAATTTTGGATTATTAATATTATTTGTTATAAAAGCTGATTCAATAGCCTATCTTTTATAATTTATAAAACTATCCCCTATAATTCAATAACAAACATCTGTCACCCATAGAATGACCAAAAAAAATCCACTCCCTCTTGGAAATGAGATGTAGTTTTCTTAAATTGCTTCTTGCTGATTTGGGATGTAGTTTTTCTTTTTGGCAGCCTAAGAAAACTGGGATATTGTACAGTCTTAAGAAAGCCAGATGTAACTTTAGCTGTTTAATCTCTGTATGCTAAGAAAGTTCAGAGCTTAGTTGAAGTACAGTCTAAGGTGATGGACAATCTAGATAGTTATTTGAAATTTGCTTGGAGGTAGATTTTCAAGGAAGCAGTTATTGTGGCCATCTGTGAGGATAGATCACATGGGCTACTTGTCTTGCCTTTTTTGGAATCTGGTCCTATTGCTCTGTCAAAGATCAGCAATTTATGTTACCTTTCCTGTTTGGCTGTCTTGATTTCTTTCTTTCTGTCTGTAGCCAAGATCGTCAGGAGGTTTCCCCTGTCAAATGTGATTTCTATCAGTTTGGATGGAATACATAGCTTTTTGTTTTCTGTTGGGACAAGAGCAAATTGTCCTCCACAACACATGTTGTCTTCCATTTTGGAATTAGGTCCTGTATATGATGACCTAATTCAAGAATTCTCTGTAAAATCCAGTGTATCTTAGCAGGTGTACTCCTCATCTCATTTAAAAATTTTAAAATCATTAAATGATTATTTAGCATGTTTTTGGAAATATTATATTTCTCTTCTGCTTTATAGCCACCTTTTAAAAATTATTATATCTTTTCATAAATGCTTGGCCTATAGGGTTATAAGTTATATCATGTAATATGTTTCCTGTCATAATGTCTAAAAGATTGTTGTATTCTAATAGATATACATAGATGATGCAGCAACATCCGCTTCAACTTGCAAAGTCTTCCAGAAGTTTACCATTTCTAACAAATGTGTAATTCTTGAGTCATGCTGTCTAGGTTTAAGGCAAAAGGTCATTGGAATTTTGTATATGAACCAATGGCATGGTGCATATATTTCAGTTCTCCAAACTCTGAAAAATGGAGCACATAAACCATTGTATAACCTTATTCCAAAGCAACAACAAACACGATTTACATTTTTACTTTAGCATATAGACCTTTATAAAGTAATTGAACATTGGCAATGCACATATAATATTCAGTCTGACCATGTTGGCCTATAGCCAAAGACTTTCTAGCCAGCATCTCAATGGGCTGAAATTCTGTAATTTCTTTAAGCTACTGTGGAATTTCCTAATCTGGGACTATCTCTTTTGCTGTTACTGTAAATTCCAAATTGGATTTGTCTGAAGGTGCCTTATTTTTGATTCAAACTATGGCCTTTAATTTAGCATCTAATTTCTCAGTCTCTTCTTTCCCCAAGTCTCTTTAATCCTGATCTTTCCCGAAGAGGACATACAAAATTGTAGTAATTAATAAAAAATAATTATTTGTAAGCTAAGAAAAAAACAACTAAAACAGAATCCAGAAGTACTGTGTCACTGTGTCTTCCTCCATTTTCAACAAAGAAAATAATTTTCTTTGATCTCAAAACCTCTCCTTAAGGACTACTTTCTTAGACGCAGCTTTCCTTCTAGGCGCTATCAGTTCAGATGCTTGAGGATTCTCTGTCTCTGGTTCCTGCTTCCAGGAAAAGGATTTTTTCCTGCCTCCCTCCCTGGATCCTGACCCATCCCCTACTCTGGGAAGTTATTGGATCCACAAGTGTTTTCTCGTCTGGCCTGCATGAGCCAGCCTGCCATGAGCATCTTCTCAAGGAAATTTAGCTTCTTGCCTTGACTAGAAAAGTCTGGCTTTGGCAAGCTTGCTTTTGTTAAAGCTCCTCCCCCAACCCCCCACCCCCCTTTTTTTTTTTTTCTTATAAAGGGTTTCATAAAAGAGCTGCTTCTGCTTTGCTTCTCTGGGGTTTTTCATCAGGCTTTGTTGTTGTTGTTTGTTTGTTTTTGTTTTCAGGCAGTGGGAGGCCTTGCTGTATCATGGGAGCGGGAGGCGGGGCAGGTCTGTGAGCATTTGCCAGAGAAACTGTTTACTTTTCTCCTTAAGAAACAGCACTAATAAATTGTCAAGTAGTTTTACTTTCTGTGTATATTCTGCCCCACTTTGGCATGCCAAAATATTAAAATTATTTTTCTAAAAGTGTGTTTGTTTCTTAGTTTCTTTCTTACCCTAGCTATCACGCAAATAACTGGGACTCTATTATATCATTTAAATACGCTTCACAGTATAAGAACTGAGCAATTATTACTCTAGTCTTAATCCTTCAGGATAATTTGGCTTCCTTCCAGTTTACACCCCAGAGATACTTGCACTTTGCTTCTCCTATTCCAGCTTTTTCACCTTGTCTCTTCTAGTAGCCACCTTTTGGTAGCTCCTCCTCCAGCCTATTTGCTTCCCTGCTCAATGATTGGCTGTAGGCTGTTTTATGGTCACATCTGGGAACAATTAGGGAGCAATATTTATACAACATTTGCTACAGGAGATTCTCAGAATAAGGATTACAACCAGATATGGGTGGAGGGGTACAGAAATCAGCATTTGAATTACACAATTACCTCATGCCTACAAAACTGCATCTATAGTAAGAATAGAGCTTGACAGTGTTATCTCCATGGTGCTGAGTATTTGGACACTTGATTATAAATATTATGGAACTATGAGCCCAAGTTTCATATGTCTCCAATGCTGAGGAATGCATCACAGAGTTGGAATCTCCGCAAGGAAGCACTGAGAGGTCTTTGTATAAAACTGTGGAGATACCATGCTGAAAGAGGTCCGAGGACTGTGGGAAAACAACTGAAGAACACTTTGAGTCCAGAGTGAACTGTCCAAAACAAAGAGGACATGTATGGTTTAAAAAAGAAAAGCCAACAAAAGTAGAGAGGTCCATACCCAAGGTTCATAGGGTAACAAAGATGTCATCATTGGTTCCCGATGGCGGTCATGGACTTGCAGTGTTACCTATTCACCATGCTGAGCTTAGTTTTGCTTTATTTTCACTTTAATTTTCTATTCCTCAACTCTTTCCTTTTTCAATAGGCATATTCACAGTGTTATGTATGTGACTTGGGTTTTCACATCACAGAGGGTCACATTTAAAAATTGCCTCAAGCTTTAGAAGTGCCTGGGTTTTGAATAATATTAGATTTTGGCAACTTTTAAAGACATGTATATCAGAACTTGAGGGATGTGTCCAGAAGCTCGAATCTCAGCAGCCACAGGATGGCGCACAACTGTCCATAACTCAAGAGTTAGGAGATCTGATGCTGTCTTCTAGTGTCTTCTACCACTAGGCATGCACATAGTGCACACATACACATGCACGCAAAGAAACCATACATAAAACTAAAATAAAATTAAAATAAGTAACTATGGTTCACTTCATGAGATGGTTGTGATACTGGGGTCAGAGATAAAATACTATGATTTAAAAAGATAGGTTTATCTACCAACCCAAGTAAGAATAAGTTTGTAGTGGTTAACCTCATTGTCAACGCAACTCCATTTAGGATCATCTAAGAGACACTACCTGTTTATTCCTAAAAAGATGTTACCAGATAGTTTAACTGAGGAAGAAAGGCCAACCATGAATTAGCGTAGCCTTGTCCCATTGCTGTGGCATCTGACTGACAAAACAGAGGAAGTGAGTAGACCGTGACCGTTGATCTCTCTGATTCCTGGGTGAAGATGCATTATGGCAGCTACTCACATTCCTGCTGTCAATCTTTCCCTTCCCTGTGGTGGTCCCCCAATCCTTGTGACAAACTAACATCATTATGTTAAGTTGCTTATTTTCAAGTATTTTGGAACAGCCTTGAGGACAGAATAAATAAGGTTTCTATCCATATCTCATCAATAAAAGGATTGTTTTATTATTAAGCAATGTTATATTTTGATACAGGTTTATCTGCTTCTGTTTATATATTCAGTTCAACTTGGACTTTATTAATAGTACAGTTCCATTTATTAGTTGAAGTTTGCAAGGTAAAACAAACATTAATTTCTGACCTCAATTCTGACACATCATCTTATTATATGTTGATGTATACGGTTTCCTGGTATTTATTGAGTATTCTTATCTGTATATTTATTTGTAATTCTGTTGCTCTTGAGTTTTTAGGTGATATGTTTTGTTTTTGTATCAAGGGAATATTGGTTTTAAAGGCCAAGTTACCTACTCTCTGTCTAAAAAATTATGTAAAAACTTATCAATAATTATTCTTTCTGGATTTGATAGCAGCCATCATTAAGGCATTAACTTCCAGTCAAAATCATTGATATTTCTTAATATCTACTTGCCTGACATTTAATTTTTACTTCCTTTTCCCTGTCTCTTAGTGTAAAAAGCTATATTAATGATGTAAAATTGCTCATTTTTAATTTAAGCAATTCTGATAGAAATTTAAACATTAATCACTTATTGATTTTCTAACATAGAATAGAACTGTTATCATCAAGAAAATGTGATAGAAACAGGATTTATACATATATAAACCTTAATATTTATGAGTATTTTCAGAACATATGTTATGAAAATTCAAGATCAGAAATAATTATCAGGGTGTGGGGGGCTCTCCAAGTATCCCAACTGACAGTGAAATGGATCACATGAGGCAAGACTTAGTCCATTAATACTGGCTCAAACTTCTAGAGTCAGATACCAGGCAAGTTTTTTGTAGACATGTTTAAATCTAGTACACTTCTGAGAGAAAAAGCACTGGTAGCAATTATCCTTTTCCTATATGCAAATAAAGCTTAAGGAATGACTACATCAAAACTCTTTTGCAAAGTGAATTTAACCTCTACTATGAAGATGAGTTTATAGCTTAAAGGCCTAGGAACTTGTGTTGTCTCTGACACAGATAGTATAAAGGTCAGCAGGCTATAAAGTACATGTGATAGCTTCTCTAAGGATAAGCTCTGTTGTCTTAGAAACAAAACCAAATATAAAGGTAGAGGGAGGGAGAGCCTGGGATAAATATTCTAGGCGTTTTGGATATAGGCTACCTCTACATATAATAAAGGCCATCAGATTATTAACAATATTAACAACATCCACCTCAGCCTTCTGGATGGAAAACAAGTATTCATTTCCTCCACTAAGGAGACAACTCTGCAAGATTAGCATTCCTGGTTTCTCCAATATTGTCTCTGAACACAAGTGTCCTCTACATAATCAGTTTTTGTTTTTGGGTTTGGTTTGGATTTGTTTTTTTCTGAAGTTAGCATCCAGTATATGTTTGCCTGCTAATTAGTTTTTTTCTTTTGTCAACTTGATATTAGCAGTTTTCACCTGGAAAGAATAAATCTCAAATGAGAAGTAACATTCATAAAAGTTGCTGGGAGGAAAGACTGGAATGCATTGTCTGTTGATTGATGATTGACATTGGAGGGTCATCTTACTGTAGATGGGGGCACACTCAGACAGGTGTACTTGGGCTGTATAAGAAGGCCGGCTGACTATGCCATGAGGAGCAAGCCAATAAACAGGTTTTCTTCACAATCCCTACATCACTTCCTGCCTCTAGGTTCCTTTGCTGCTTTGAGTTCGTGCCTTAACTTCCTTGGATGATGGGCTATAAGCCATTAGCAAAATAAATCCTTTCCTCCCCAAGTTTCTTTCTGCCATGAAATTGTCTAACTGCAATAGAAAACCCAACTGAGATAACATTTCATATAAATAAAGCTGGCCCTATATCATAATATATGCACAACTTACTGCAAAGGTTTCTACAAAAGATTTTAAATTGCTTAATATTTGTATAAAATATAGATAGAAATATCTGAGTCTTCAATGAGAGAGTTATTTGTTGAATATGACCCAAAAGTAAGAGGAGCAAAAGAAATTTCTATTAGATTTCATCAATATTCAGACATTTGTCCAAAGCTTTTATTATAAGGTAAGATACTAAATTAATTGGAGAAAATATTTACTAATAATGTATGCAACTAAAGTCTTGCATTCAGAGTAAACAATAGACACACACTAATAAAAGACAAAATTGTATCAAATTAATAAAGAATTTAATAAACATTACTCTAGAATCAAATAATCATATAGAACAGTTTAATGCAACTCTATACATATGGCCATGCAAAGTAGAATGACATGGTACCTAATCTCAAGGCAAATGTTTACACGTTAGGCAAATACCTGGTAAAGGTATTCAAATAAACCTAAAAAGACTTGGGCTTGTTTTCTTTTAAATTTCAAATAAGAGTGTTATTCTTTCCTACATATCCTCATGTGTTAAGACTTTTATTCATTAAAAATGTCCTCTTGCTAGGGTATGCTTAAAGCATACTCAAATTGGCATGGAGAAAAAAAAACTCTCATTCAGTGCTCATAAAAGTAAAAAGTCATGTAAATTTGTTTGAAAGTTAATCCCGAAATAGTTAAACTAAGAATTTATAATTAAGCATTTAGTTGAGGAAATCTAAACATATGTCTGTGTAAAGCATTGAACAGGGAAGTTCATACCAGAATTATTATTAAAGCCAAAACTGAAAATATTCCATATGTCCATCCAATAATGAATATATAAACAAAGATCAGTATCTGTTACAATTAAAACTCATCACACAATAAAAATAAACGAATAAACAGTGCATGATTCAGAAAGGAAACGTAAGCTACTACACAGTAACAGAAGACAACAGACAATGCAATTCCACTAAAATTTTCTAGAACTTAGTAGGAGAGATGGGCCAGTGTCCTGAGCAGTTCTTGAAGGTATGGGGATAGTTTTCAAAACCATCGAATCTAGGTAGCACATATCTGTTTTCCTTGTGGGTAATAGGAAGATGGGTGGCAGACATAAGAGAACCACAAGAAATTCCTGAGCCCGCTAGCCAGTATGAGCACAAGTAATGTAGGCACCCTGCCTCAAACAATGCAGAAGAGACTGAAATCTGAGGTCATTCTCTGACCTCTACACTTCTGCCATGGACTGTACTCACACATAGTCACCTACAAATATACACATACATATACACACAGTACATGCTCATGCACACTTTCCTCTGCTCCCGATCTCAGTTTGTCTTTCTGCCTGCCTGCCTGTCTGTCTGTCTGTCTGACACAACTGAGTATTTGCAGGTTGGTAATGATGGAAATGAATTGACTGATCTTGAATTGTCTGTTAAGGAGTGTGATAATTAGGAGATTACACTGAATGGTAACAACTAAAAAGAAAAACTAATGTGCACTTGTCCTGGAATAATTGTTCTGTTCTGATGCATTTTCCTGGAGAGAACTCCAGGGCCGTGTTCTTTGTGTGCATTTTGTGAGTCTAGAACTGTTTAACATGTACTTATGTAACACTGTAATTAAATATATTAATCACTTCTGCACAAGTGGAGAGTATGTGAGCATGTGTACAGGTTTGCACTGAGGAATATGGACTTACAGATGGCTGTGAGCTATCATATAGGTGCTGAGACCTGACCTCTGGTCTTTTGAAAGAGCAGCCAGTGCTCTTCAGTACTGAACTATAACTCTAGAGACCATAATTTTTGTTATACCATTCTATCACCTAAAATAATTTTCATTTACTTTTCTTATGAATTGTTGAAATATCAGTGTTACTATTTCCTTATTATCTTTGCAGTGTTGAGACACTTCATTAATGTAACTGTTTCCTTAAAAGACATATGATTATGGTAAGCAAATAGTGAAGAGTTCATATTATATTTACAGTAATAATATTATATATTGACTAGTCACCAAATAATAAGAGTCATGAAATATTTGTATAGGTATTATTTTTTAAATTGTAAACTTTTATTGGCTGAAAAGTGCTTTGTAACTGTAAATTGCAGTAACATTGCATTATTAAATAAAATTAGGCATTTAATTTGATATTATATAATTTAACTATTTTTGTTTTTTGTTGCCTCTAGCAACATTTTCCAAAATGTTCTTGCCAATTAAAAAATCCTCACATTTTTCTCCTGTTTTCATCTTGTGTCTTGATTGTCTCAGGACTTGCATTAGGATCTTCAATCCAGCTTTGGTTGATACAAATAACTGGAAAATGGCAGGGCTCTCTACTGCTTCCCATAATGATCTTATGACAATCTCAGGACATCAGATGACTGCTGATGTACTGTTTTGGCTGGACTTTCTACTCTGTCCCATTAGTCTGTTTTCTTGCCAGTACTATGATGTAATGCAGTATAAATTCATTCACATCAATGTACATTATGGCAACTAAGGTCATGAGCACATGTGTGTGTACATGCGTGTGTGTGCATTTTGGTACTTTTTTTTTTACATTTTTGTGTTTATTTCATTTATATGTCTTTTTGAATGGCTCACTCTTTTATTTTTTTAGTCATTTTACATCCTGGTCACAGTTCCATTCCTTCTCTCCTTCCTGTCCCACTCTCTGCTCCCTCCTTTATTCTTTAGAGAATGGGGGCCCACTTTCCCATCTACTCCACCTCATCAAGGTACATCAGGACGCAGCATGTCTTCTTCCCCTGTGGCCTGGCCATGCTGTCCTGCCATAGGGAAGTCATCAAAATGCTGGCAACAGAGTCCATGTCTGAGACGCCCTTGCTCCCCTTACAAAACCTGTATGGTAGAGCATCTTTTGGGTATATGCTCAGAAGTGGTATGGTGTGTTCTTGCAGTAGCACTATTTCAATTTTCTGAGAAAGTGCCAGATTGGTTTTCAAAGTGATCGTAAAAGTTTGCACTCCCACCAGCAATGGAGTAGTGTTCCTATTTCTCCAAACCCTTGCCAACATGTACTGTCACTTAAGTTTTGTATCTAATCCCTTGCTGAAGGTATTTATCAGGTTCAGAAGTTCCTTGGTAGAATTTTTAAGGTCACTTACATATACTATCATGCCATCTGTGAATAGTAATAGTTTGACTTCTTCCTTTCAAAATTGTATCCCTTTGATCACCTCCAGTTGCCTTATTGCTCTAGCTAGGACTTCAAGTACTATATTGCAATACTATGGAGAGAGTAGACAGCCTTATCTTGTCCCTGATTTCAGTGGAGTTAATTTAAGTTTCTCTCCATTTAGTTTCATGTTGCCTGTAGGCTTGCCATATATTGCCTTTACTATGTTGAGGTATGTGCCTTGTATCCCTGCTGCTTCCAGACTTTAAAGAAAAATGGGTGTTGAATTTTGTCAAATGCTTTTTTGGCATCTAAGGAGATGATCACCTATTTTTTTCTTATATGATGGATTATATTGATGGATTTCTCCTACTTGGCCATGGTGAATGACATTTTTGATGTGGTCTTGTGTTCAGTTTGCGAGTATTTTATTGAATATTTTTGCATCAATGTTCGTAAGAGATGTTGGTCTGAAATTCTCTTTATCTGTTGAGTCTTTCTGTGGTTTAGGTATCAAGGTGACTGTAGCCTCAAAGAATGAGTGTGTTAATGTTCATTTGGTTTCTATTTTGTGGAATAGTTTAAAACGAATTTGTATTAGCTCTTCCTTGCATGTCTGGTAGAGTTTTGCACTGAATCTAAGGAGATATAGGCCTATTTAATTTGTTTACCTGATCTTAATACAGTTTTGGTAGTTTGTATCTATCAATAAAATTGCCCATTTCATTTAGACTTTCAAATTTTATGGTATATAGGCTTTTGAAGTAAGACCTAATGATTCTTTTGTTTTCCTCACTGTCTGTTGTTATGTCTCCCTTTTCTTTTTTCTTTTGTTGATTTGAATACTCTGCCTTTGCCTTTTAGTTAGTTAGGCTAACTAAGGGTCTATCTAGTTTGTTGATTTTATCAAAGAACCAGCTCTTGGCTATGCTGATTATTTGAATTGTTCTCCTTGTTTCAAATGTATTGATTTCAGGCTGGAGTTTGATGATTTCCAACCTTCTACTCATCTTGTGTTTGTCTGCTTCTTTTTATTCTGGAGCTTTCATGTGTGCTGTTAAGTTGCTAGTATGAGATCACTCCTGTTTCTTTATAAAGGGACTTAGTGCTATGAACTTTTCTCTCAACGCTGCTTTCATTCTGTCCCATAAGTTTGGGTATTTTGTGCTTTCAGTTTCATTGAATTCTAGGAAGCTTTTAATTTCTTTTTTTTATTTCATTCCTTACTCAAATATCGAGTAGGTAATCTCTCAGTTTCCATAAGTTTGTAGGATTTCTACTATTTCTGTTGTTGTTGCATTCCAGCTTTAAACCATGGTGGTCTGATAAGATTCAAGGAATTATTTTGATATTTTTGTATCTGTTGAAATTTGCTTTGTGATCTAGTATATGGTCAGTTTTGGAGAAGGTTCCATGAGGTGCTGAGAGGATGAAATATTTTGTGTTTGGGTGAAAAGTTCTGTATATATCAGTTAGGGCCAATTAATTCATGATGTCTATTAGTTTTATTATTTCCTCATTTTATTTCTACCTTGGTCACCTATTTATTTGTGGGAGTGGATTATTTATGTCTCCTGCTATTAATGTGTGGGGTTCCGTGTGTGATTTAAGCTTTAGTAATTTTTTAATGAATGTGGGTGCCCCTGCGTTTGGTGCATAGGTGTTGAGAATTGAGACATGATCTTGGTGGATTTTTCCTTTGATGAGTATGAAGAATCCTTCCCCATCTCTTTTGATTAATTTTGGTTGAAATTCTGTTTTTTTAGATACTAGGATGGCTACTCCAGCTTTTCTCTTGTGTCTGGTTTCTTGGAATAATTTTTTCTGACCCTTTATTCTATGGTAATGTTTCTCTTTATTGCTGGGGTGTGTTTCTTGTTATCAGTAGTATGATGGGTCCTGTTTTCACATCCATTTTGTTAGGCTTTGTCTCTTCATTGGTGAGTTGAAGCCATTTATGTTGAGAGATATAAATGATCTGTGGTTATTTGTTCTTTTTTTAAGGGGGGTATTGGTAGTTCCTTTGTTTTGTTTTGTAGATGTGGGGTTATTTATTTACTTTGTTTTCCTGGGTAAAGTGACCCTCATTGGGTTGGAGTTTTCCTTCTAGTATCTTATGTATGGCTGGATTTATGGTTAGGTACTGTTTGAACTTGCTTTTGTCATAGAATATCTTGTTTTCTCCATCTATGGTGACTGAAAGTTTTACTTGGTATAGTAGTCTGGGTTGGTACCTTTGGTCTCTTAGTATCTGCATGACATCTGTCCAGGCCCTTCTTGTTTTCATAGTATCCATTGAGAAGTCAGCTGTAATTCTGATAGGTTTGCATTTCTATATGATTTGGCCTTTTTCTCTTGCAACTTTTAATATCTTTCTTTGTTCTCTACATTTAGTGTTTTGATTATTACGTGGCAGGAGGATTTTCTTTCCTGGATCAATCTATTTGGAGTTCTATAGGCTTCTTGACATATTTATGGGCATTTCTTTCTTTAGGTTGGGGAAGTTTTCTTCCATGGTTTTGTTGAAAATATTTTTGGGCCTTCCACATGTGAGTGTTCTCTTTTTTCTATCCCTATTATTCTTAGATTTGGTCTTTTCAATGTGTCCCACATTTCTTGAATGTTCTGTGTCAGTAGATTTTTATATTTAAATTTTTCTTTGACTATTGTATTGATTTCTTCAGTCATATCTTCTATCCTGAAAAATCTGTCTTCCATCTCTTGGATTCTGTTGCCAAACGTTGTGTCTGTAGGTCCTGTCTTCTTCCCTCGGCCTTCCATTTTCAGAATTGTCTCAGATTCTATTTCCTCATTGCTTCTATCTCCATTTTTAGGTCCTGAATCCTTTTATTTATTTCCTTTTCCTGTTTGATAGTAGTTTCCTGTCTTTTGCAATTTTCTTTAGCTGATTTGTTCAATTCCTTCACCTCTTTCTTTGTATATTTCTGTTCTAATTTGCGGGATTTATTTTCCTCCTTTAAGACTTCTATCATTTCATAACATCAGGTTTGAAATCCTTCTCTTGTGCATCAGATGTGATAGTTTCTCAAGGGCTAGTTGTGGTACTGTGGCTGCTGGTTTCTGGTAGTATCAAATGGTCTTGTGAATTGTTGCTTATGTTCTTACACTGACCTCTTCCTATTGTGATGTCTCTGGTTGGAGCATGCTCCCAATGCCTGCATGCACAATAGACCCTTCTGTGCATTTTCTGGTTGGCTTGAGGTCGGATCCACTTGTCTTCCAGACTATGGTGTCTGATTGGTGCTAGAACCCACAGGTGCTAGTGTTTTTGCAGTCCCCAACTCAGTTTGTGTCCGTGGGAGTTCAAAAGCTGCCCACTAGCCAAGGGAGTGGCATGGGTTTCCAGTGTCCTCTTGGACCTTGGAGTGGAGCTCTATGTGGCTTTTCTGGGTGACCAGAGGTCATCTTCACTTGTATTCTAGAATGTGTTATCTGCTCAGTACTAGAAACCATAACTTCTTGTGCCTTTGCTAGCCATGGCCCTCTTTGTATTCCTAGGAGTTCAAAAGCTATTCCCTAGCCAGGCATATTGAGGTAGCCTTTGGAGGTTGTATGCCAGTTTCTGCAGAGACATAAGACCTTTCTGTTGTTTTGCTGGCTTGCCTGAGGCTGGACCCAATGGGACTACACACAGTTTGGATCCCTCTCACCTGTGGGTCACCATTACTGGTGTTTTGTGGTTCAGATCAGTCCTTATTTTTGTGGAATAAGTTGTTTCTGTCCTGCTGATGAAACAAGGTGTGTTTTTTGTGTCCCCATCGTGGATGTCCCCTATTCCTTTTTCTTTATGAGATAATTTTGACCATTGTTTCAGTCTTATTGTTTGTTATTCTACTTGGCTTTTTATTTTGTCATAATTTGATATTAGCAATATAGAGATGCAGGAATATAAGACATTCAAAAAATCATCCTAGGCTACAGATGGGTTTAAAGATGGCCTAGGCCCTACGCACTTACTCCAGTCAGTGAGAGTTTGCAGCTCATAACCAGACAGAATTAACCAGGTGGCTGAGAAGGATAAAGAGTTTAAAGCCTATCTGGGCCACATGGTAAGACTATCTTGTTTGAGAAATATCTTTCTATAAACTACTGTTAACCAATAAACTCTGCGAGATCCAAAGTGAACGTCAAAGGCTTCACTTAACAAAGATTAAGTGACCTGATACAACATGCCACACACTAATGTGAGGCACAATGAATCTGTCTTCACACAGAAATACACACAGACACACAGAAACACACACACAGAGAGAGAGAGAGAGAGAGAGAGAGAGAGAGAGAGAGAGAGAGAGAGAGAGAGAGAGAGAGAGAAGGGGATGTATGTTATCTGGCAAAATATTGGCTGCACATATGAAATCTTGTTGGGGTTCATTCAGGCATGAAAAGACTCTAAAATGTACACATGTACTATGATTAACATGTTTTGTCAATGTCCTATAGGAAATAGAAATAAGTACTACAATAAGATGCCAATACCATTCAATTAAAATTGTCTATTATATGAAAGTTATCTTTCACAAATTACTGGTGAGCTTGTGGAGAGAAAGCAATGGGTGAAAACTATTAGATTGTTAGAAATGCAAGCTAATAGAGGTATTATGGGAAGCAAAATGGAATTACCTCAAAACATTTATAAAGGAAGTATTTTGACAGACATATGTTATCCAAATATTTGGAAGAAGTGGCAAGAAGATTCTGAATTCCATGTTAGCCTGGGCCAAGAAGATCCCGAAAACAAATTAAAGCAAAGCAAAACAAACAAATCCACAGAGAAATAACAAAATATTCCCATCAACCATTTACCAATTAACAAAATAAATAAATGAGAAACAAAATATAAAACAAAAAATGAAGAATTATCTTATAACCTAGCAATTTCGATGATGGATATTTATCCAAAAGAATGACACTTAAATGACTCACTTGAAGTGAAGTCTAGTCCAAGCGCTTAAGAGTAAGGGGGAAATGGGAGGGAGGGAGGAATGGGAGGATAAAAGGGATGGGATAACAATTTAGATGTAATATGAATAAATTAGTAAAATATATTTTAAAAAAGATATACCCTTAGTGTTCAGTAACTGATGAGTCAAGGGAATTTCACAGATTCACAGAGGATTGACATTTGTCTCTAAAGAGAACAATGCCCTTTAACATGGGAAAAAAAGGTAGATTTTTCACTACACTAGACAACTTAAGACAGGAAAAGAAAACAAACTATCATGTGAACTGCTGCAGGGAGCCTATAAAAGTCATTACCATAAAAGGTGACCTCAGAAGGGGAATTAGAGGAACCTATGGAAAGGAGAAAAGAGGGAGATGTCAGGAAAGTTTAACCTAAAAAGCAGTGTGATGTAATTTTGGTGTCTAGCTACACTATCTCATAGAAGGATTACTACAGAAAATTTTGTATTAAGCATCCTATAAAGAAGAAAAGATTTGTAGTATTTTTATCATAGATAAAGTGTAAATATTTAAGAAGATTGATACTTAACAATATTTCAACTTTATACAACAGGCACAGCCATTGAAGGAACACGTTTCTGAATTAAAATGTATACTCTTTATGTTATGTAAAACATTTATGTATCTGCTAGTAAATATATTAAAATTTAAAATATATGAAGTGAATGTCATAATTACCAACTGGTAGAAATTAAAAATACTTCACTTTACCCCAAATTAGATATAAAATACTTGCAGTTATTCATACATAATAATATTGATGTTAACAGTACCTTGAGCTGCCTCAATAGTTTTCATTATTTTTTAAAACTGAATTGACAGGCATAATGTTTTTCACGAGATTTCAAAATCAGAGATGAAATATTGCTTATATACTGTAGAACTGAAACAATCTAGGCATTAGGTGATTTGGTGTTCTAAATCCAGTTAAAGGCACACTAAGCAGATTAGACCTAAACACTCAAATCACAATTCATTCCAAGGTATGTCACAATTTCCTCAAGTATCTATTGCAAAATAGACATCAGTGCAATTCTCTTAGCTCAAGATTTCATTTATGTTTTCTAAGGAGTTGTAGGGTGTGTTTCACATGTGTCAAGTACTAAAATGTAAACTCTACGATAATGTTGGAGAATGCAGCCAGGCAGGGAAAATTAAATGAATAGATCTCTTGAGTTTGCATTTAAGAAGGCAGAAGGGATCATAAAGCTTATCTTGTATGTTTAGTATGAGGAAAATAAAGATATGTGAATATATGCAACAATTATCATATGGAAACCACTGGACCAGATGAGTTGCTGATGTGCAGGGTATGCTATGCCAGAGGTTGGACTAACCACAAAGAGTAAATAGGAAACACATTCCTAATTTATTAAGAATGCCATCACAACAAGAGTTGCTTATTAACCAATAGAAAAATTTTCTCAGCATATGGTGCTTTCTAACTGCATTGGTACATTTTTTTTTTTATAAAATCAGCACTGTTGTTTTATTGCTTATTCCACTGTCTTTTTCACAGTATAATGGTGGCACTTAAAAAGAACTAACCGGTATACCCATAATTGTGCACCTTGTCAGGCTATAGCCAAATATAACTACAACTGAATTTCTAGTTATTATATTTTATCTTGTCATTTTGTAAAACACTTTAATGAAAATAATAGAAATGTACACTACCTAGGATTCGCTGTTAAGCGACTACATGCTCCACATTTATCATTGTTTTGTGAAATGCTAGTTGCCTATTTGTTGTGGCATATCTTTCTTCGCTTTCTGATGGCTCAGAGGGTGGTTTGCAAATTTAAGGTGTAGTTTCACATCCACATGGACTACAACAAGGAAGAACAGAAGAATCTTCAGTTTTGTTCAGCATGTCTGAAGCTAGGTCCCCATCAAATGACAGGGCCACAGGTCTGGAACTGCTGAGGCCACAAGTTCAGTGAATGGTGTCCTCATGCCCTTTACAATACTCATTAATATTGAAGTACAAAATACTCTCAGAATTGCAGGATTTTTTTGGCAATTTTGGAATACTGGGCTTGTAAAAGAGAGGTGGCCTTTTAGCCATAGGCACATCCTCCAGCAGTCTCTATATGCTACTCTGCTCTGAGAGGACAACTATAGTCCATATCATGTTTAATTTTTTGAGGGAGTTGAGAAAAGGGCTTACTACAAATAGCATGTGTGACTTTGCTCAGAACAAATTGAGGCCTGTGGATTGTGTAAGTGAGCAAATCTAATTTTAGTGAACAAAAGAGCCTGTGAGATGCTGAGTGTAATTTTTATGTAAAAATAGGAGTCTCCAAAGACATCTCTCTTTAAACAGATGAATGCAAATTACTGGAGTCATCCAAATTGAGGATGATTTATGCATTTTTCATTGTACTCTTTCACAACAGAAAAAGCTTTTTTCTGTTTCCAAATAGGATGCATTTGGGGTAAAGTTTCACGTTGTGCACCAAGAATGGCTTAGTGAGGAGAGATCCAAACCAGTCATGTAGAGAAATTATTTCTGTATCTCTTTTTTCCCTCTCAAATACGACTTCTGCCAAATAGGCTGGCCAACTGTCTACTGTATCCACTTTTTAGTGACTTGAATTTTAATTACAAAAATAAAAGTTTTAATGCTATGTATCAGAATATATGATACATGCTCCACTGGCACCCAGTCTTTTTAGCAGAGGACAGACACAGTAGGAAGAAAATCAAATTCCACTTGACTATAAGCACAGGCCTAGTTCAAAAAATCAGTGCCAGGCATGAGTTTTATTCAGTTACCATTTGAGGATTGTTAAGTGTTATGATTTAGTTCAGCTTTCCATCTGCAAAACTCTTAAACTTGATAATAAATTATTGGCTTTTAAATCATAGTATGATGATCTGTTTCGGTGGGGCATTGCAAGGTTTTCCTACCCTCATCTTAGATATTGTTTTCTTCTTCTGTCCCTTTCTACTGACTTTAAAATACTTTAAACATTTTATTTATTTTAATTTTCATGTGTATCAG
This sequence comes from Acomys minous, assembly GCF_964271855.1. Taxonomy (NCBI): domain Eukaryota; kingdom Metazoa; phylum Chordata; class Mammalia; order Rodentia; family Muridae; genus Acomys; species Acomys minous. Next base: position 10,686,641 of record NC_140500.1, read on the forward strand.
TGTTTGTTTGCATGAATAATTTTGTACTGTGTACACACAGTGTATTTGAGTGCCAGAAGACAGTATCAGCTCTTTTGAGCCTGGAGTCATAGAAAGTTATGTGATAATCTTTCAACAGTTATGAGCTGTCCTGAGGATTCTGTGAATTGAAGCCAGGTCCTCTAGCAGAGCAGCAAGCACTCCTAATCATTATCTGTAGCTTCCAATAAATAGCTTTATGACATATATATATATATATATATATATATATGTGTGTGTGTGTGTGTGTGTGTGTGTGTGTGTGTGTGTGTGTGTGTGTGTTTGTGTGTGTGTATGCATGTATTGGTATGTATGTGTATATTTTCACAAAAATATATGTGTATCATTGTATATATGGAGCATTTATATATATTATGTGAAATTTAATTAATCTCTGCATCTTTCTGTGTTCAGCCATGTAGGTAAAGAATCACTTACTGATTCACCAGGTTTGACTGAATGCCAACTAATGGGTTTCGGTTCTATAAAATGAAAGGCTTAGACAAACTCCCCACAATTTAAAGAAAGGAAGGTTTTATTTGTCACTAAGTAAAATTACATTTTCAGTTACTAGAAAGAAGTATGGGAGAATGGGGAAATAGAAGGATCCTGAAGGTCCTAGAAACCTACAAGAAAAAACATCATGACAGGTAGATCTGGGCCCAGGGATTCTGCTCAAACTATTTCACCAACCAAGAACAATACATGCAATAAACCTAGAACCTCTATCCAGATCTAGCCAATGGACAGGACATTCTCCACAGTTGAGTGGAGAGTGGCGACTGACTCTGACATGAACTCTGGTGCCCCATATTTGACCACTTCCCCATGGTGGGGAGGCCTGGTAGCACTCAGAGAAAGGATAAGCAGGCTACAAAGATTAGGCTTGCTAGCCAATGATTGTATAGTGGGGGAGGAGGGCCCCCTTGGTCACAGACATAGGGGAGGGGAAAAGGGTGAAAGCAGGAGGGAGGGAGGAAGGGGAGGATGTAACAGGAGGGATAACAATTGGGATGTAATCTGAATAAATTAATTAAATAATAAAAAAGAATGTATCATATACCAAAAAACCAAAAAGATAGTTTTAGGGATAACTGGAGAGTAGGCCTTATATAGTTTCTTTTAAGAGATTTTCTAAATTTTATCTCCAACTTAGTATTCAGTTTGATTGTTTTTCACTTCTATATTTCTTCTCCACCTTGACATGATCACATCTACTTTAGTCAAAAGTGCACAGATGGCATTTTGCTCTCACATTTTTGCTGGTGGTCTTTCCTTCCTAGCAGGCATTAAGCAAATTGCTCCTTCACAGAAACCATTACTTTAATTCCTTACTCCTATTTATATCGATCATGAAATAATCAAATTATACCATCAAGTGAACTAAATGTAATTTGTAAAAAAGGTTTCAGACATGCTCAAAATGAGGTGCTGTAATTAGTAAATCTGTAGATCGATGGTATATTTATGTAAAGTTGACTCAAATGGGTTGTTCCATTTTAAAGCATTGATTATACAACTCCTGTGTCTAATCTGGGCTTATTTCTAGAGCATTGGAACAGTGACAAATGCTATGTAAATTCCACTCAAGCCAGGCATCTTTAATGATGCTCAAGCCATTGTGTCACCTGAGAAATTAAGAAATCAGCACAAACTACATAGCAAAGGCAAGCAATTTCAGACATGAACAAAACTTGGTTTAAATAATTACTAAAACAAATGTGTCTATTTGACACTAAGAGATGAAGTAAATTTTGGTAATGATTGAAATTTTTATTTTTTTTCTAACACTAACGGTCAAAAAATAGGTTTGCCCTGTCTTGTATCTTTAAAAAGTAACAAAAATTAAAAATATTTTTATCAGTAATGAATAGGCATACTTTAAATTTTTAACTTCAAATTCTTAATAATACAGATGCAGTCTATATAAATTTAATTCTTATGCCATACCTTAATAAATTATTATAAAGTATAAAGTCACAGTTAATACTAGGAAGTGTATTTTGTGTGTAGAATTAATTACTATAGCTTTCCTGAGTATCTTGGTGGTTTATAAAAGTCTAGATAGAATTAATCAAAATCTTGGGAATTCTGTTTGCTCCCTTGTTTTGGTGTTTTGACATAGTTCCTTGCATCCAAGGATGGTCTTAAACCCATGATGTAGCTGAGGATGATTTTGAACTTTTGTCCATGCTGATGACATCAACAGAGGGCTGGGACTCCAGGTTTGTACCGCCATGCCTGGCTGACTTTATGTGATCCTGAAGATCAAACCCAGGACTTCGCACAGCTTCAGGAATTGCTATCAACTAAGTGGCATCTTTGTCCTTGTAAGTCCAGAATCTTTTGTATTTTGTTTGTAAGTTATTTCATTTCCTTCTTTTGATTTGTGTCCGCTTTCCCCAGCCCCTAAAGATTAGACATTCAGAACTGTTGCAAAAACAAGGATAAGAAACAAACTTACAATTTGAAAATTTTAAGTGTAAGCATATATATTAATTTCCTTGATCAGTATATATTTTAGGTAATTCTTTAAAAACATTTAACTTAGTGTCCATCTAACTGCAGATACTTCATCAGTGTAAATCATTTTATTTCTGGTCAGAGTAGTGAGTGAGTTGTTCTCATGAGTGCTATGAGATGATACTCCTTTAAATTATCAAGTTCATTGTGAACTTTTTCCCTAGATTCTTGGGTAATAGATGATGAATATTTTTCTTCTAGGCCTATAAACCATTAACAGGAGAATTGTCTCAAAATGGATTTATTTAAACTAAGAAAATATTAGTAACACTTTTCTACTGTGTCAGACCTTAGACAGAACATCTCCCATGAAGAGAGGAAAACAAGTCAACTATAGTACTACTTCAAGGACTTATTGGTAGAAGAGTAGTGGCTTAAAACAAAAATACACAATGTTAGGTTAATGTTCTGGATCATGAAATAACCCAGAAAATTATGCAGGAAACACTAGATCCATACAACTTAGAGTCTTCCATAAGTCACTGTGTTGCCTGCTCGAATGCCTTGATAGAGCCCACACATGCCTCTGGACCCCTGTGATGGTGGTGGCTTCTGGTTCAGCACCTCTGCACCACGCTGCTGTTGTGGTACGCGTGAAGAACGGCCATCAGTTGGTTTCTCACACAGTAACTGCTTCTTGTCCCGAAGAAAGCAACACAGAAATTACATTGGCATTTGTGACTCACCTTGGGAAAGCAAACACAGTTGTTAGCCTTACATTCTGTTACATAAGAACAACCATGACGCAATACTGGAAGAAGTCAAAGACCTCAAGGCCCATCTTGGAAGCTGGATTCCATGATGTATCAATGGGAAGGTGATGCTGAATATAAAATGAGTACATGTTCATAGTAATAATAATGCCTCATTTGTGTCTGAAGAAATTATTGGAATTCAAAATAAGTATTAAAATAAATGGGTATAAGAAACATATACCCAGTGGCCCCATTCATTTTCTATTTTAGTATCTGACTGGGAAAATAAGTTAAACCATTAAGAATAAAATTTTTTTATTAAAATGTATTCAGTATTGCTTAGTGTGTTTGTTTTTCCACATACTCCCTTTAGGTAGTACAACTTTATTGGCATTTTTAAATTTAAGAATAAGACAGTAAATATGACTTTAAGAGTAAACTGTGACCAATCATAAGTTGATGAGGCACAAAATAAGTTGACTTATCTCTTGTTTAATGTTAATAAAACTCAATAAAAAGTTCCAAATAAAATGATTACATTTATATTTTACAAAAACATAAACTATGATATAATATGTATACATTTCCTTCATTAGTTAACAAGACCACTTACAAAAGACACCCAAGTCTTTGGGACTTCTATTACTAAAGTGTTTAGTCCAAGGTTATAGTCTCCATGTTTCCACAATAGGAGTGAGACAAGGCGTCCCCTCTTCTCAGCAGTGGCTTCTAATGAGGATGACAGCCATCATTTAAATGCACACCATTAAGTAAAGAACATAAATGTCAATAAAACATTTCTTATTAAGTAACAAGCTGATGGCATCATAAAAGTGAAAAATTTTCAAGTTGTAAAATATAGTCAAAGTCATAATGGAGTACATTAATACAGTGTGACATTCTCGCGGTATTCCTTAGTGAACTGAGAAGGGGCTTTAATTAAAAGTGACTTTGATCACTTTACATTTGCACTGTGAGCGACACACAGTGTTTTTCAGGAAACTGGTCCTCTCCCAGAATTAATTTAGGTGTCTTTTTAGTGACACTCAGATGAAGATGCTCTCCAGCTTTGGGCATTTTAGCTTGGATCCTTCCAGCATTCCAGAAGTGGCATCTACTTGGAGGGTGTGAGCCTCTATTAGCGTCTTGTTTGGATCATTTTAGTTATATAGGTTAGTGATTGTAAGTGCTATGTGTCTGCTGTTTGCAGCACTGCTTTTCCCCTACACAATCTTCTGTAGTTCAGTCTTTTGACAAAATCATGACACAAAAAGAGGATGTCAATTTTTTTTTTATCTCTAACATTCTTTCATTCACATCACTAACCTAAAGCCTTCCAAACTTACCCATTGTGAATGAGGAATGAATGCATATTTTCTACACAGAGACCTGAGGGATTTCTTTTTTTGAACACTGTATCTGTGAATACACACACACACACACACACACACACACACACACACATGCAAACGAATAGATGATGGATTATGAAGACATATATACACATACATCATAACTATATATACCATATATGTATATATAGCTATATATACCATATATATATATATGAATTGTTGCTGCTGATAACTCAAATCTCCATGAGCTTTTAAGTGGTAAAGCAAATATTTCATAATTAAACCAATTCTGGTAAAATTAATTTTACCAGTCTATTCTGCCTTGACAAATCTTTAATTATTTTTTCAAATACATATTAATAGATAAATTTAAGAGACTGTCCCTGTGCTTTAAGTAAAAAATGTTAATTGGTTAATTAATAAAAACAAAACAAAGCCTCCAAAAATTGTCACGTAGTGACATGACAAAAAGTAACATAAAATGAGAAGAATGAAGGTGAACCCCAGATTGAGATTAAGACATACTTAATTCCAGAAACCCAGGCATGAAACACTGGCTTTTGTTTATTTACTTTTGTTGTCTGCATTATTAGACATTAACAGAGAACAGGATAGGATGACATAGGAATTATACATGTATCTACCGTGAAAGGCCTAGAAACTAAATGTTGAAGTAGATATTAGCAGCCACACATCTGTCAGCGACAAAATGCTTGAAACTTTCAGCTAAAGATAGACACCAGCAGCTACTAAAGCAAATGCATTCATATCAGCAGCTTTCAGTTTGAAGATAGCCAGGAAATAGAAAGCAGTCATCTCTCCAATAGAAGTCATTTCTAAATATTAATGTGAAGAATTGTGGCACCGAGTCCCAAATATAAAATAATGAAAGGCACCTAAAGTTTCAGCATGTTAGAAACATAGCAGAGTTCATGCTTCCACACTGATATGACAATTTCTCTTTGAGAGTCATATTGTAATTTAATCCTTTTTACATTATTACTGAATGTAAAGCAACCCAGTGTGAGTCATAGGCAGCCATTAATGCCTCCTTCACGTAAGTCATTCAGACCTTGTGTGAGAGCATCTGACACATGTTTACCTACACCAAGCAAGAGTCCCACCAAAGGGCAGGTAGCTTTGTCCATGAGCCACACAACCCCTCTCCCATTCTCTTGCTTGCTTCTCTCTGCTCACAGGATTATTTAGTGTTTGTTTGTTTGTTTGTTTTGTCTAGGGATTTTGCCGACATTTGTGTTTGTACACCACATGCGTGCAGTGCCTGTGGAGGCCAGGAGACAGCGTCTTCTGAACGCCCTGTGAATGAGGTTGCAGATAGTTGTCAGCTGCCATGCTGGGTCTCAGAGTAGAAGCCATGTCCTCTGAAAAATCAGCCAGTGCTTTTTAACCTCTGAGACATTATCACTGAAGCCCCTGAATGACTGTTTTAATACGGCTTAAATTGTTGGCCAAACGTTTCTAGAGATCTAGAGTTTTGTGGTGTATCATAGAAAAAATCCTGTACTATGGTGATTTATTTGTTTTTTGTATGCACACTCCTTAAACCTGACATATGGAAGTAAGTGCTTTCATTTATAAAGATAATAAAGATCAGTGCACTTCTCTGTCATAGCAGCCAAAGCAGTTGTCAGGGCCAACCCTATTAACGAAAGTTTGGGAACATTTTTCCATCTCTGGACACTTCGATTTTAGATTTATTTTCATCTTTAAATCTCTCTCTCTCTCTCTCTCTCTCTCTCTCTCTCTCTCTCTCTCTCTCTCTCTCTCTCTCTCTGTGTGTGTGTGTGTGTGTGTGTGTGTGTGTGTGTGTGTGTGTGTGTGTGTGAACACTGATACATATTCCTGGATGCAGGTGCTTGCAGAGGTTATAGTTCTGGAGCTGGAGTTGCAAGCAAGTGTGAATCACCTGACATGGATTCTTGGAACTGATTTCATTTCTTCTGAAAGAGCAGCACATGCTCTTAACTGCTGAGCCTTTTCTAGATCCCCACATGCTTCAACTTTGGATTCAAATATTCTTCTACTACCATAGGATATCTGTTTTGGAGAGGGCACAGGAGAGGAGAGGAAGGAGGGAGGAAGGAAGAGAGGAATAAAGAGAGAGAGAGAGAGAGAGAGAGAGAGAGAGAGAGAGAGAGAGAGAGAGAGAGAGAGAGAGAGAGAGCCAGTGTCATTTCTCAGGTGCTTTCACCTCAGTTTTTGACACAGGGACTCTCTCATCAGAACCTGGCTAAGCTAATGATTATGAGACATGGGATTCTACCCATTTCTGTGTGTTAAGGATTGAACCTAGGCACATCCCACCATAGCCAGCATTTTGCATATGTGCTTGGCATAGAGCACAAGTCTTCATGTCTTCATTTATGCTCAGCAAACATTTTAGTGCTGAGCTCCCTTCAGTGCCCGCACTCAATCTCAGTTCTGAGCTGGGCTTATTTTTTCTTTGTAGTGGGGGTAAATAATGGTAACAGCAGAAATGAATGCTGAATTATATGTATGCAGCATTCAATACGCTTCTTTAATTATGATTAATAGCTGTGTGTCTAAAGTACGATTCAAAATTACCCTAATTGGAAAGACTTTTCCAGTAAAATTTGTATAGTTAGAAAACGCCCTCTGATAGACTGTATTCACGAGACAATAAGAAGCTTTAGGTATCTGTTGACACTAGAAGAATTGAGAGAAAATGTAAAATGTAACTGAGTAAACCCAGTAAACTTGTCAGTTGTGTTCTAGCATGAAGAAAGCCTCTTTATTAACTTGAATTTTCTTTGTATTCAGAAACAGGGAAAGATTGATATTTTTGTTCATTTGTTTCTTTGTTTGAGACAGGGGTTCTTCATGTAGCCTTCTCTGTCCTGAAACTTGCTTTGTAGTCCAGACTGGCCTTGAACTTTAGGTGATCAGACTATCCTTGCCTCCCTGATTGTTGGGATTAAAGATGTGCACCACCATGCCTGACTGATTAATTTATTCAGGTTACATCTCAATTGTTATCCCCTCACTTTTATCCTCCTATTACTCCCTCATTCCCTCCTTCAACCTATTTCCCCTCCCCTAGGTCTGTGCCTGAAAAGGACCTCCTTCCCCACCATATGGTCACAGCCTAACTAGTTTTATCCTGATAGCCTGTTTATACTTTCTCTGAGTGCCACCAGGCCTTCCCACCAAGGGGAAGTCATCAAATATGGGGCACAGGAATTCATGTCAGAGTCAGTCCCAACTATCAGACAACTGTGGAGAATGTCCTGTCCATTGGCTAGATCTGAATACTGGTTCAGTCTTTACAGTATGTATTGTCCTTGGTTGGTGCAATAGGTTGATCAGACCCCCTGGGTCCAGATCTGCCCATCATGATGTTCTTCCTGTGTGTTTCTAGGACCCTCTGGATCCTTCTATTTTCCCATTCTCCCATATTTCCCTCACCAAGAGTCCCAATAGGATGTCCTCACATCTATCCCGATCTCCTGGTAAATGAAGACGTTCATTGGGCATCCCTTTTGGGCTAGTGTTCAATTACAAGTGAGTATATATGATGTGAGTCTTTCTGGTCTTGGTTAACTCACTCAGGATGATCATTTCTAGTTCCATCCATTTTCCTATAATTTTCAGGATTACCTTGTTTTTAATAGCTGAGTAGTATTCCATATTATAAACGTACCGCAATTTCTTTATCCATTCTTCCACTGAGGGACATTTAGTTTGTTTCCAGGTTCTTGCTATTACAAATAACGCTGCTATAAATATGGTTGAGCATATGTCCTTGTTGTATGGTGGAGCATCTTAGTACACTCCAAGGAGTGGAATAACTGGATCTTGAGGTATCCCTATTCCTAGTTTTCTGAGAAAGCAGCAGATTGATTTCCAAAGTTGTTGTACAAGTTTGCACTCCCACCAACAATGAGGGAGTGTTCCCCTTTCTCCACATCCTCTCCAGTATGTGCTGTCATTTGAATTTTTGATCTTAGCCATTCTGATGGGTGTAAGATGGTATTTCAGAATCATTTTTGATTTGGATTTCTCTGATGACTAAGGATGTTGAACATTTCTGTAAGTGTTTCTCAGCCATTCAGTGTTCCTCTGTTGAGAATTCTCTGAAGACAAATCTATTCAATGGAAAAATGATAGCATCTTCAACGAATGGTGCCGGTCTAACTGGATGTCTACATGCAGAAAGATGCAAGTAGATTCATACTCATCACCATGCACAAAACTGAAGTCCAAATGGATTAAAGACCTCAACATAAAACCAGAGACACTACATAGATTAGAAGAAAAAGTGGGGAAAAGCCTGGAACACATTGGCACAGGAGACAACTTCCTGAACAGATCTCCGACAGCTCAGGCTCTAAGGTAAACAATTAATAAATTGGACCTCATGAGGCCGAGAAGCTTCTGTAAGGCAGGAGACCCTGTCAACAGAAAACAGTGACAGCCTACAGACTGGGAAAATATCTTCACCTACCCTACATCTGACAAAAGTCTAATATCCAAAATGTATAAAGAGCTCAAAAAATTAAACTCCACCAAACCAAACAACCCAAGTAAGAAATGGGACCTAGAGTATATTTAAGATGAATTAGTCAGTAATGTGCCTAATACAAGAGTAATATGTATGAATTATTGAACAGATTGAAAACTTACACAGTCTTGCCAGAATCTTGGTATTGAAGCATTTATCTCCTCAAGAGAGTTCTGTGATGAGCCCACTCCCCTCTGTAAACAGAATGCTACAAGAAAGAGTAGCACCATGTCTCAGGCAGAGGTGCCTATCTTTATTAGGTGCTCTAACTGCTAATAAATATGTCTTAAATGAAGTTCATACATGTCACCTAATAACTTCTACACATGAGCTCTATTCACTCTCTGGAAAATCAGGCACATCAGACTTTTTGGTTTTTAGCTTTTGTACATCGTAAACTTAAAGGATTTGCAAGCCAGATACCTATTCCTTACAGCAATGCTCTGGTTAAAAAGAATATATAACATAATACAATACTACTACAAATATATTATTATATAATTATAATATATATGCACACATATGTATTAAATTTGCATCACTTAATTTTATTAGTAAGAAAACAAATTTTAAAATAATTCTATTGGTATCATATTCACGTTGCTAAAGTTACTTGCCTTTGTTTATAAGGGACAAAACAAACTAGGAAAAAATAAGGTAAAACATGGGAAAATGATGGTGTCCTCATTAAATGTGATTAAATGCTTCAACTTCCAGCACATTACCTCTGACATTTTGTCTTTTAAATGATGTCAGGTAATGAAGGTCAACAGAAGCAAGAGTCGTGCTTCTGGTCCTTGGCTAGAGGCTCGGTGCACTTGAGCTCCACAGCAGGTTTCTGTCAGCCTGCACAGCCTCACTCCAAGTACTAGCTTGCATCTGGCTCTAGCATATGGTGCTGTGTGCAGATATTTCTGGGGCCCACTTCCTTGATCACCACTTAATGATTAATTACTGCAGCCTGATGTCGGGATGAGACAGTAGATGGTTCAGGTAAAAATCTGAACTATAGAAAAATGACAGCAGGCATGGTTTTGAGAGCCAAATTAACTTTGTATTTCTTCCAATGAATGACTTGATTTTTCTATCTACTCGTAAGAGTGAAGTGGAGAAAATATGCAAAAATTATTAAAAAAATAACGCAACAACGACAGCAGTGGCATTCAGCAGAATACCTTAATTGACACTATGCTGAGGAGAGTAGACTTGCACACAATGGCTAAATCTCTACTGGAATTTAGCAAACAATTTTCAATTGACTTTGGGGACATAAAGACTTTGCGCTGTCAAAGTGCCCCCAACAAAGTAAACTGCTAAAAGGTTTATCTTTTAACAATGACCTTTCTTACAATGTGTGATATTAAGTTCCCTATACCCTGAAGTATAAATTGTCGATATTCTTTCGTATGTTAGTTAACCATCGAGGAAATAACTTGGTAAAATATTCAGCTTGAGGTCAAAATAATGCAGCATAATTTTGTGTTTTGTTTCACAAAAGCTGTGTTTAACTTTGATGAAACAAATTGTAGTTTAAAAATTGAAGAACCAATTTGCCAACTAGTCAAAATCTGAGTTATACACACTGAATGATATGTTTCCAAACCCCCAAATTTGTGATCAGTCTATAGTAATCCTGGTACTATTAAAAGCATCATTGGACTAAACTTTTAAAAATTCTGTTTCTAGAATATGGCCATGCACAGTGATTGCTAATGTTCTAAAGAGCAAATTTTTTTAGTCATTTTCTCATTCAAGTTGTGGAGATACCTAACCAAAAGATTATTTTGTTCTTATTTCATGACTGTAACTTTGCTACTGTTATAATTGGTGATGTAGATATCTGTGATTTCTGACTGTCTTAAGTGACCCCTGTGAAAACATCACTCAAAATCCCAAAGGGGTCATGAACCACACGTTGAGAACTGTTGACTTAGAGTATCAATTAGCAAGTTCCAACTACCAAGCTATCCAACAGACAAAACACAGACGACAATGATGATGACTGGATGTGTTGATACAGCGAACGTATTAATCAATTTTCAGTGTCTGTGATAAAAACACCATAAACAAATACAACTTAGCAAAGAAACAATATATTTTGGTTTATTAAAGCCCAGTCCTAGTTCCAGCAAGGTCCCCTGTCCTCAAAGTCCTCACTTGGGAACAGTGTTGAAATATTTCCCATTCAAAGCATGATAGCATGATTCTCACACTGCCCAATATTTCCTATGGAGTGATCAACTTCCCTTTGAAAGGGCCATTATTTGAGACATCTAGGAGACACGTTTTGAGTTTCTGCAAATGACAGAAAAAAAAAGGGAGACAAAGAAAATGGGGACAGAAATTGGTTAAGGTGTATCTGTTTCCTGAGTTCTCAGGAAAATCCCTGCAGAAAGTTAAGCATTAATGACAGTCATTCATCTTGATTTTGGTGGACTGATCATGTAATCACACAGTAAGTGAACATGACATCCTCCCACAGATATGAGGTAACACACTCATTCAGCTTCCTCTAAAGGACCCAAAACTACTTCCCAATTTCATTTGGTTGATCTGTCATATTTATATCCCCAACTTAATGAAGCCCAAAGAGTCAAACTAGCAGTGTTATGATGAGTTAAGACCACAGCTTTGATAGTTCACCATCCAAATAGCAAAATTTCTTAATGCCATTTTATAGGACTTAAAAGACATTAAACTAAATATGATTGCTGCTCCATTAAATGGTAGAATAGCTTTCCACATAGGGTATATATGCAAATACACTATCCCATCTCAACCTCCAGTGCCCAGAGTGAGTTCCACTTGCAGTTTAGAGTGAATAACTGCTATTGGCTTTACAAGCGTCTAAATCTTCCTTTTGTGTGTGTGTAACTAACATCAGAGCCAAGTTTGATAAAGAAACAGAACAATGTCTTACACAGCAGAGCTCATTGTTTTAAAGCTTAACTTTATTCTGCAAAATTGTCCTTTGGCATTTGAAATAAATTCAAAATGCTTGACCACCACACATGTGACATGAAAAAAAAATCAACAAGGGATCATCTGAATTTCAAGTGTGTCATGTGCCTTTCACTCCAATAGGTAAATGTTGGGCTGAGACTAAGAAATTCGGAAAATAAGGAATGATAATGGAAAAGTATAACTTCAGTGAGTATATGCTGTGAGGACATATGGCTTCCGGCTTTAAAAGCAGCAGGAAATGTATAAATTGCTCTTTTCTCAGCCACTGAGAATTCTTCTTATTGCAATCACGCTTAAGAGTTATGAATGTCATCCCATGTGGACATCCCAGAATAAGAAGGAACACTTGTGTTGCACATTTTGTTTCTTTAATAATATATTTAAATAATATATAGCATATATTAATATTATACTCTAATAGTATATATAATAAACACACACATATATAAACATATTTTCCCTCAAAAATTGTGACTAACAAACTCATCTAGGTACATGGGATGGGTGCAGGGTTGAGAACTCCGAGTATGGCTACAGGACATGCATCCAGTAGTGAGAACTTTCTGTGCCTCCCCTGCACCCCTTGTGATATGCTCAATAAACCTTTCTTTATGGCTTTCTCCACTTTTTGTCTGTGGAATGATGACAAGCATGACAATCATGTTTTATAGAGGTGTGCTCTTTAATGCATTGATGTGTAAAATAGGTTTACTGTACTTAAGGATGCTCTTTACTAGAAAGACTGTGTCACAATTACCTGACTGTAATGATAGACAAAAACTCAAAATAGCCTCATTTGGGATAAGCACCAGAGGATGGAATGCACATTTTGACTATCCAACTTTGTCAAAACCTTTTTCCTTTGTTCTTCAAGAGTAGTTTTCCCCCATAAACTTTGCAGCATTACTAGTCAGGCTGCAACTTATATTTTTCAGTCTTTCTCATTATTCCATGACTCTTATTCTTAAGAGATAGGAGGAACATTTATTTTGGATGTAAGTAAAATTAAAAGCCATAATTCTCTCTTTTCTGAGACTTATGATGAACATCTTTCAGGACTTAAATATAATTACATTGGATTATAATTGCATGCTGTCAAAAGTTAAAAATACTAAATGATCTATCTTTAATGTAGAAAGTGTTTAGAAATCTGCATGTCAAAATTAAAATAATTATTCATTCAGTCATTCAAAAATATATACAGGGAGCCAATGGAAGCAGGCTTTCAAAATTGATAGGTGCCAAGACATGAGAGAATTCAGTTTAAAACAGAAGATAAAAAGACATACACATATTGTGAATTTTCACAGGGGGATTTCAGAATTCTTGAAACCTTAAAAGATGGTAAGAACTGAAATAGATGAGAATGTAGAAAAAAGCAGAATATATTTTCAGAAATTTTAACTCAGGTCAGTGGGGTTTGGAGTTTTCTGAATCTAGCATGCCCTACATTTGTGGATCATATGCGAGTGTCTGGCTCTGGTTAAAAAAAAAAAAAGAAGAAGAAACATTGCATTAACTCCTATAGGGTTAGGACAGTGCCAGGGCAGTGGTTCGGGCCTGTGTTCTCTGCTTAGCAGAAATCAGAGATGGATGAGTTCCTATGCTCACTTGAGAAAGAGGATGGCTTGAGCCATTGAGACATTTTTGAAAGTGACATCTAAAGAGTAGATATATCTGCAAGAGACATTTTGTAGGCTCAGTAAGGAGTAGTCGGATTTTCCACAAAAAGAGTATTTAGGAGAGAGGACCACAGAAACTCCAGAATCTGTAAAGAAACATGGTAGTAGAAGAGGCAGGTTGTAACTCCAGCCATTACTGCAAAAATAAGAAGCCTAGTTTTGACTATAGTTATGAATGAGTACCTAATTTTAGCCAAGCTAAAGAACTGAGACATCTTTCAGTACATGGTTCCTCTAAAAATTTTCATGTGTCTTTCATTACTAATTTTTAAAATGAAGGCCAACAGACCTGGCGGTACTCAGAGGAAGGACAGCAGGCTACCAAGAAGAGATTTGATACCCTATGAGCACATACAGGGGGAGGAGGTCCCCCTCAGTCACAGTCATAGGGGAGGGGAATAAGGGGGAAATGGGAGGGAGGGAAGAATGGGAGGATACAAGGGATGGAATAATCATTGAGATGTAACAAGAATAAATTAATAAGAAAAGGAAAAAAAAGATCATGAAATCGGCAAACACTGACAATTCAACTTCTCTTTTATTATAGATATGTTTTATATGTTTTTTGATTAATAAAAATCAGGATTCTGATGTAAGAGTCAATGTATATCTCAACCCATCTATATATATATAATATATATAATATAATAAATATATATAATATTTAACTGTATACTTAATATGGGATCTTTCCAAGCTAAAAGTCTTCTTACCTAAATAACATTACTCAAAGGCTTGTAACATACAAATGGCTTGTAAACTTGAAATAATGGAAAAAGTCGACTAAATTTGAGAGTTTGTGTTTAAAAGTCCTTGTCTGGTAAAGGGACTGAAACCTGATTTTGAACCTAGAACACATGTGGTACTAGGAGAAAATAGATACCCACATTCTGACATCTGACTGCCATAAGCACACTATGGCACAGATTTCTACACACACACATGTGCATGAATGTACATGTACATACACACACACACACATCCACACACACACACACACACACACACACACACACATACACACACACACACACACACACACACACACAGTTATAAAGTAAATCTAATAAAATCCTGACAGGGTTAAAGGTTTATTCATGAAAGAAAATAGGGCAGTACTGAAAGTAGACTTTTTAGCCTTTTACACAAAATAATGAAGAGAGAAGCAAGTATGACTACTACACCTTTGTAAGACCATTGCTCTTCATAATTTAAACATCTTTGTCGTAGCATTTGCTACAATCTCCAGCTGTTAGGCATTATTTCACCTATTTGTCATTCTGTGCAGAGAAGTTATTGATTCCAGTCTTCTAGATGAGAAAATAGCATACAAAATATTAAGTGATTTCATTATTGTTGTTAAGGAACTCCCAAGTCACTTCACTGTAGTAGGCGTCAGCTTGCAACACAACATTCAGAGTACAGAGTCTACGGCCATTGTTTACATTAAGAACTATGACTGTAAAGTGGGGGAGGAGGTCCCTCTCGGTCATAGACCTAGTGGAGGGGAATAGCATGAAAGGAAGTGGGAGAGAGGAATGGGAGGATACAAGTGATGGGATTACAACTGAGTTGTAATCTGGTGGCACACGCCTTTAATCCCAGCACTCGGGAGGCAGAGGCAGGTGGATTGCTGTGAGTTTGAGGCCAGCCTGGTCTACAAAGCGAACCGGGGACAGCCAAGGCTACACAGAGAAACCCTGCCTCGAAAAACTGAAATAAATAAATAAATAAATAAATAAATAAGAACGAAATATAAAATACACCTTATCTTAAGAAGTTAGTTGCTAATATTATATGACACAGCAATGATAAGACCCTAGTTTACATTTTCTGAACTTATACAATACTCTGTGGTAAGTTGTTTAAAATTAGTATTTATTGAATACATCTACCTTTTAAGAAGAGTGATTATGTATATGATTAAAGTTCAGCAAGCACTAATTTAAATATTATCATTTCAACTGTTTTAAAACAGCTTTGAACTGGGTGAATTAAAATTCATCCTTACATATATATCTATAATCCACAAGAAAATTGGCTTTGAAGAAATATTGGTATCTGGGGACTTCAAATTAAAGTCTATCTCCTCTTAGTCCAGAAATCAGTAGTTCAAGCAGATAGAAATGTTTAAATAGAAAATACAGTATTAGTTGGAACAAGTAGAAGTATATACAAAATTTAAAGGGGATCATTTTACCTGACTACATATCCAACGATATGTTCAGGAGTGTATAATTATATAAGATATTATCTAGGCATATGAAAGCAGGATTGTAAAGTGGCAATGTATTCCAAACATATGAAGAAATTGTTTTAAAATTGAGAGCCTATTAATTAATGAATATATCATGTCATATTCTAAATAGTAGAATGTTCTCAATTTTCTTTATCTGGGACCTTTCTTGAGAATGGATTTTCTGTATAAATATGCAAAAATAGAGTCTATGTTTCTTCTTTGAAGATTTTATATGCATGTATGTTAAATCTAACATTTATATGTACTTCAAAATGTTACATTGCTCATCACATAATTTTTTATTTAGTATTTCTCATGATGTCATTTAATGTGCATATTATTTAATACTGTCGCAATTTCTTGCCATTTTACATTAAGGCATTTTGTATTAAGCTCCATTATTATGGTATCCTTTTTTCCATAAGCTCTGTGCAACCCATCATCTTCCTTGCATGACCTGTATCTAGAAAATACGTATATGAACTTATATATATGACAATAAGTGTATCTACAACTAATATATATATATATATATATATATATATATTTACTTGCATGTAATGGGAGAGTCTGATAGCCTCATTGCAGAGAGAGTAAGAGCAAGGTCCCAAGAACAAGAAACTCTGAGAACTTCCTTGTAGATACCTCATCCAGGGAAGCATTGCTTCAGATGTTATCCACAGTCTCTCAAAATTCAGCAAGAATAACATGTATGTACATGTGAAATCAGCCAACAGCCAACATTTCACACTTACACCAAAATCTCATCTACCTCAGAGCTACATTCAATCTTTAAAATGCTCTGTTTTGTCATGTCTTCCTGTTTTGTGGATTAATAATACAATTCCCTAGAGCAGTTTGCTTATTGTGTGCTTCTATATATCCTAAATTGATAACATAAGGAAGGAATAAGATCACGGGAATGTCACAACTGTTCCTTTTGCCCAACTGGCCAAAACAAATATTCTTTCTTCTTCCAGTTCTCACTTATCTTGCTTTTAATTCAATGTCAGAATATCTGAATAAAACTCTAGATGAGAGAAGCACGGGAGAATAGCAAAGTAGAAGGATCCAGAGGGTCCTAGAAACCTACAAGTAGAACATTATGGTAGGCAGATTTGGGCCCAGGGGTCCCGCTCAAACTAAGGCACCAGCCAAGGACAATACAGGTGGTAAACTTTAAACCCCTACCCAGATCTAGCCAATGGACAGAACATTCTCCACAATTGAGTGGAGAGTGGGATATGACTTTCACACGAACTCTGGTGCCTCACATTTGACCATGTCCCCTGGAAGGGGGAGACCTGGTGGCACTCAGAGGAAGGACAGCAGGTTACCAAGAAGAGACTTGATACCCTATGAGCATATACAGGGGAAGGTAATTGCCCTCAGGTACAGTCATAGGGGAGGGGAATAAGGGGAAAATGGGAGGGAGGGAAGAATGAGAGGATACAAGGGATGGGATAACCATTGAGATGTAACAAGAATAAATTAATAAAATAAAAAAATTTAAAAACTTAGTAACAGAAATAAATAAATGCATCTCTATTTCAACTTCCTAGAGAGAGTAATTTATTTTATTATACACAGAGGTATCAATTTGTGGCTGGAAGTCTGGTCAAGTCAATAAATTATCAGAAGTTATGTGCAATTATGTGAATGTGTCAAGGTGAGGTGTAACTACTAACTTAGCTATAATAATCATCCCTAATATCACAATATTTCATGTTCATAACATGAGTTAAGAAACATACATGTACTTCATCTATGTTCTGTAACATCAATGAATGTGACAGCTTGAGTTTAGAATAAAACTCACAGCTCAGTCTTGACTTTGTAGGTACTATCAGAGCTGCTCGAGCCAGTGTCTTCTTTCTGAGGTTGGGCTGGGGCTTTATTCTAATAACTGCCATCGCAACACTTTGAAATAGTAGGTTGAGCCTCCTGGTAGATTTCCAATGCCTCACCCATGGGAAGAAAAAATCAAAGCATTCTTAAATATTTGTCAATTTCTCACCTACCACATATCATCAAAATATGACTAATAAGTACACAGCAATACATCACTTAGGCATACTTTCAGTGCATAATTTCTATGGGTTTGCTGTAGTTGTCATAAATAGATCTTTTAATAAGATAGTTTACCTTGTGAAAAGGAAATTTCTATTGATAAAAGAGGGAATTTAGACTGTGTGGTGCTCAATGGATGAGTGTATGAAGGCTGAAAGTATAAAAAATTGAAAATTGTTCTCTAAACTACACAGACTTTACTTGCGGGGACACATACACACACACACACACACACACACACACACACACACACACACACACACACACACGCTATAGTAAAGTATGGTTCAGTGGCTAAAGTACGTACTATACTTTCCTATGACATTAGTTTGAACCCAGATGCTATGACTGAAGAGCAAAACTCACTCTGGAAAGTTGAACTCTGATTATAACAGTCATTGTGGCAAATTTGTATCTATCTAAACACACACACACACACACACAGAGAGAGAGAGAGAGAGAGAGAGAGAGAGAGAGAGAGAGAGAGAGAGAGAGAGAGAGAGAGAGAGAGAGAGAAAGACAGAAACAGAGAGAAAGAGAGAGAGATGGAGAGAGAGACAAAGAGACAGACAGAGACACAGAGACAGAGAGAGACGGAGAGAGGCAGAGAGAGAGCAGAGGGAGAGACAGAGAGACAGACAGAGACAGAGACAGAGAAACAGAGAGACACACACTTACATATTAAAAATAACAATAATAATGAGAAGAAATGGAAAGGTCCTGAAGTATATAGCAGACTGGGATCATTTTTGGTTGAATATCATTAAGATAGTAACTAAATGAAAATATATTTATATAAAATAGGCTTAGAACGATGTTTTTATATTTAATTCCTAAATATGCATCTATCCATTCTTGCATTATTAATAATTTTACTAGGTAATAAGTCTATATCAAATACATTGTAAATTAATATTAATTATATGCATAATTAATTGGTATGTTTGGATAATACACAAACATGCTATCATGTCTTTTAATTCTTGTCTGAGTTGATTCTGAACCCACAGAACCCTGATGTGACTTGAGAGTTTGAGAAATTAATCAAAGACAATGAAAGCTTCAAATATTAAAGGCAATGTGTTTAAGATCTTAATTTTTAACTAAATAAAAGTTGTTGCATCAGCATCATTTTAAATATGTCCTTGTAGAAGTTGCCATAAACGTTGGTATTTACAGCAGCATAAATTTATAGTCACAGTGAATTTTGATGATACTGTAAAAATACCTACTCCTGGAGACACCTTTAGTTGCATTTCCCAGAAACATAAGAATATATCTCCTAGATTTGTGGCTTATGCAACTTATTTTCTGAAGAGGAGACAATGAGTGTACAAACTGCCTTGATAGTTCCAAATAAAACACACACACACACACACACACACACACACACACACACACACATAGACACACACTCATGGACACACATATGTATATTTGAATTCAATTATTTATATATTAAATGTCACCTTATATATGTATATATTTTTAATTTAATATCAATGATAAGAACTTGTAAAATTATACATAATACTTACTGTATTGGAGATTTAAATATAGAAAAAGATTATAAGGTTGACATCTTAATGTATACGAATAAACTATACAACATAGTGAGTTAATTCCATAAGCACAGAAAATGTAAATGTTGATAAGTAATAGTTACAAACTAAGAGGAAAAATCTAAGTAGATTAATAATTTTTTGGACAGTCACTGAATAACTTACCAAAAACAAAAAACAAAAAGAAAAAAATTTAAAAAGAAAAACATAGAACCTGTCTCTTTTTATGTGGTTTCACTAAAACCCTGAGAAGTATGTAAATCAAGATTTCGTAAGGTCGTGTCAAGTCTAGAATAATTGAGAAAAATTTTAAACTTATTCTGAGAGAATACTTTCTTTAAAATGTAATCAAACACTGTATAAATATTCAAAAAAGAAGAAAGAGAAAGAGGGGTGGAAGGAAGGAAAGGAGAGGAAAAGGGAGAGAAACAAAGGGAAGGGGGGAGGAGGGGAGGAGGGGAAGAGAGGAGAGAGGAGCAGAAAAGGGAGAGAAGAGGAAACAGTGGAAGGGAAGAGAAGAGCAGAGCAGAGAAGAGAGGAGAAGAGAAGAGAGAGAAAAAGTTCTTGAAAACCAGAAGCAATCACACAGTAAAGAATGATGGATCAAGACCAAGCAGTATTTTCACATGTATTGAAAGGCTTGTTCACTGTATGTGAATTTGTCAATAATATCACATTAAGAAAAGGACATTTTAGGCAAGTTTATTTCACTGGAAACAGAGGAGGAGAGTGAGAAATGGCAGCACCATTTGAAATTCAGTTTCATATTGTATGTATAGAATGGATTACACAATTACGTCTTTATGTTAAAAACCCACAGTTCCTATCATATCAATGGGGGATTCTGGAAGCTGCTGTCCTCTAAGGTTTTTTTTTAACAAGGTGAGGAGCACTGCTAACTTCACTACTTTCTTTAAAAAAAAAAAAAGCTCTGCAAGATTTAGCTAGAGAAATTAGCTAAGAAAAACTATGAAGAAGATGTGATAATCTAAAAATGAAACTAGATTTGACAACTCCTGAAAATGTTAATGGAAATGTCATCATACGAGCCAATATAGAGGCCATCTGTCCATTCAAAAACCCTTGCAACCTAAACACACACACACACACACACACACACACACACACACACACACACACACACACACACACCTTAACGATGGTAATGATTCCGTCTTTCTGCCTTTCTTGAGTAGGTGAAAATTTTGGTTTGGTAGTTCAGATACTGGTTAAGTCGCACTTATTGAAAACTATTTGATACAAGAAGGTAGGATGTTATGATAAACTCGGGGTAGCAAGATTTTAAAACTTTTAACCATATTTTAAAAGCTGGCCTCAGAGAACTGACACAAATGGCTATGGTGATGTAGGTCTTGTCTCCACTGAATAAGCTGTGAACACTTCTGTCTTATTCAGTGTGCTGTGAAGAGACACCCTAACGTGATATGGGCTCAGCTACCCAGACAGTAGTTACCGTTATAGTCAATAAGGCCAAATGAGTCACGAAAGAAACCAACATGGATCCACCCACCTTCTATGGAAAATGTTCCCGCGTGATGGCATGGGTTATGTCAAACAGCGTCATAATAGCCATGTAATGACCCTTAGTTATACCACCCACTCCTGGCAATGTTAACAGGCCAAAAGTCACATTTTTTTCCATCCTCCTTTACTCAGGCCTGCATTCACCTGAATTACAAATGCCACTGTCCATTCACCTCCTTAACTTAATCCATTAGATGGTCAGGCCAGGTCTATTGCTGAAATGCTACCCACATCTTTTTTCTCTCTCTCTCTTTTTAGAAATATTTTTCTTATTTTACATATGCATTTATAGTATTACACATATATGCAATAAACTACCTACAGAAAGAAGAATCACAGAACAATCAGAAATTATATAAGTCTTTTTTAAAAATATATTTTATTAATTTATTTATATTACATCTCAATGGTTATCTCATCCCTTGTATCCTCCCATTCCTCCCTCCCTCCCATTTTCCCCTGACTCCCCTCCCCTATGACTGTGACTGAGGGGGACCTCCTCCCCCTGTATATGCTCATAGGGTATCAAGTCTCTTCTTGGTAGTCTGCTATCCTTCCTCTGAGTGCCACCAGGCCTTCCCATCGAGGGGACGTGGTAAAAAACGGAGCACCAGAGTTTGTGTGAAAGTCAGACCCCACTCTCCACTCAATTGTGGAGAATATCCTGTCCATTGGCTAGATCTGGGTAGAGGTTCGAAGTTTACAGCACGTATTGTCCTTGGCTGGTGCCATAGTTTGAGCAGGACCCCTGGGCCCAGAGCTACCCATCATAATGTTATATAAACCTTACATTCATTGTGTTTTGGCTATTTGCATTTGACAGTCTTGAATAAAATATCTTTTCTATCTTGGTGCATCGAAAATTCTGAGTGTAAATCCATATCTACCATATCTCATCTGTATCAACTTAAAACATCTATCTCAACCTAAAAACATCTTAAGCCCTAAACAACTAAGCTTAATTGTAAAAGTAAACTATCTTGTCTTCAACGTCATCAGAGACTTGAGATGGAATAAAATTAATTATCTGAGTATACAGTAAGTGCAGGTTAGAAGCTTCCAAAATGAAAACAAATGACATAGACAGTTTTCTGCCTGAATAGTCACCCCAAATTCAATTATGTTGGGGCATCATCTTCAGCCTTCTGGCCCAATACATCTGACAGACATATTTGTTAGGGAGGAGCTATTGAGTACTTGCTTACCCTGTCTTGGGAGAGTTTGGCTAACGCTTCTGCCTGCATCCAAGTTTGCCCATTTTTAGGCAAAATTCTGTCTGTGGTCAAGAAAAAGGACATTTTGCAAGTGGCTGGTTTGCCATATTTGAAACCATTTTCATAAGGAGGATCCTCTTCTTTGAGATAGACTGGGTGTTGTCAGACATTAACCTATCTTATTGCCAAAGAATCTTTAAAGTAATAAAAACATCTTCAAATGCCCTATTCTGTAGGACTCTGAGAATTTTTAAGACTTTATCTATTTTACCTCATCTCTCCATAGAATTGTATCTATTAACCTAACATGTATATTCTTATGATCAAAATAGACATGACCATGATTTGACCAACTAACAATTTACTTACTTAATTATCATAAGCAGTCTGCAATAGCATTTTCAAAGTTTGGAAGTGAACATTGCATTACAATTGAATAGTATGGGTATATCTTCATATTAGAGTAGAAACATATATAATGTGTGTTAAGAATAATCTAATCTTAAATTTAAATTCTATAACAAGGTATCAAAATTAAACTGATTTTGCTCCGATATATAAAATTATATGCCAATAAATTAAAAACAACCTTTTGAATAAGTATTAAGCTATTAAATTTAGGAGTAGATTCCATAATCTACTTTTTGACCTATAATCCACGTATATTGCTATATCCCCCCTTCTTTCTTTTCAACCTCTATCTCCAAACCTCAGGATGAAAGATAAAGGAAAAGAGAGACATCCCTATGCCTTACCTTGTTTTCTCCCTGAATAAGAACAATAATAACTTATATCCAACTCTCTTAAGGGAAATGGGGTGTCATTCTCTTAAAGTTCTTCTGCCTGATTTGGGGTGAGCAATACCTTTGTATGGGCCCAAATAAAATTGGGGAAAATGGGTAAAAAAAGCTAGGGATAGCATTTTTGATCCAGTTTCTAAATGCTGAGAAATTCCAGGCTTAATAGAAATCCCGTACAGGACAGTCTGAAATGCTGGACCAAATGGGATCGGAAGCTTTCTCCGAAGCTGTCCTAGGAACTGTCCTGTTCTGATGAGGAACAGGAACTGAAGCACTTTGAGCTGGAACGTGAAGGATTCAGGATGTCAGTGTCCAGCATGCTGGGAGGAATGAATCCCGTCAGGTCTGATCCAGTTTCAGTGTCCAGTTCTTTTTTTCTTAAAACATATAATTTCTCAGGGACATTATGCAGTCCTAAAATTATAAATGTATGGGTGTGTGGGACGTACAGAACAACCAAGGCTTGTTCTCTGCTCTTTGTGTGAGCAGAAGAGAGGCATCTGTAAATCTTCATTGATGCTGTGGGAAGAATGGTATCTAGTAATAAGACGCAGGGATTCTGTAGCCAGCGAGAAGCACTGGCTGTGCACGGACGTTCATGTCTCAGCCAGTCTCAGAGCTACTCCCAGGCAGTGGGATTAGTAATATAGCTTACCTGTTTGTTCTGCAGTTGCGATCCTTTACATCCCAATTCCTCCTTAGTCACCTCCTGCTCCCTCCTCTCACCGTTATCCCCTCTCTCTCCCTCCCCTAGCCCTCAGAAAGGGGAGCCCTCCTCCCCTAGCCTCCCACCGTCATCCCCTCTCTCTCCCTCCCCTAGCCCTCAGAAAGGGGAGCCCTCCTCCCCTAGCCTCTGATTCAGCCTATCAATTCTCATCTGTGCTACCAGTACATCTACCCATGTGTTTTTATAATCCATCTTAAACCACCTCTGCCTTTCTTAGACCCTGCTTGTCTAATATGATTGCTTTTTCTCCTTTAGTCATTTTAATTCAGCCCTTATAATGCAGTCAGAACTCTAATTCTAGAACACAGTTCTAGAACAGGTTATCCACACTTCTGATTTTTAAATAAGTGCCTCCACTACACGCTACCTACAGAATAGTCTCTAAAGCACGGATTCAAAGCCTTTTAGAACACAGACTTAGTAAGAATTCCTGGCTTATCTCTCACTAGCTTATGTTCTGGCTTCATTTACCATTTTTCGAAACACCTATTTTTGACTCTCCCTTTTTACTCTTGTAGTCTTCATTTAGCTATCAACTTTCTAAGCTTAAATTAGTTCTACACAAAAGTATTTTCATCCTTTCATTCTCCCTTTCATCGCCTTTACCTTTTTTTCTATCTTAGCCTTACTATCTATGTTTGTTCTCTCATGTCATATTTACACATGGAAACAGAAAATAAAAATGAACTTAGGGCAATCATTGTAGGTAAATGCACAGAAATTATCCTTGGAAGAAGCCCCAATATTATGCTTCTAATAATCTATATATTAATTGACTCTTCAACAAAATACAAAGGAAATAAATTTCTTTCCTAGGAAAATTGGCAGGATGCTGTGACATCTGAAACAAATTCATGATAATGGATACCAAGTGATTTCACAAGGTCATTTTATTACTCTGCTGTGTCTTTTAATTACACTAGAATGTGCATTTATAATACATGTATAATAATATACATATGTACACATTTAGATTATTTATCATGCAATATTTTTGCATAGACACAGATAAGAATTTAAATTCTAAACTGTAACATTTCTGAAGCTACACATTTCATTATTATCATTTTAAGAAATTGCCTAGAAAAACAAAATCTCACTAATTCAGAGCATTATTATCTTTGTGCAAGAAGTCATCACTGAGGTATAGAAGGATTTCATTATGTTTGTCTTATTTGCTGAAATGAGAGCAGTGTGAATGACTCAGTTCTAATAATGGAAGTTACATAAATGATACTGGAAAAAGGCAGCCATGTTCCAAGATACCTAGATTGTATGCTGTAAAAAGAGCATGGAGGAGCTTTATCCACTCAGAAGTGATGGATAGTGTACACTACACCAGATGTGTAGAAGTACAGAATCATGATATTGATACATGTGTTATTAGGAAGTACAAAAAAAGTAAGAACACATTAATCAAATTAGAATGGGAATAGCGTGTGAAAACTCAAAGTTGTTACAACTTTTAACACAGGCGCACTTTTATCACATAACTTTATTTCAAGCCTGAAAAAAAAATCCTGTAAAAAAATAAAACCAAATAGTTTGATTTTTTGATTATCCTCAGGCATTATATTTGTGAAAAAAGATTAGAAATTACCTCTGAGCTTAGTGAAATAGGAACATTTGTATTTTCTTTTTTTATTTTTTTCTCCTTTATTAATTTATTCTTGTTACATCTCAATGGTTATCCCATCCCTTGTATCCTCCCATTCTTCCCTCCCTCCCATTTTCCCCTTATTCCCCTCCCCTAAGACTGTTCGTGAGGGGGATTACCTCCCCCTGTATATGTTCATAGGGTATCAAGTCTCTTCTTGGTAACCTGCTGTCCTTCTATTCATAATAACAAAGGGTAGGAGCATGTGATGTAAACACTTCAGCATTGACACTGATGGGAAGAGAAGTCAGTGCAGTGGGCTTGGGAGTTACCTGTCCCAGAATGGAGCTTATAACTCACCTGTGCTTGTTGTAGATTCTCTCTCTCTCTCTCTCTCTCTCTCTCTCTCTCTCTCTCTCTCTCTCTCTCTCCTCTTCTCTTCTCTTCTCTTCTTCTCTCTCCTCTTCCTGCCTCCCTCCCACAGCCCCCCTCACTTTCTCCTTCTGCCTCTCATCCTCAGATTGGTAACTCATCACATTGGTTGTCTGATCCTACATTTCACCTTTCCTTTAGTATATTTCATTCAAACATGACCATTCCCTGGGTCAGTGATACAAGCCATGTTAAAGCAAATAACAGATCCATTATCATTATACAGTGCTTACTTGGTGTAATATTATATTAAAATTTGTATGTAATGATTCTCATCTTTGTTGTGCTTCTTTCAGGCAGCCACAACATCTTGGTACATATAAAAATTAGTCAAGACACACCCATATGCAACCACCAATGCCATGTTGGATGGCAGTAACACTGAAGGGGTAGCTACAAGCTTTATTGATGGAACATACTGCTAACAGAAGTCATTTGCAATTCTGTATGTGTTGTTAGGGCATTTTGCTATGGTTGTTATTTCCTGCACAACACCATTGGGATAAATCAGTGATTCATTGTAAAGGTAATCAGTTTAAGATTCACAATACCACATGCCATTCACACACATATACACACACACACACACACACAGCAGAGATGTGTGTGAGGTCACATATATACATATATATGCATATATCCATATATACATACACACATATATATGTATGTATATATATATGCATTTCAATAGAGTTTTAGATCTAACATTTTAATCAAAATGTAATATATATAACATTATATAAAGTATATACACATCATACATATATATGATGAATATATCTATGTATGTATATATGAATATTAAATATAGTATTTATGCATATATATTCAAAATGAATACTGACTAAAACAAAATCCTTGTTGACTGTCAATGTAGAAAAATTTCTAGTTGGCTTGAAATAATAGTATTTGTTTTAAGGTCCAAGTGACTAGCATCTGCATAGAAACACACACATACACACACATGCACACACACACACACACACACACACACACACACACACACACTAATCAAGATGGTGGGCAGTCCTTGTTGGGAAAAGAGAGGTTGAGAAAATATCTTAATTTATGTGATCATAATGTTTCCAAAGTTCTAAGTCATGAGAATAAGTTTCACAATAATTTGTTTAAGGAAGTTAAAATGTATGTGCTTATATGCTCATGAGAATTTAGGTCTGTATTATACAGCCACCCCTTTAACCAGGCAAATTTTACTGTAATGCAATACTGTATTGAATTAGAGCATTTGCGTCAATATTCTAGAGTTCCCTCTCTTTCCTTTCTTTCCTGCCATGGACCGTCTCAGTAGGGTGTAGGTCCTTGGTCATTAGGAACGAGTGTTCTCGAAGCGTCGGTGGACAAAAACAGGTGAGTGACAAACTGAGGCAAAACCAGGGAAGTGCTTGAATTTGAGTGTATTTTGCAGGCAAGCAGGCTACATTTTTATACACATATTTTGGAATGGGGAGTGTTTTTGTGGTTATATTTTTTTCATACAAATCAAAATACAGGATGCAGACTAATAATATTGTCATCAGTCTTGAATCATCATTCTTAAGTCATTAGCTGGGTATCAGTGCGCATGTGCCCTCTTTATCAAAGGTCAATGTTCTCTCATTATGCCAAATATCTGTGTGTCAAGACAGTTTTTTCTTAACTCTTCTCATCACTATCTGTAGCTTTCTTAAACACTTTATTTGAAAAAGTCATAATATAAGGTATTAACTGGTGATTGATTCTTAGCCATGTTTGTTTTAATAATCAGAGCAGAACTTAGCTGTAAACTCTGAGCCTGAATGACCCTTAGTTGCAGTCCCAAGTTAAGATGTCTCATAGCAACAGAGATATGTTTGAAAATTTCTGATATGAGAGTAGAGGGAATAAAGGCTTTATGTTCCAAAACAAGAAGGCTGCAATCAGTTACTTCTGGCAGGAACATCAGACTCATTCCAGGAGGCTCGCCCTGTGTAGGGGTCATCGCCTTGGGTTGTGCAGTATCATTTGTCATACAAACTCCACTGGAGGGGCTGTGACACCTTCCTTCCTTCTGCATCTATGTGTGTGCATATATAAATATATCAATATATATTCCTTTTTAAATATATTATATCTGTACATATTGTCAACACGCTTTTAATTATTAAATTATTAATTTTATTTGTTCATTTGTTTGTTAACGTAGTATGTCCACACATATGTGCTCAAGTGTGCATGTACGTGATAAGAGACATATATGACATTTATAACATTAAGTGTCAATTTAGTATAGTGAAATGGCTATTTGTGTACAAAATTTAGCTCTAATTATTTTGCCATTTTCACACTAAGTCAATTAATTTAATTTATTCACATATTAATAACTAGGTTAAGTGATCAAATAAATGCTGGGGGCAAATAAATAAAGGGCATCTTCCTATCAAGTATTCGAAAAGAGCTTAAGTCTTTATTTTGTTCTCATATGACATGACTGGAGCCTTTCATAGGTGCCCTCTGAAAAACTCCACTCATCAGGGGATCAAAGCTGATGCTGAGACTCACAGCTAAACTTTGGGCAGAGACCAGGGTGACTTTTGGATAAATGTGTGTGGGTGTTTGGGGGGAGGAAAATAGAAGGACCTGGAGGGGACAGGTCTCCATAAGAAGACCAACAGTGCCAAAAATTCTGGGCCCAGGGGGCCTTGTGGAGATTGATACACCAACCAAGGACCAGGCATGGGGAGCACCCAGGCCTCCAGTTCACATGTAATTGAAGGGCAACTCATTCTCCATAGGGCCTCCCTAGTAAGGGGACCAGGAACTCACTAACATGATCTCTATGGTCTGCTCTTACATCACTTTTGACATCTGCCCCTGTGAGGCCCCCTTGCGAGGCCAAATAGGAAAAGGATTCAGGCAGTCATGTTGAGACTTGATAGTCTGGGATCAGTTCCTTAGGGAGGAGGGCTCCTCTTTCTGAGGACTAGGGGACTGTATGGGGGAGAGAAGGAGGGGGGAAGGGACTTAGATGAGACAAAGGAGGGGGCTACAATTGGGATACAAAGTGAACAAACTAATTTAAAAATAGATTTTAAAATAAAGAAGAAGAAATTATTTTGTGGTTAAAGGTATGGGGATAGGAAAATAAAGAAATTAGCAATCCATGTTAGCATGGATATTTTCATGCAAGGCTGTGTCTAGTGTGTTTATAGTAGTTAATTTCTTTGCTGAAGTAACCCCTACAAAACAACTTTTAAAAAGTCTTTGTTTAGGTTCATGAATTGAGATATAGTTCACCATGATGGGGAAGGAGCATGTGTCTCAAGTTAGGAATCTGAGAGATGAACCTGATGTCGTGACTTACTTATGGTTTTCTGGAAGCCCATCTTATAGAATGTTTTTTATTCAGGGTATTTCTTACCTACCCCATATAACCCAAGCTATAAGCTCTTCCACAAGTCATGCTGGGGCGATTGTTTCCTGGGTCACAGAGATCCCTTCAGGCTGCAGATGTTAGTCACCACCACAGTGGGGCAATTTAGAAATGAGAAGACCCATACACTTTGGCCAACAAAATACATCATGATACTTAATTATCCTCAACAAGAAAAAGTGAATCAAATCTTTTCACTTACATTTAAGAATTTAATTCAGCTCAGTAAGCAGTGGAGGTTGTCACTTTAACAGTGGCCATCCTAAGTCCCTTGTGTCATTTTAGATTTCCTAACAAATTAAAATCTATGTTAAGCATTTGTATCTAAAGTTAGCCCCATATCCCTTGACTCAGAAAACTCAACCGGCTACTTCCAGTATAATTAAAAATTAAATGTCCCCTAATCACAGCATTAGCTAGCAATAAATGGACAGACATAATTACACATGGAAATGGTCTAGGCTTCACTAATTCCAATATTAAGATATTTCAGAAGAAAGTGGCAAAAAACAGTGTCACATTACTCTACAATTCATTAATAAGCATGTTTTTTTTACCCACTATTCTTCATGGTGTATTAACATGTGACAGGGGTCAAGATTACATTAAATTATGGAATAAATTGCTGTAGTTAACAGTGCCATTTGACAGCTTTATGGGCAAATGCTGTTCTTGGGCATGTTCTGCACGCATTGAATTTCCCTTCCATTTAAGTGTCTTTTATTCTTTTTTTTTTTCCTTCACTAAGGTGGTTTTTACCAAAGTAATTATAATATATTGGCATTTAGCTAGTTTGAACTGTATCACCTTGTGAACCAAGGGGATGCTAGTGGAAGGGAAGAGCTCTAAATATTGTTTGCATTAAATTTCTTCATGACAATTACATAGGGAAGCTATTTAAAGGGCTCAAATACCATTTGTGGAAAGTTGACACCTGACAGAGTGACTTTCTTACACAATGTATTATTTAAGTTGCAAATTTCTATAATTTTGTATGAACTTCAGATACACTATTATATTAGAACATATATGTTCCTGAATATGAGCTACTGAGCATGTATTGCTCATAATATTTATAGTAATTTTACCTGTTCTATTACTCTGAGTTAAGGCTCAACCATTTAAAATAATAGTCTATGTGATAGTATGAAAACTTTTCTGTGTGCATAAATATGCCTACAAGAATGCATGTCTATAAATATGCATACATAAGAATGTATGTCTATATGTTATGCTGGTACATATTAATTCATATACATATTGAAGTAGTTGTAGCTATCTTAAGGTATACTATTACACATGACTATGAAAAAGCTATGAGTTCTCTGTCTTGTGTATATTAAATACCTGACCATTTTTCATTTGCTTTCATTAACTGAGTGTAGATTTTGACCTTAAAAGGGTAGCATTTACATAGAAAAGCTCATCTTACCAGGAAGCGTCATAATATTCTCCTACAGGAATAATACATACTGCAAATTACTAGAAAAAGGTCATTATCATTAGAAGTTCAATAACTTTTATTTTAAAAAATCAGATGCATATTACCTTTTGAGTAAGAAAACTTAAAAAACTTGTGTTTCTCAAGCTCTGTCTAATATACAAAGGAATACTTTATAGACCATTAGAAACTGATATTTTTATTTGCTGAAGATTTACAATTCTGAATATTGCTAGAACTGTGAGTGTGATATAAGCTACTCAAGACGAATCATGAACAAATAAATCAAAAGATTTGGGGGGAAATATAACTGATTATTGATTTTTAAAAGGTTTTCATCCTCCCTTTTACATTTTATAACAAAATATAACTGCAGTATTCTCTAGAGTATGATAAATATCATTGTCACTAATCAAGCAGTAGTCAAAGGGGTTTTTTAATCTATATTTTCTAAATTTCCAATAAGTATTCTGCAATTATTACAGAGATACCATCATCTAAACTTCACCTTTGCCATTTTTTTCATTAGTTTGATAATTTTATGAGTCAAGGTAGAAAAAGGATTCAACTTTTACTAATAGGTGCAATAGATACTTGGTAGTTGTTCAATAATAATGATGCTGCTGCTGCTGATAATAATAATAATGTGCTCAGAATAGTCAAGACTTGAATTAAAATATCAAAAATTGGTAAATGTAGAACATTGTGGTCAAACAAACAAATAACAGGAATTTTAGAAAAGTCATTGATTTTAAAGGAAAGGAAAAAAAGACATTTTATTTTCTTTTGTGATCTCACTCCAAAGGTAAAACAAAGATACAAGTGCAGAATTGTATCCAAACTTATATGTTTACTTCATGATTTAATTTTATGTCCTCAATATCGTTGAGCATCTTTTCGTATATGCAGCGAACAACTTAATACACTAACGCTCAGAAAATCAACACAGGCCATCATCCTGTTAGAAAGCACACTTTATATCTCAATATACAGATGCACTTGGTGTGATGCTATCTACTATAGAAAAACTTTGTAACAACTTTCAGTGACTTGTGCTCTAGTGGAACTAGTATTAAAAGTGTGGAAGGAGGCTTTTATGACATAAAGAACAAAAAATAAGAAGGCACTGGGATAATGTGGCCAGCAAAGTCTGAAATATGCACCAATTCAAAAGCACCATTTATAATCTAGGAGACAATGTCTATCTTGAGTCTAAGACACTCAAGACATACCAGCTGGAATGTTCAAAGTAACAAGAGTTTGAAATCCCCAGCTCTGTACAGATTACTTGCTGAAGTATCTCCCCTACCCTTGCCTGAATCTCCAGTGCCTCTCACAAGTCTGCCCGTCCTCACTTACCTCCACTGAACTCATTGCTTTATTCTAGACTCCAACTTCAGCAGATAAGCCTTGGGAACCCACAGAGCACTCTGATCAGTAAAGCAAGTGGGATAACTACAGATCGTTATCTATCTTTTTCTCCCAAATCTAAACCCTTAGTCTCCTCTCTAACTCTGCAGTTCCCTAACTGCTGCCTCCTATCTTTCCCTACTCCTTCTCCCATCTCTAGTGGATCAAACAGATCTTCTGCTCCTAACTTTCATTCCAATACCCATTTCTTTATCCCAGCTACGAACAATAACAGGCATTTTCTGGGAAATAACTTTGGTCAGCAAACAGGTAACAGGGTAACAGGTGCTGCAGCTTTCTATACTCTCCTGGCCCCATGTCCAGTGGATCACACACATCTTCCCTTTCCTGCTTCCTCCCATTAATTGCCTTTTCTCAGCCTTCAATTTCAGCATGCCTGGCCTGGTTACCCACAGGCCATTCAAGCCAGAGATGCAGATGGGATAACTGCAGATCTTCACTTCTTCCTCCATTCCTCCCAGTCTAATCTCCCAGTCTCATCAGCTCTGTAACAGACTTTCTGCTATGGCCTTTCCTCATTCTCTGGCCCTATTTTTAGCTCTTAAGCAGACTCTGGAGGACCACCTAACTTTCTTACCCCACGGACACCCAGACCCTCCTGCTCCTAGCCCATCCGATTCCTGCATACCCACACCAAATGATTAGAAATAAAATTTACCTGGGAAGCCCTCTGATCAAACATGCTAGCCCATCCAATTCCTGCATACCCACACCAAATGATTAGAAATAAAATTTACCTGGGAAGCCCTCTGATCAAACAAGCTATGATCCAAGGAGAATTTTCTACCAGGCAACAAATAACCACAGTGGTTTCCTAAAAACTAGAAAGGGCAACTGAAAACAAGGAACAACAACAACAAAAATCCACCTAACAAACACAAGACCTTGTATCAGCACCTAGAATTACAATCTTCCAAAATCCAGGTGCCAGAATAAAAACACAATCAATAACAGGCAGGGCCTGATGTTTCCACTACAGCCCAACAACCTTAACACAGCAGGTCCTGAGTATTGCCACATAGCTGAAGCACAAGAAGAAGACTTTAAAAGAACCTTCATGGATATATTAGAGGTTCTTAAAGTAGAAATGAATAATTCCCTTAAACAATATATGAAAACATAAACAAATAATGAAAAGACATTAGTCACACAGTTCAAGTCTTGAAACTGGAAGTAGCATCAATTTAAAACTTGGCATTAAAAGGAGATCCAGAAAAGAAAAAAATAGAAATTAAAATTGGAACCACAAAGGCAAGTCTCACCAAGCATAATACAGAAGATGAAAGATGAATATCAGATATTGAATATATGATAGAGTAAATGATACCCCTGTCAAAAAATGTTAATTTAAAAAAGATGCAAATTATCACAGAAATATGGAACTCTAGGAAACGACGAAATTTAAGAATAACAGGAATAGAGGAAGGAAAAAAATCCAGTACACAGGCACCAAAAATATTTTAACAAAATCATAGAAGAAAAATATATAACCTAGAACGTTATATGCCTATCAAGATATAAGAAGCATACAGAATAGCAAATAGACTGTACAATAAAAGAAAATATTATTAGCACATAAGAATCAATATCCCAAACTTAAAGAAAAAGAAAGAATATTAAAAGCTGCAATGGACAAAGACCAAGTAGCACACACAGGCAGGCCTATTAGAATTACACAAGATTTCTCAACTGAGACTCTAAATGAAATAAAGTCTGGAAACTTTTTCTATAGACTCTAAGAGACCACCGAATGCCTGTTCAGACTACTATAACCAGAAAAGCTGCTAATCACACTAGATGGAGAAATAAAGATATTCCATGTAAAACCCTTGTTTAAGTAATAAATATCTATCTACAAATATAGGCATAGAGAACACATTAGAAGGAAAAATCTAACATAAAGAGATTATCAACACCCAAGAAAACTGAAGGAATAAATATTCCATATCAACAAATTAAAAGAGGGAAAATATGATTCTGTACACATGTATATACTCACACTCAAGCGCACGCGCGCGTGCACACACACACACACACATACACATACACACACACACACACACACACACACACACACACACACACACACACACACACACGACCACATCACAGAAATCAACACACACTATACACTGATATCTCTCAACATAAGGGGTCTCAATTTCTTAATTAAAAGACACAGACTAACAGGGAATGAGAAAACAGGATCCAAGCTTCCACTGAACCCAAGAAACACACATTAACACCAAGAACGGACACCATTTAATGAGGAAAAAATATATTCTAAGTATGAACCAAAGAAAAAGCTGGTGTAGTTGTTTTAACAGCTTCAAATGAAAACTAATCTAAAGACATAGGGAAGGACACTACATACTCATTAAAGAAAAATTGATCAAGAGAACATTGCATTTTTAAACATCTATACACCAAATACAAGGGCACTAACTTTGTACTCAAAACATTTCCAAAGTTTAGATGACATATTGACCCTCAAACACTGATTGGTGGAAATTTCTATACTCCACTCTTGTCAATAAATAGGTCAACCAGACAAAATAAACAGAATTGCTAGAGCAAACTGATATCAAAAACTACATGGACCTAACAGAAATTTTGGGACTTTTCACTCAAACACAAAAGAATATGCCTTCTTCTTAGCAGCTTATGAAAATATCTCCAAATTTGACCATATACTGGGGAAGAAAGCAAGTCTCAACATACATAAAATAAATTAAAACAACACCTTGAATCTGATCTCACCATCACTGATAAAGATTGATTTAAACAACAACAACAACAACAACAACAACAACAACAACAACAACAACAGAAACCTTATAATCTCATGGGTCTGGAACAATTCACTACTGAATGAAAAATGGAATAATACAAAAATTAAGAAAGGAATTGAAGACTTTTATAGAATTGAATGAGAATAAAAACACAACATATCCATGCATTTTTTCTAGTTGCAATTACATTTTATTATTTTGTAGTCTTTAAAACACATAGAACATTCTACAAAGAAAGCAACTTACATTTATAGTTACCGTACAGATATTTTTAACAGCATACTTAACCTTCTAAACTGATTTAAATTATATGTTTATTTTCTATTAAGTATTATTGTCATTATTCTACTTGAAATTTTAAATAAAAGGTTTAGGCATGACACAAACACAAGATTTAGGCAAAAATATTTAATTCATTTTCTCTTACAACTTAGATAAATTCATTTACACATTTTTATCTAATTTAACTTGTCACTCAAAAATATGTATTATTATTAATATATTTGAATCATAATGTGTCTGGTATATTTTCTCTTAAATTTACGCATTACTATTTTAATTATGTCTTTTGTTTAATTTTTCAGATTTTCTTAAGAAGAAATTATTGTTTTCAGCTTTACATTATTAATTATATCAAGCTCCATTGAATTTTCTAAGACTTTTGTTGACTATATTTCCATTTCTGAAATGCAACTACAACTCTTCATGATGATGGCTCTATATATTCATTTTATATCAGTTAATTGCATTACATCCTTCAATGTACTTTTTTTCTTCTAAAGATTTTATTGGCATATACATTTATGTTATTACACATAAATAAAAATATATGTATAGCAAGAAGAACCACAAAACAATCAGGGATTGTATAAATGTTACATTCATGGTGTTTTGGCTAATTGTATTTGGCAACCTTGGAGAAAACATCTTTCCTATTTTGGTAATTCTAAAATTTTGAATGAGAAATAATTTCTAACATATTTCATCTCTCTCAACTTAAAACATCTATCTAGATATAAAACCATCTTAACCCCTAAACAACTAAGCTTATTTGTAAGACTAAACTATCTGGTCTTCAACCCAATCAGAGACTTCAAAGCCTCAGAGACCTACATAATATGGCTTTTAAAGATGCTTTTAATATTTTAAAGATTCTTTGGCAGCAAGACAGGTTAATTCCTGACAACACCCAGCCTACCTCAAGAAGATGATGAGCACCAAAGAACCTCCTTATGGAGATGGCTTCAAATATGGCAAACAAGCCATTGGGCAAAATTCTGCCACAGACAGAATTCTGTCTAAAAATGGGCAAGCTTGGATACAGGTAGAGTTGATGGCCAAACTCTGCCAAGACAGGGTAAGCAAGTCCTCAACATATAGTTCCTGCCTCATGAGTATGTCTGTCAGATGTATTGAGCCAGAAGGATGAAGATGATGCACCAATGTTATAGAGAGTTTTGGGTGACTGCTCAGGCAGCAAAAAGTCTCTGTCGTTATATTTTCCTCATTTTGGAAGTTGCTAACAGGCACTTGCAGTTCACTGAAGTAACATACCCATACTTATGGGACAGGATGAAGGCAGTTACAAGAGGCAAACTCATTGAACTATGTGCCTACATAAAACATTGGTGAGATCTCATACTAGCAACTTAAACTCTAATCCCAAATTTAAGGAACAAAAAGAAGAATTAACAAGGAATAGCAGTAGATGGCAAGAAACAGTCAAAGTGAGCACTGAAATCAATAAATTAGTATCAACAACAACAACCAAACACAAAGAATCAATTGAACAAAGGGTTGTTTCTTGTAGAAAGCCAAGAAAATTGAAAAAAACCTTGGCCAAACTGCCTAAAAAGGCAGAGAGCTTATCCAAATTAACAAAATTAGAAACTAAAGTTGGAAATACCATTAGACACTGGGGAAATCAAAACAATCATAAGGACATACTTTAAAAATCTGTAGTCAAATTGAAACATGAAAAAGAAATAGTTTTCTCCTTACACACCACTTATCAAAAATAAATCAAGACCATCCAGGTAAGTAATTTAAATAGACCTATAAATCTTAGTGAAATAGAAGTAGTCATTAAGTCTCCTATCCTGAAAGGCCCAGGACAAGGTTTTAGCACAGAATTCAACTGGATTTTAATGCCAGTACTCCTCAAATTATTCTACAAAACATAAACAGAAGGAAAATTGCCCAATTCATTTTAATAAGTCAGAGTTACCCTGATACCCAAACCACATAAAGACTCAAGAAGGAAATTTATAGATTACGTGCAAAAATAATCAGTAACATACTTGCAAATGAATCCAAGAACACATCTACAAGACCATCCATTATAATTAAGTGGGTTTTATCCCAGAGATACAGGAATTGTCAAACATAATCACCCACATAAAAAAACAGACACGAGAAAACACATGATCATCTCATTAGATAAAGAGAAAGCCTTTGAAACAATTCAACACCAAGTCGTAATAAAAGTTCTAGAGAGATCACTGAGACAGTGGATATTACTCAACACAACAATGCCACCCAGTTGAAATCAAGCCCATAGCCAGCATCAACAAAAATGGAGAGAAACTCAAATCTTCCACACACAAAAACGGCAACAGGACAGGGATATGCATTCTTCATACCTATTTATCATAGTAATTGAAGTCATAGCCAGAGGAGCAAGACAACTCTGAAGGAGATCAGGAGAAAATAATTGGAAAGGAATATATCAATGTGTCTTCATTTACAGATTATATGATAGTACACATAAATGACCCAAAACATTTCAGGGGGAGAACTCCTAGAGCTGATAAACACTTTCAAGAAAACAGATAAATACAAAATTAACTAAAAAAAAACCAGTATGCTTCCTATATACAAATTATAAAAGTACTGAAATGTCATGAACATAACATCATTCATAATAGTCACTAGTAAGGCATAATGTCTTTGGTGGACTCTTAATTCAAGTAGAAGACTTGTATGACAAAAACCTTTAATATGTTGAAGGGAGAAAGTCAAGAAGATGTCAGAAGATGGAAAGATGTCCAATGTTCGTTGTCAGGTAAGATTAATATTGTAAACATTGTCATCTTACCCAAAGCAATCTACAGATTTACTGTAATCTCCATCAAAATCTCAACATAATTATTCACAGAGTTTACCAGGACAGTTGTCAGATAAATCTGGACACACACACACACACACACACACACACACACACACACACACACACACACACACACTCACACACAGGAAAAGCAATGCCAGTGAGAAACAAAAAACAGGATAGAAAAAATAATTCTGAAAAAAAAATGCAGGAGTTATCATTAGCTCTGATTGCAAGTTGCCATAGAGAGATATAGTCATAAAACTAGCATGGTATTGACATAAAATCAGACAGGTTGATCAGTGTAATCAAATTGAAGACCAGAACACAAATGCAAACATCGATGATTCATAAAGAAGACAGAAATGCACACTGGAAATGAGGCAGCATTTTCAGCAGATGAAGCTGGCCAAACGGGGTGGCAGCATGTATGAGAATACAAATACATACATACTTATTACCCTACATAATACTCAACTCAAAATGCAGTAAAGACATAAAACCAGGTGCACCAAACCTGACAGAAGGGAAAGTGGGGAAGCGAACATCCTTGAACTCACTGCACAGAATACTTTCTGTTCCAAACACTGGCAACACAGAAACTAAGATAAACAATGAATGACTATGATCCCATGAAACTGAAAATCTTTTGTATGACAATGGACACCATCACTCAGACAAAGCAGCAGCCTACAGAATGAGGGTAGATTTTCAGCAACTACACATCCCTGTTGTAGTGGTTTTTTCCTCCCTTCCATATGATCCCAGAATAATGTTGCATGAAAATCAAAATACAGTTACACATTCTAGGCCATATACCTAAGCTTTTCTCTAACTAGCTCATAATGCAAAATAACCCACTAATTTCTGCCTACTAGATGTCCTATCTCCAATTTCCTGTCTAAGCTATTGGCCATTAGCTTTTTATTGACAGGTGATGCATCCACATAAAACACAAGATATTTTCTCAGTACATCCAGTAGTGGGTTAATATAAAAATTATATGAAGAAGTCAAGAATGTAGATTTCAACAAAGCAAATAGCACAGTTACAGAACAAGATAAAGGAAAAAAAAACATCAGAAACAGAGAATTCTCAAAAGAGTAATCTACAATGGCTGAAAAGCACTTATATAAATGTTCAACATGTTTAGCCTTCAAAGAAATAAAGATCAAAATTATTTTGATGTTTCTTCTTATACCTCTCAGAAACAACAACAACATCATGTCCCTGAACAAAGCAAAACAAAACAAAAGACAAGCAACAGCTGTTGAGGAAGTAGAGTAAGAGGAAACTCATATATTGAGGTGAGAGTGTAAATTGGACAGTCACTGTGGAAATCAGTGTGGAGGTTCTTCAGGA
Source organism: Acomys minous (assembly GCF_964271855.1). Lineage (NCBI taxonomy): Eukaryota > Metazoa > Chordata > Mammalia > Rodentia > Muridae > Acomys > Acomys minous. The sequence goes on from NC_140500.1 coordinate 10,726,154, forward strand.
ATATAGGAATTTATCTACTGTAGAATCCAGCTATATCACTGGAGCACACATGCAGAAGACATATCATGCAGCCTTAGAGACATTTGCTCAACCATTTTCCTTGCTACTCTATTTGCAACAGGCAGAGAATAGAAACAACCTAAATGCCCCTCAAAAGAAGACTAGATAGATAAAGTGTAACACATACATGCAAGGGAGTATAACTCAACCAAAAGGAAGCAAAATCATGAAATTCATTGGAAAAATGATGGAACTAGAAATAAAAATCAACCTGAATGAGGCATCCCAAACACAGAAAGACATAATTGGTATATATGTGTTTATATGGATATTAGCCATTAAGTAAATGATAACCAAGTCACAATCTGCAGAAGCACAAATGTTAGAGAGTAAGTCTCTAGGACTGGCTGATAGTGCTCATTAGAATATGGACACAGTATAGATATTTATGGCTGGATGAGGGAGGGTTGGAATGGGAGGATCAAGGGGGAAGGGAGAATGAAAATCATTACTAGAAAGGGAATATTAGGAGAGACAGACAAATTAAGAGCTATTTTAGAGGTAGGATGAAAGTCTAATGGACTAGAAGCTTCCTAAAATATATACATGGATGAAGGTTATCTAAGTGAAACCACCAAATAACAGGAGAGACAGAAACTCAACTGGACATCTTTTGTCACCAAATGAAACTTCCTGTATGCTATTACATTACATTTAATTGAGTTGATGATGAAAGGACTTATATGAGAATGCCCAAACAAGCCAGAATTTTTGCCAGGATTATCTGTTGCTCTTCACAAACAGTTGATGAGGCCCAAACTGTTGAAGACAACTCCTACTTAACTCATTGAAGATGGGAATCAAGCTGTACTGCACAGAGCCGTCATTCCCAGTCTAGCCTCTTTGGTTTAGGAAGCTACTCTGAATACAACCAAAAGAGAAACATAAACAAAAACAATAGACGAAACAATTTCCAATGAAAGGGGAAAATGTATTGCAAAATAAATAAATAGCTCCTCAAAATTTGATGTTTAAATAGAGTGGTCTATTGGCAGAAAAGAAGTCATAAACACGTTGATCTACAAGGGTGTCCTGCTTGAAAACTACTCCTGGGTAAATGTGACACAGATCTTGTGGGAGTATCTAAGGGCTCATTCCATCAGATAGAACCTGTAACAAACATTTTTTGGTTGACCAAGGAAAATCACAAGATTAGATAGCCCAGGGACCTAGGATAAAACCTAATATTAAAGTGTAAAGGAAATAGCAATAAAATAACTCCTAATGGTATTTTGCTATATGCACAGATAAATGCCTCACTGAGCCCTGCTGAGAGAGGCTGTCTCCTGAATCATATAAAAATAAATACAGAGACCCACAGTCATAAAATATGCAGAAAGTGAGAACCTTTGAACACTCAGCATAAATGGGAGGTCTCCATCCAATGCCTCCCCTTAGGGCTCAAGGACCCATCAGAAGACGAGGCAGAGAGAATGTAAGCGCCGGATGGGGTGGAGGACATCAAGAAAACAAGACTCCTGCAAATCAACAAGAGTTCATATGAACTTACAAAATGGCAATGTGCACAAGGTCTGCATGGGTTTAGGTTGAGGAATGTTGATTCAGAACATGTCTGCTCTGGCAAGATTTCACATCCAAGGACCTTCTAAGTCCGTGTGATCTGAAGAATACAAGCACGCCTTCAATACAGGAGACAGAGGCAAGCAGATCTTAATTCAAGGTCAGCTTGGTGTAGATCAAGTTCCAAGTAAAGAAAAACTTAGGTCCAGGCAGAGTGGTACATGACATTAATCCTAAACAATGAAGGTAAAGTTAGTTTGTAGAAGCAAACACCCATGTTTGCAAGTGATGTATAATTGAGTGGCAGAAAAAGGGAGTAACCAGAGAAAGGTTTGACAGAATAGGGTATGCCCGACTCATGAAAATAGAGAGGAAAGGTAGCCTTCAGAAGATTCACTGCCAAGAGGGAGTAGGCTGTTTTACCACAAGAGTTTTACAGAGAAAGGTTGAATGGGAGACCAAGCTAGACACAGGTGATGATAGAACAAGCCAGAGAATAAGGAAGAGCAAGATTAGAGCAGATTGCTGAGTTAATTTGAGGCCAAGCAGAGCAATTTAGGAACCTAGAGAGAAGCCAGGCTGAATAAGTGAGCAAGCAGAGGAGTTTGAGCCAGAACAGCTGAACTGAACCAGCCAGCTATGAGCTCAGAAAGGACAAGTAAGGATGAGCTTATTAAGCACTAAGTCTCAGATGCTGAAAACATTCCCGGCCTATGTTAGATTGTACAGAGTCTAGAAGCTTCTAGTACTAAGCCTAGGATAGCAGAAGGAGGCAGTAAGCCTCCCACACAGCAAGTGAAACAGGCAAATAAAAGTTCCTTTTACAGCTTTACACCAGGTCCTCTGCATATATGTTTGGACTGCCATTCAGTTTTGTTGTTTTGGTTTTGGTTTTGGTTTGTTTGTTTTGTTTTGTTTTTTGGTGGGGAACCCGAGCATGCTAATGAACTGGTCTCTGATTCGTGTGCCTTTTCTTGGACTCCTTGCATTCTGTTTGTTTGTTTTGCCTAACTCTGATTTTGTAGCTTTTGGATTAACATGTTTTATGTTGTCATTAACCTTTAATGCCTATTTGTTTTCTAATGAGAGGAAAGAAAGGCATTGGTTCAGCATGGGAGAGGAGGAGGAATAGCACTGGGAGAAGGACGGGAAGGGGACTCTAATAGGATATAATTATATGAGGAAAAATAGACAAAACAATTTCCAATGGAAGGGGAAAATGTATTGCAAAACAAATAAATAGCTCCTTGAAAGTTGATGTTTAAATAGAGTGGTCTATTTGGCAGAAAAGAAGTCATTCCATTGTTATATGTTTGAAAATCAGTGGTTTGTTAAGAAAGCAGAAACCCATGTCCTACTCTGGTTAAATAGAGTTGAGATGCTGAGCATGACCCTCTATTATATATATATATATATATATATATATATATATATATATATATATATATATATATAGATATATAGATATATAGATATATAGATATATATCACATAATTCCTTTTGTTTTTTCCTCTTCCACAATGCATCCTTCTTGCTTTTAAAAAAAATTCTTGTCTTTGTATGATTCTATAGAAGCCACTATAAACTGATGGATTGGGTTTTGAATTATCATACTTGGCTTATGTTAACTTAAATGGAAAGTAGTGTGGTGCCTTCACGTAGGAAGACATTCATTTAATTTACAATAAAATTCTGGCCTTGAGAGCACAGGTGGACCTAGCTGCTCAGTCCACACTGCCATGTACATCACACTTGATACACAGCAGACAGGGGGAATTCCTTCAATTAATATGCCTTTTCTTAGACTGAAAACCCATATAAACAGGACTTGCTGACTTTTACATTAAGTATCAAAGTGTCTGAATCCAAAATTCATTTCAGGTGCTTCATCAGGCACTCATCATCTTAGCATGCATGGTCATTTCAAACATTGAGACAGAAACAGGGCCACGCCCCTACCCACACCGACAGTGTGTTCTCATCTTTTCTCCTTCCACAGCTGTAACCCAGGTAATGCTGAAAACTGAAACCTCAAAACCAATACCCACTGCACATTCCCCTCAGAACGTACACACTGTTGAGGCATGTGGATTGCCTACATATACCATGTTAGCAAACATTCTTTTCTGCAGTAGATGTAATTTCATTCATGCATTTGACTTATAGACTTTATTGACCTTGAGTTCAGTGATCTTGAAGATCTGTGGCTTTTACATTATTATTTTCATCACTGGAAAGAAGTTCTGTGTTAGGTTGTGAATCTATGCTCCAGCTATAACTGCATGACAGGAACTGAACACTTTTGGAGTGTGCGCATAGGACATGCAGATGTACAAGCGTAACTACTCAGGGGCAGAGGCCAATAGTCATGCAAAACCTTGATTGCAGACACAAGTTTTCAGTAAGATATGTGCATTTGGATGACAGTTATTTAACTGAATGAGAGAAGTAAATTCAAACATGTGCAAAGTCACCTAGCTGGGTGTCCTCTGCCTCAGAAGATGTGTAGTTACCACGTCCACCAGTTTTCTTCAGATTGTTTTTCATCTCATTAACAGTTACCCAGAATATGGCGTCAGCTAAACATTCCACTTAGCAGCTTTAATTAGAAAAAAGAATTCTAACATATACTTGACTCAGAAGTTCTTCATTTTGTCATCACCTTAATTAGAAAAGTTTAGATTGAAATATCTGAATACTTACATATGTATTCCTTTTAGAACATATGCACATATATATCTTCCTAGATGATAAGACATAAATAGAAGAAATGAAAACGATAAAATGTTGTAACATGTAGATCACTAACAGAAGTCCCCAAAACATCAAGCAAATATTGAACAATTTTACAGGTTTTATCAACTTCCTTCCTTTTCAAATCTCCAGGTCCTGCCCTGAGAAGTTAAAATAAAACACATATGTAACGGAATAGAATATTGCCAGTAGTAGACACCCAAGTAAATTCAATTCATTTACAGTAATCGAATCCAGAAAACATTGTAATTTTCAAGGAAAGTTGGTGTAAATAGAACAAGTCCTCAAAGTGAAAGCATCACATTATTCTTCTAGGCTTTGACATCAAGTGCTCTTACTCTTTCCATGCAAATGCAAAGATTGCCATCTGCCCCAAGTTCCTAATTCTGTTACCAGAAAAATACCAACATATTTACACTGAGATGCATCAGAGAATTCTAATTGTCTTATGAGACAGGAATTTATGACCTGTTCTATTGCCTTCCAATACAAAAAAAAAATTATTAAATTAAGCCTCCTTATTAGTTCCTTAAACCTATTTTTACAAAATATGTAAATATGTTCTAATTCAACTTCACCACCATGAACAATGTTATTATTGCTTCCTGAGCAATATATTTAGATATATTTACAGAACTGAGACAAATTTGAACTTTTGCTGTAACTATATAATCAGCTGACATCATCGTTCATTGCCGTCTAGTGAGTCATTAACAGAGTCGGCCTCCCTTCAAGCTTTTGTTCACTAGTTCTAGTAGTCAGTACTGTATTTTCCCCCTGTAGTAAGGATTGCAGTTGTAGTCTAGAGATGCTTTCTTGTTTCCTTTAGTCATTCTTGATGTATTTGTCATCATTCTGTAAGAAAAACTATCTGTAAGAATGATAACTGTGAAGTCTGGTAGAAATCTACTCTGAACCAACTTTGTCTTGCAGTTCTTTATTCAAAAGGCTTTTTAATACTACTTCAGTCTCCTTGTTTGTTGTGTGTCTCTTTAGGGGGTTGACATCATGGTTTTTAACATTGATGGTTTGAGTGAATCTAGAAATTCATCCATTTCTTTTACAGTTTTCAACCTCATGGAGTGCAGAGTTTTTTAAATATTTCCTTAAAATTACTTTGAATTTCTTTGGTGTCTCTTGTTATGTTTCCCTATTCATTTCTGTTTCTCTTACTGTTGATTCTCTCTTTGTTTTAGGCATTTGGGACAAGTGTCTGCCTGTCTTGTTTATTTTCTCAAAGAACCGACTCTAGGATTCACTGATTCAGATATAAGTGAGTATATACCATTTGAGTCTTTCTGCTTCTGGGTTAACTCACTCATTATGATCATTTCTAGCTCGTTCCAATTATCCACAAATTTCAGGAATTCCTTGTTTTTAATAGCTGAATAGTATTCCATAGTATATATAGTCACTTATATCTGCATATTAGCCCAAGGGGCATATCCCACAAAAGCCTTCACTTACCGGGAAACTGGAACAGAGGGGAGGATATCATATTGGGACTCTAGATGAGAGAAGCATGGGAGAATAGCAAAGTAGAAGGATCCAGATTGTCCTAGAAACCTACAAGTAGAACATTATGATAGGCAGATTTGGGCCCAGGGGTCCCACTCAAACTAAGGCACCAGCCAAGGACAATATAGGTGGTAAACTTTAAACCACTACCCAGATCTAGCCAATGGGCAGAACATTCTCCACAGTAGAGTGGAGAGTAGGATATGACTTTCTCATGTACTCTGGTGCCTCACATTTGACCATGTCCCCTGGAGGGGGAGACCTGGTGGCACTCAGAGGAAGGACAGCAGGTTACTAAAAAGAGACTTGATACCCTATGAGCATATACAGGGGGAGGTAATCCCCCTCAGGAACAGTCATAGGGGAGGGGAATAAGGGGAAAATGGGAGGGAGGGAAGAGTGGGAGGATACAAGGGATGGGATAACCATTGAGATGTAACAAGAATAAATTAATAAAAAGAAAAAAAGATTCACTGATTCTTTTTCTTGTTAGTTGCATCAGTAAGTCATTTATTGCACCTTTTAATTTTTTTTTTAAATGCAGGCCCTGGAGCTACAAACTTCCCTCACAAGACTGCTTTCATTATGCCCCAGAGATTTTGTTATGTCTTGCTTTCATTTTTATTTAATTGCAGCATTTATTTTTTCTTTCTTGGTTTCTTCTTTGACTAGTCATCATTCAGCAATGAGTTGTTCAGTGTCTGAAAGTGTATATATTTCTTTTAGATTTATTTACAGTATGATGAAGTGACTATTTTGCTCATTATTATTTACCTATTTTAAGTTAACTTACAAAGTAATGGGTTTTGTTATGGAATTACAAACATAGATGTCCTTGGGTTTTGTTATTATTCACTCCCCTTATTCACTATCCTCTCTGGACAGCTGTGCTCCCTTCTCCTCACTGCCACATTCCTTGTTTTCATACAATCATCATTATATTTTTATGCCTTAGGACTTACATCACTTTCTTCTGCCCTGCCTCAGAAGACCCATTCTATCCTCACAGCTTCCTTTCCACTTCCATGACCTGCTGTATGAGTACATGAAACACAAATATAACTCTTTAGCCTACTCCGTAAGAGAAAACATGGAGGGTTTGCTTTTTTGAGTCTGGCTTATGCTGCCTAAGCTAATGTGTTCTAGTTCAATCTAGCTTCACCCCCCCACACACACACACACATCATATGTTTTACTTATGTCTACACCAAATTCTCTTGTGCACACAAGCCACATTTTTATACATTTATATATGTGAACAGACATCTTGTCTGTTTCTGTTTTTTTTTTTTTTTTTTGAATTCGGTAGCAGGAAACTTTGATGTGTAGATGTCCTGTGGCATGTCAATGTGGGATCCTTTAGGTAGATTCTGAATGGTGATATAGCAGGGTCATCTGGAAGTCTAGTTTTAATATTTGAGGCATCTCTGAAGGAGAGAGAGATAAACCTGTTTTTTAGGATTCCAAGTGCGGGATTGGAATGGTCTCATGAGAGAACAGGTGAGGTTAATTCACTAAAAGAGCAACCACCTCATTCAGGAGCTTAATTATTGCCAGCTGAAAAGATTCCGTGAACTGACTCTGGGAGGAGATATATAAATGAGCCAGAACTGGAGGCGGGGCTTTTTGGAGACTTGGGATAGATGTGGCTGTTCATCGCTGCACTTCAAGACGCTCCTAGAGAGAACCGCTCGAGGGAAGGCTTCCAGGCTCCGGCTCCTGCTGAGGTTCTGGGTTCTGCTTATCCCAGGTTCCAGCAGAAGAAATCCTACGGGTCACATCCGGAGAATCATTCCTCAGAACTGATATCCTCAAGGTTTATTATTGTGTCCATTAATCCTCATTTCCTATTGTTTTGGTTAGTTGGGTTATAAGTGACGTATGCTTGGTCACTAAGTTGTTAATAAAATATATTGGTTAATAAAATTGAGCCTACACACCTCCACTGAGAATCCTATGATGGTTTTTCCATTTTACAGTGTCATCAGTAAAGTATGGTTCCTCTTTTTTCACACTCCTGAGTCCAGTTCTTTTTAAAAAATAATCTAAAATATTTTATTTCACTTTCAATTAATATACAATTTGCTTTCATATAACTATTTTCCCTATAGAAATGCTCTGATAATTGTAGATATAGTTTCCACTTCAATATCAAGCAAGTAATTATAAGTGAAGAAATTAACGTATCTGTAAGTTACTATTTATATTTTAAATGACCTAATGAAAAATAGTAGGATTTCAGCAAGAGTTTATCATTGAAAATAACTCAGGAATAAGGTGGGCTGCAGTAGATGACAAAAATTAGTATTAACACGTGTTAGCATAAAATACTAGTATATAAATGCTACAACTCCCTTTAATGCAGCATCAAATATTTTTCATTTTGTTTTTCCTGAATATACCAGTGCTTTCTTTCCCTACATAATAATTTCCAAGTTGTTTCAACAACTCTGAGTAATAGAAATATGCATTAATTCTCTATAGATATCAGAAAAGTATAGCAGGTTTGAAATATAGATATCCCTTTGCCCAGCGCCATGGGATATTAAATCAGACTCATTTCTCTTCATAACCCATAATATAATATGAGTCATTAAGTTCAATTAATTCTCCTTCTGGAAGTATATCAATTCATCTTTCACTCTTCTCTCTGCCATTGTTTTAATTGATGTCCTCAGATCATTCTTGTTGTAGACTTGATAGGTCTAATTTTGTCCTTGTCACAAGCACGTTCCTTCCTGGATCTGAAGCAAATCTCCTTAGACCATTGTGGTGATTGTGTTGACGCTTCTATTGTTTGGTTATCTATAAACTTATTTTTTATGAATTGGCTACACTATGTCAACTCTGTCAGTCAATGTTAACTGACTATTATCAAAGGACTTAAAGTCTAATGGTACTGATCCTAATCATGCTTAGTAATATTTATGAATTATGTGAGATCAAGGTATCTTCCTTAGATTTTTCTCTTTTTCCTTTTTTTTTTAACCTAATTTTTTTTTTTTTGCAGGATCTCTCTATGTAGCCCTGACTTACCTGGAACTCTTTGTGTAGACTAGGTGGTATCTGGGAATCTTTGCAGATCAATTGGCCTTAGACTCATGGAGAACTGCTTACACCTGTCTCCTGAGTTCTGGGACAAAAGACATGTACTGTTGTACCCGTCTGAGTCTTAGAATTCCTATAACGTCTCATAATGAATTCTGAAGGGATTGGTTCAATGAGAAATATCCATCTGGAACACTTAGATTTTTGCAAACCACTTTGAGAGTTATTAATAATTATTGTTTTCATTGCTTAAATAAAAAACATTTTAAGATATTTTGCAAAGAAAGGAACATGCCCTTACAAGAAGTTTAATTTAAAGTCATATATGATGTAAAGAATGCTTCAAGTATTTCTTTGAATGATATGTAATTTATGAATTATATAAAATAGTTTATATAAGTATAAACATAATGTTTGCATAATCTATATGCTCAAAGGTGATGAAATATGCATCGAGACATACAGTTACCATGCATAAAAATAAAAAAATCAATCATAAATCCCCTAACCATGACTTCACACACATTTGATCTTATAAAGAAATTAAAAAATTTTTTACCTTATTAGGTATGATCCATTGCTTAGGTGACAGCCAAGAGTATAAAACATTCATAGATTCACGTTCTCAGGAGAACCCAAGAGTAATCAAGGGAGTACAAGGGAAATTTGGGCACAAATTTTCTGTATCTGTTTATGTGATAATCACCCATCTCACTACAAAACTTGCCAGAGAAAGAAAAGATCAATTTCTACCAGATGATAATTTCCTTTATCTCTCAAATGCACCCCACCTGTGCACTGCCTGCTACTGTTACTTCATAGACGTTTGTTTCTTTATAAGATGCTTGCAGACAAAACTAAACAGTTTTTGTTTCCTATATTCCTCTGTCCACATTATCTTCTACACTGATGTCAGAGGAATTTTTTATTAAATATTTTTATTTTAGACATATACATTTATATTATTACACATATATACAATAAACTACCTACAGCAAGAAGAACCATAAAACAATGAGGAATTATATAAATGTTACATCCTTAGTGTTTTGGCTATTTGTATTTGGCAGCGTTGAAGAAAACATTTTCCCTATCTTGGTTTGTCTAAATTTCTGAATGTAAATCAATACCTGTTATATCTCGTCATTATCAATTTAAAACATCTATCTAGACCTAAAAACACCTTAACCCCAAACAATTAAGCTTAATTAAAAAAAACTAAACTATCTGGTCTTCAACCCTATCAGAGATTTGAGAAGGAATAAAATTATTTACCTGAGTGCAGTTTGGATTCTGAAATTCCTGTGCTTCAAACCTTTCAGAAGCTTTTACCATCTCTGGGATGAAGTAGGATGAAGGTGAGAGTTGCCAATAATTTGGCCATGACAGCTCTGCCACTTCACCTCCTACCCCTGCCAGTTTGTGCTTGTGATCCACTCTTCCCCGACACATTGCAGGCTTGCTATATTGGCCTCCATTCCTTCTCTTGTTCCACATCACTTTCCTGCCTGAAAGGAAGAAACTATATGAATCTCAGCCCTCATATTCTTGCCATTATCATCCTGGCTCCAGCAGGAATGAAAGTGCCTCTGGAGTATAAAAGTATCTACAGTGGCCTTAGATATGTTTTGTGTTCTCGTAGAACTCAACTATCCCCTTATGCCCATGAGCAATTATAGGTGTGTACATTAAAGGTCCTGCAGTCAGTTAGCGCTACCCTCTTATATTCTAACATGTATTGGCTGCTTCATCCCATCATTGCAGTTATACTATGATGTACTATTCAGGGCACGATAACGATTATATGAGACACATATTGCTGGTGTCTGTATACACATTGGAAAACTGGAGGATCTCAGAAAATATAATCTTCTTCCCAACCTCCTTTCTTTTTTTTATTTCATTTTATATCTTTTCATTAATTTATTCATATTACATCTCAATTGTTATCCAATCCCTTGTATCCCCCCAATCCTTCCTCCCTCCCACTTTCCCCCTACTCCCCTCCCCTATGACTGTGACTGAGGGGGACCTCCTCCCCCTGTATATGCTCATAGGGTATCAAGTCTCTTCTTGATAACCTGCTATCCTTCCTCTGAGTGCCACCAGGTCTCCCCCACCAGGGAACATGGTCAAATATGAGGCACCAGAGTACATGTGAAAGTCACACCCCACTCTCCACTCAACTATGGAGAATGTCTTGTCCATTGGCTAGGTCTGGGTAGGGGTTTGAAGTTTACGGCCTGTATTGTCCTTGGCTGGTGCCATAGTTTGAGCAGGACCCCTGGACCCAACCAACCTCCTTTCAATAAAGAGGAAAATGTCTTTATTGATTTTAATAAAAATAAATTAATATCCCACATGCTTGATACTGTAAATCTGTTTAAAATTTATAAAGAGAGATTCCATAGGTCTTAGAAGTAAACTACAACTCTTGGTTTTACTAAGTGTCTATGTTATCAAACTGCCTTTTAAATACATCTGATCATTTCTATTGATTAATGTTGTTAGTCTTGATCAGAAAGGGCACATTTTGCAGTAACTACGAAATTCATAGCTGCTCAAAGTGCTGAGACTATGTGCTATTATCTGCTCAGCCTTAAATGAGAACTTTATTAACCTCAAGGGAAAAAATATTTAAATGAAGGTAATAGACAGAAGAGGGGCAGGGACGTGATAAAGTCCTATCTTCTAGATGAGAATTGTGTGTCTATGAACTAACATCAGCAGTGCTGAGCTATATGAGTCATACACAAAACGGATCCCACCAACATCAAGTCATGGACTGGGGAGAGAGTCCTGTGTCCCACCCATTCCTGGGGAACTATTGGCAGGCAGGAATTACAGGGAGAATGTAGAGACATTTTATTCAGTGTTTCAGCTACTGGTAAGTTGTCCTTGCTTCTGTAAATAACCCCCACATATCCTCTTATGAACAATGCTAGTTAAGACCAGTGGGTCACGAAAAACGACATAAAGTAGAAGGGGACCTAGTTGGTAAGAACAGCAGATTTAATGGGCAGTGTCAGTGTGTGGCTAGCATAATAAAAACATATTATACATATGTTTTATATTACCTAAAACATCATAACTGAGTTGAAAGGACCATTAGTCAAATATAAAATATCAAGGAGGCACAATTTACATATGCTTCTTCTCAGGTGAAGTACCATGGTGTTTTCTTTTACGTGAGTGGTATTCTTTACATCACTTGACTCCTTATGTTGTCATTTGATAATGTTTAGAGGCAAAGTACTTCTAAAATGAGCTTTTCCATAGATGCCCATGTGCCCCCTCCCTGGGGCAGAGAACATTTCTGGTCTGATCTCTGGGATTACTGCATTTCTTTCTTAAGATGCGTCTGATTCACGTATAGCTTATTCTCTTGAGCAACAGCACAACAATGTAATAGAAATCCATTGCTTTGTTAACTTTCATTGACGTTTTGTTTCTTCTTTTTAATGGTTTCTCTGTTTACTGCAGAAGGTGAGCTCAGTCTCATGCTGCTCCACCTTCAGTCGCCCAAGTGCAAAGACTGCAGAATTGCCCTACCAGCCGGGCTTAACTTTACAGCTGCTCTGCGTCTCAGTGCATCTCAGTATTTCTGTAACATTTTTCCATCTAAATTGTGAATGGGTTGCACAAATCCTGTCATTATGAGAAGGTCATTTTAGCCCTTTGCAACACTCTGTTTAAGTCGAACATGCTAGCTTTCCATTCAGTTATTTTTCTTTTAACCTTAGGCCTCTTGTACATAGCAAAGGTCCATAGGTCTGTTACACAGGTTTATAAAAATCCTGTTTCCAGTGTATAGGTCGGGAAAGATGGAAGAACATGTATACAATCCATGCCACAAAAAGCCCTTTTTTCTTAATTCACAGATAGGCATCAGTAATGAAGAAAAGTATTAGATTCATCAGGAGCCTTTCTCTGTGGCTCAGGGAAAGGGAAGAGTGTGGGTGGACTCCTCTCTACAATGTCTCATTTGTTACATAAGCTCATGGGCACTGAAAGGCCTTCACTTTGGGCTTTACATGTCATCTATAGTATGACTTTCTAGCAACAAAAATAGAGAGGCATCCTGTTGTAGGATGGGTTAAAGACAAAGTCTGGTTCTTCTCTAGATTACTGTCTATGGTAGGAAAGAATGTTCTTGAACATTCTGTTGTTACCTTTAGATCTGTCACCAGGACCCAGAGCACAATGGCCATGGACATCTGGAGACTGGTTCTCTTGCAAATGTGAGATCTGAGACTAGTGAGTCTCACTTAGCAGAGACCCACCCTGTGCATCCTCCCCTCAACAGCCCCAAGGAGAACTCTAGAAAATCCCCTTCTATGTTTGAGAAAAATGAAGATACTCATGTTAGGTTGCTTGCTTTAACTACTTTAGCTTCCCATTACTTTTTTCTTGTGTTCTATAAAATGACCAAGCAGCCCAGGATGATTTTTTTTTGTAGATAGAATTGTGTCAGAGAATGTTCTTTTACCTTCTGAAGTGGAAAGTGGAGAAGTGAATTGTTAAACTTACCTTCAATGATGAACAAATACAACAAGGAAAGTTGTCTTCTTGATAAAAGAGAATACACCTATGACATTTCTAAAATACCACTATATGCTCAGGCTTTATGTGGAAGACAGTCAAACAGAGATCTGCTTATACGAAGGCAACCATGTGATGCATAGAGAGGCTTTGCATGCTAATGGAATATGGAAATGACACCATTACTGTCTGTTCCGTTATTAACCCCCTGTCCTAGTTCAAGCAGATATGTTGAACATTTAAAAAGTGAGCAATCAGCAAACAAGTAATCACACACAACACAGTTACCCTGAAGATGGAATAAGTTCTTTTTCCATTAGGTATAGAATTATTCATTATTTTGTTTTTTTTTTCCGACGAGTGAATTAAAGAGCAGAGGCGTGTGAAGAGCGAGTGCTGGCGTGACTTCTATGAGATACTCCTTGTTACATGTGGTACACAGCTCCTAAAGGTCACGGGACTAATTAGTGGCATGTTGATGACAAAAATTCAGTGCTCCTGACTCACTAACCAAGTCTGTTTTCTGTAGGTAAATCTATGACTTCCTTCTTATGGCGGCTTTCGAATTTTTACTTGCATGCAAGATTGCAACTTTTTTTCTGTCTTTAGTATATTAAATATAAAAAAAAACACTTGATTGTGAGCAGCTTAATTTCACCTATTCACAGACTCAGTTTCTACAAGGCACAGCAGAAGCATCTTGCAGAGTCTGTTTTTGTGTCACTTTGCCATTATAGTACATAAAATATATTGTTTTATTTGTGCTGGGATTTTGTGTGCTTGCCCTGATAGGCTGAAAATTCCACAGAGAATTTAACAACCATCATCTGTCATTTACAGCTTAAGGACCTTTGACATACCTTTTCATGATTACATAGGGAGGTGTTGTAACCTTTCAAACTCAAGACCTAATAGTGAGCACAAAATTTGAAAACTAAGTACCTCATCTTGGTAGTTGTTGAATGTGTGTGTGATGTACTTTGAAGTAAACCATTGATTATTTGTATATTATTTTAGAACTGATTGTTAAGGCTAGAGGGTCAAAATCCACATTCATGTCACCGTGTCCATTGTCTTTCATGTTCAAAAAGAAGACAAATGAGAAGAAAAAGAGAAACTGTCTGATGTTGGTGAATTAAATGAGAATACAATTATTACTCCATGTCTTCACAAAAGACATTTTGTAACATTTAAGATTTCTGCTAATTGCACGAGGTACATTATCATGCAAAAGAATGTTAGTGAAGGTTGAAAAGGACAAATCAACTATTCTCGTACATCACCATAATTATGCAGCCCCATGTTCGAACAATTACATCTATGTAGACCCACTGTTAAAATCAATGTTACTTGTACAGCTAGTCCTTAATCAATGAAATCAGTCAATTTCCCATGGTCACATCCTTCTTCTTAATTAAGACAGTGATATCTCTGGAGCACAGGGTCTCCAAGAGATAAATAAGTACAGAGGTTGGGAAATGTCAAAGAGGTGACTCCCGATTTTACTCCTGACGAACTTGGGAGGAAATAAGACAGTTCCTTCAGTTCAGGGAAGCAGCACAAGCTCCTAAAGCGATGGCTTAGCATTCATTAAGAAAAGAGCAGGGAGTTGTGTCTGACAGAAATAGCCCTAATGAGCATAGAAGGTTTTCACTGTGCATATCCTTCATAGTCATACTCAGAATTATGAAGGTTGTGCCATCTAAGCCAATTTTAATTAGAGTGAGCATGGACCCCTTTGGACAGTTAGCCTTTCTTTCCAAAATCCATTTCAATATGGTGTCATTTTGTTGTCATAATCAAAATGGCAAAGTGATGGAATAACCTACTTAAAATGTCTGTGGTGTTAAAGCAGATATGGCAAACAGCCTCTAATGACACATGTAATAAGGGTTTACCTGGGGGACTTTGACAGCATGCTCTGTGTTGTCAGTGGGGCAAGAATAATGATAGAGGTGATGGTCGAACTCTTCAAAGATGCACTTTTGCCTGGCTGTTTCACCAATTGGCTGTAAAAGTTCCTTTCATTGAAAAAGAAACCCTTGCAAGAAAAAAATTGAAACAACTCTATTAAAAATAGAAAATGTAGACATCCCACAGTTTCTTTAAAATAAGATTCATATCGCAGACTAGCGTGGAGTCATAGGCAGGTAGTATTCATCTTATCCATGTTTTTTGACCATAGGAAAAAAACCTTAGTTTGACCAAGCAATTAAAAGGAAGAAAACACACACACACACACACACACACACACACACACACACACACAAAAAAAAAAAAAAAACCACAAACACACTATATATATATATATATATATGTATGTATGTATGTATTCTATATAAAAATATAGTCATTCTTGTCTACATATAGAAAATATAAAAATAGTTAACTTTTAGAGGTTGTACAGTGACTCAGAACCTGCAAAACTCTTGCAGCAGACCAGAGAGTTCCATTGACAGCATCTAGGTTGGGCTGCCTACCACTGCACTGCATGTAACTCCAATTTCATGGAATCTAATACCCTCTCTGGCCTCTGTAGTCACTTGCACTCATGTATATAAGCCACACAAAGACACATAAATACATATAATTCAAATTTTTAAAATTTTTATAATATGGCTCTCTATATGAATATGAAGAGATGATTGCTAATCTTCCTTATGTATCTCTGTCTTTAAATATCATTTTCAAAAATATACCAGAATATTAATATGTGATAATATTTATTTGAATAAAAACCATGAGTATATATGTTGAATAACTTAATGCAGAATACATTGATACATACTATTATCCCAAGGATTTTCTTTCCCTCTGTTGCCTAAACTTCAGCCACAAATAAATGTGTCCATAATGTAAATGAGTAAAATTAGTTGCTTTTAAAAGCATAAAAATGTGCTATCTGTCACATTTTAAATCTATAAAGACGTTTTAAATTTTAATTTGTAACAAAAATAAAGTAGCTGCAAAATGAGAAAACAACAGATTTTGTACACATATGTCATTGGTTTTAAAGGAAACTGACTGATCAAGTTATTGCTTAAATCATCTAAATTTTAATTACAATGTAATTGTGGGACATTAGATAACTGAGGATCTGTTTACTCGCTGTATAATTCACAATGCTAGCTTTAAAATACCTTAAGGAGAAATCAACCCTAATGGATTAGAAGGACAATTACTCCTTCTTAAGTTTGCAAATACATTTACAAACTCCAGAGGTCTCCCTCATATTACGTGTTAGAAAAAGATGGGCAGTGTTTAAAACACTGATCCATCAGGAGTCTCGGCGTCTGAAGATTGTAAGTGTCAAGGCAGAGAGGAGGCACCAGAGTTTCCATAACAGTACTGGTGACAGAAAAGAAGAAAGTAAATCCCTATAGTGTAAAAATAGACAAGTAGGTTAATAGGTAAAAGTGAGGGCTTGCTTATGTTCTTCTACTCTAGCTCAACTCTTGTTTGTTTGTGTTTTTTATTGGTCTTCACTGTAAGCTAACATTGGCTGGAGAGATGGCTAAGGGTTTACAAGTACTGGCTGTTCTTCCAGGACCCAGATTCTGTTCCCGACACACACACGGGGACTCACAACCATCTGTAACTCCACTTGCAGGGCATCTGATGCCTTCTTGCCTTCACATATGTGGTGCACAGACATCCATGGATGCAAAATAATCATGTATAAAATTATTAATAAAAGATGTTAATAAAAACAATTTCAAAGTGAAGTGAACTTAAATGTTGTGCTGTAAACAAGGTCAGTTTGAGTAAAAATATCTTCTCGCCACTCCAAATGACAATCACTAATTTGGACTCTGTGTGGCTAGAGCTGGCTCCTAAGGGCCTTCTGAGTGCCCTTAATCAATGGAGAGAGGGAGAGAGGGAGAGAGGGAGAGAGGGAGAGAGGGAGAGAGGGAGAGAGGGAGAGAGAGGGGGGAGAGAGGGAGGGAGGGAGAGAGAGAGAGAGAGAGAGAGAGAGAGAGAGAGAGAGAGAGAGAGAGAGAGAGAGAGAGAGAGAGAGAATTCTATTCTTAGAATTAATCACATATAGAAACTAAATGTTGAGTGAGGGCGAGTGAGAAAGGTAAGACACTTACTCCTAGCTCCTCAACTTTGCCACCTACAACAGAAAGAGACTTAGATTATTTATATATTTGAAGAGGGTTCTAAGTGTTTGAAAGGCAGAGTGAGAGGCTGGGGCTGATATCTAAATGGATAAAAGCACTTGCTGGAACAGGGTGAGGATGAAATCTCAAATCTCCTGAAGCCAAAGGAAAGTTGAACAGGCCTAGTCTCTCTGTGCTGTGTTTCCAGAACTCAAGGAGCAGAGAGAGTGGAACACTTGCCTAAACCAGAGAGATAGACTAGAGAAACAGCAGGAACAGGAACAGGGCTCTGTGAGAAATCCTTCCTCTGTAAATAGAGCTAACAGTGACCTAGGCAGACAGTAACTTCACTGTCTTATCTCCAAGGACATGTGCACATTCATGCATGCACACTCTATACATGTACAAACACAGAGAAAAGTATGTGTCCGTGTATGCATACAGACATGAGCATAAACAGTTCCATGATAGCAAAAGACCACACTAATAAAGGCCACTTAGTTGTCAGCCAAGCATGTTATTTGTATTTAAATAATTAACTAAAATGTGTAGTGAAGTGGAGATCAAGTTATAACCTAATAAGGCCTAGAGGCAGAGCTTCGTACGTAACAGACTTGCTGCTCTTGGAAGATATTTACACATACATGTAATAACACACATCTATACATCTCTTTATAAATGTGTACATGGATATAAGGAATACAGCTGTGTACATGGAGTAAGGACTGACTCCATGGCCTACTAAGCTAAACTCTCATGTTGAGGAAGGAATTGCTTGCCTACAGCAGGGCGGGAAAGTATGGCCTGACAGAGCAGTCAAGTTAGACACAAGGGAGACAGAGCTGCTGTCTTCTTGTCTTTATGGTTTGAATTGTTTTGGCAAAAAAGATGCAGCAGTTGTGAGTGAAGCTGGTGAACAGGCAGGAAGAAGACCTAAAGAACCAGTGATGACAGGTGACACAGTTTTCCCAGATGTCAGGTGTGTTTCGTATGTTCTTCCCTCCAACAAAAATGGCCATTCGTGAGAAAGCCACACAAGTCTGAAGCAGCTTCCTTCTCGGTCCTGAGGGAAGTGATCCAGTCTGTCCTGAAGGAGTCTGCTTAGCAGGGATCCTGCTTACCAGGAGAATAGAACTGATTATTTTCACCCTTCTTCCTTCTGCCTTTTATTCTGTTTTCTTTTGAGTAAATGCACTTGAAGAGTCATTGATTTTTCTGTGGGTATGGAATACAGTACAATAGCTTCATATCACCTGGTGCTGTAATGCCCAATTCTCTGACATTGTGGTTCTCTGTGAATAGACTCTTCAGTCCTTGTTATTCCAATGCTGGGTGCCTATACCTCTGCATCTAAAGACAATAGGCCAGATTACAGTAATCCAAGAGTGACACAGAAGCAGATGCTGCCGGGACACAATGGATTGTAATAAGAACATGAATACCCGTTAAATAACTCTAAGGTCACTTGTTGAGTGTAACTTATGGTCACAATGAACCAATTATATCTACAGTGAGAGGAAGCCATTTGTTACACCTTATAGGATAAAATAACCATCATGCAGCAAGAAATGACTGATTATCTGTAAAAAAAAAATAAAATGACTATTCAGTAGGATAAAAGCTAACTCAACATAAAGATGATAAAATGGTACTATTATGAATTTATTATTTCCTATGTGAGACCTTAATAGAAGAAGTAAGGTTTGCAAACTATCAGCATCCTCGTGGAAATGCACAATAATACGACTGTTGTTCAATTTTAGAGAAACAAGAAAATGTAAATTACTTCCACCCAACATCACATGGATTTAGAATATGAAAAAGTAGAAACTTTAATGCTAAAAGTGACTTAAGTAAATCAATACATCTTCCAAATGTATTTTGTTCATTAGAAGTAAAAAATCCAATACAATATTTTAAATCTCCCAAAAGTAGTTCTTTAGTCATGTTATATGATGCCTCTTGAATTTTCATATACAACATGTTTGCTCTGTGATGTGACCATTCATGCTACTCAGTTCATTACAAAACATGAGTGTATTCATTGTCACTCCATACAGAATTAAGAATTTTTATGTTAGCCTTTACTTAACTCATATAGGAAAATGAGATTAAAATTAATAAACAAAATGGATGTATTAAAATAGACTCTGTGCTTATTCTGTTTTCTTGTCAGATTGTGTAAAGGAACTATAGTGTAAGGAGGTTATAGAGAAAAAGACAGTGATCAAAATGATAGGACAGTGTCAAGTCTTCCCAGATCTCTGCCAGTAAACTCTTTACCACGCCCAGGCCTCATTTTCTAGTCTATATAATGGAGGAATGTCCACTTTTGATATGGATGATACTTGATAACAAAAGATTAACTCTAGAAGGATTTATTGAAGTTGTAAAAGGACCTTCATTGATTCTGCTAAACCATACATATTGATAGTGTTAAAAATAATGTTATTTTTAATAATAATCATATTATGGATATCTAATCAATAGAATTGTTCCCTATAAGTAGCATCTACTTACTTGATCAAGCAAAAGAAAATTCATTCTTTAAACCAAAGTTCTGAGGTAATAAAGGGTTTTAATTATCAGTAATCAAAAAAAAATACAGCATAGGGATGGAGAGATAAATTAGTGGATAGAGCCCTTGTTTAACAAGTGAGGACTTGAGCTTCAACCCCAGATTCAGTGCAAAAGCCCAGCCAGAGTAGCAACCACATGTCATCCCAGTATGTGGGAGACAGAGATAGGGCCTCTCAAGATAATATGGCTACCAACACTAGCTGTTTGTAAAGCACAAGCTTCACATGGAAGAACCAGCTTTGATAAATAAGGTAAATAACAGTGCATAAAATGCATCACATGAGCACAAACATGTGCAGGCATCCCTCATACAGTCATCAACTGCAAGCAAGAAAATATACCTAGTACACACAATACATACACAAAAAAATGAAGATTAAAAATTAGAAAACAGTATAAATCTGAACCAACCTTTTATAAGAAGAAAATTAAAATCAATGTGAGCAGAAGGGAGACTAAAGGCACTGTGAACAGTACAACCATAAACATAATGACAGCAGGATTCTGAAGGGCCTTTTGTGAAGAAGAGGAGCACCATGGGTAAGGCACACAAAGTGTTTGCTTGTATAAGTAATGAACAGTGTATTGGCAGGCATATACACGTAACAAAATCACATTTTACTATGAAAGACAAAGACAGAAACAGACTGAGTGCACTTGAGGAGAATGATTCTCTCCACGACTCTAAGTCTGTGCGCACTAAATCTATTTGGGTTGGGTTTGAGAAGCTTTCACTGTAGGATAAAAAATGGTGAAAAAGAAATTGTAGTTATTTAATATTTGTAAAAAATTATAATACATGAAAAAACTGTAGTCGGGATGTGTTTTCACAGTGCTCTCTGCATAGGAACAGAGAATTAAGAATAAAAGCCACAGCAGCTCTGGGGATTACAGAAGATATTTTTCAAGTTTGGAAGCAGATGTTCCTCCTTATGTGGTGTCTACGTGCTTTTTGTTCACTTTGGCTACATCACCACCAACCTGACTTGCTGCTAATGCAGTAGAATCACCCACTGAACAACCAACTGTACTGTGTCACTCCTTTATAAACCGTCTAACTATGACATAGTGCTCTTGAGCTACCTTCTAAGGCAGTAAAAGAAAGAATGAGGTCAGGACACTCTAAACACAATGGCAACTCCCTATTCCTTATGACAGAGAAATGGTTCACAACTTAGAGACTCTCACTTCCATTTTTTACATTAATGCAGATAGAAATATTGATTTTTAGCATGTACAATGCAAATATAAATTCAGTCTAATTTTAAGAAGATTTTATAGATAAAAAAGCTTAAATTGCCCCACCAACTGGTCTTTTGAAAATTTAGGAAGGTACTAGTAATTTTCCCTCAAGAAAATTTGTCTTAGGAAATGTTATTTCATGGCACCGACATCAATTACTTTTGTCATTTTTAAAAATGAAATGCAGAAAGGACAAATTACAAATAAGCATTCTTGGGGCAATACAAGTGAAACACTTCTTAAATCGTTTACTTTTTAAAGAGTGTAAGATTACAGACATGTAACCCCAGTGTCCACCCCAGCATTTGTTATTAATGTAAAATTTATGCAGAAACAGAAACAAGTCTAATTGTATAACCTGAAGAATTCACACCGGAATAAACCAACCAGTTATAAAGGCACCGTCACAATTTTAATCACCCTCTACCCTCAATCCAACCCCCACTTCCTATCCAGTAAGAAACCATTCCCCTGATCTGCAGCTAAAAACTATTTATTGTGTACAGTTGAGAATGTGTCATAACTGGGTTCTTAAATCATAAACTTTTTTTCACAGTTTTTTACAATCAACATTATTTCTCAAGTTGTTTTCATGATTCTTCCAAATTTACCGATAGTCCAGCTGTTTTAGCTAGGCTCAGAACATCATTTTTCTAATCCCAGCATTGGAGAAATTAATTCATAAGTCTCAGGAGTTCATTGCCATCTTCAGATATATGATGAGTTCATGGTTTCTCTGGGATTTATATAAAAGCTTGCTTCAAAACATGAATGTATACACACACACACACACACACACACACAAAGAGAGACAGACAGACAGATGATAAATGGAACAAGAGACTATCTACTAAGACGTGTTCATCTTTACCGATTTTTTTATATTTCAGAATAAACTTATTTTAAGACAAATCTTTTATTTGTATTTATTATTACTGTTATTGTTATTATCTACAGATTATTTCCATGTAATTATTTCTATTTAATACAGGTATGCTTACTTTACCTCAGGTCAGTATAGAAAAAACTAATATCTGGACAACATAGTCAGGATTTTCAAAAATTCCTTTATTCTTTAGAATTTCCTACATGTATACAGTCTAAAGGTAATTGTTTCAAGAAACAATGTGTGAGATGAAGAGATGGCCCTTGGTAAGTGAACCGTGCTCCAGTGAAAGGCCATACATCAAAGAATATATTGGCAGTACCAAGTCTAAATAATGACCTTTTTAATGATGCAATGTTGGCTGATATAGTGGTTTGAATGATAAAGACCCTGATAGACTAATTATTTTAATGTTTGGTCTCCTATTGATGGAGTTGATTAGAAAGAAGTAGAAGGTCTGGCTTTTGTGGAAGAGGTGTATAACACCAGGGTGGACTCTGAGGTTTCAAGAGACCATGAAAGTCTCAGTGAACTCTGCTTTGTGAATCAAACTGCATCCTCTAGATACTGCCAAAACACTATGTCTGCCTGTGTAATGTCATGCTCATTACTATAATGATCATGAAAATAAACTTTTTTGTAAGTTGCCAGTAAACTCTTATAAGTTGTCTTGATCATGGTGCCTTCCCCCAGCAATTATAAAGTAACTTAGATAGATAAACAGAGAAAGAAGACATATCTGGGAAGAGTTGGGCAGATCCATGATCAAAATATATTGCATGGAATTCTCAAAAAAACATTAAATTAGAAAAATATGAAATGAAATAGATATATGTACTTTTCTTTCTCACCATTTTTCTAACACAGTAAGTAGTCTGTGACCATGCATTCATCAAACATGATT
This sequence comes from Acomys minous, assembly GCF_964271855.1. Taxonomy (NCBI): domain Eukaryota; kingdom Metazoa; phylum Chordata; class Mammalia; order Rodentia; family Muridae; genus Acomys; species Acomys minous. The sequence goes on from NC_140500.1 coordinate 10,749,313, forward strand.
TTGTTGATTTATCTAATAATTATTTTCTGCAGTTTAACAATCACTTCGCATGTCTTTTTTTCTATAGGTCCAATGGTAAATCACCACAGACTTTTGTGACTTAAAAAACAACAACAAAACAAAACTCATTTTCATAATGTTCTGGAGTACAGAAAGTCCTAAATCTGTCTTTGAACTGAGACCACAGTGTCAGCAGGGCTGGGTTCTTCTCTGGCCTTCAGAAGATCTGTGGTCTGTCTCCTGGTTTCTGGGAAGGTCTGCATGGCTGGGCTTGTAATTTCTCCTGCATATGTTCTCACCTTCTTCCTTCCAAGGCCACATATATTACTATTCATAACTTTCTCCACTTTGCTGTTAAATATACACCCCGTAGGGTGAACAGTCTCAGGAAAACTGAGGGTAAGGATGTGAGCGTCGCTGAAGGATTGTTGGTCCATCCTCAGTACAGCTGAAGACTGTTTGTGATCTAGAGACCAGTTGAACAATAATATAACCTCTATTCTTTGGTTCAACATGAGCTATCATCAAGTGATATTTGGATATTATTTTTAGTTTTAACACATTAAGTGAAACACCTTGAGTAGAAGTAGAAAACGTGATATTTCTAACTAGTTTGTTTTAGTAGAAGGTGATTACAGAGTTTGTATGTTAGACGTTGTGCTTCAGAGAAGTAACACATAGTGAAATAGCCAGGGATTCACACTTAAAGATACATTGATGCCATTGTCCAAGATTAGTGCAGTTACATCTAGTGCAAAGCATAATTTCCTGTAACATTTCAAAAAAGCAAGGGTTGGGCGGATTCAACACTATCTTAAATCACAAATATTCATAGGTATAGATAAATTATTCTAAGACAACGCTCTAGTACTAGGATATAGATAGCATACTGATGGTACAAAAGGCTTGTATAAATGCAACTTGGCTGGTGACTGAGAGGAGGTGAAATGAGAGAGAAATAAGCTGACTCATATAGAAGTGGCTAGTCGAAATAGGTTTAGAACTGTAGACCACACACTGGCAACTGAAGATGAAAATTTCAGCACTCCAGTGAGGTGGTGCTATTAGCATTCCTACAGATGCATTTTGGCTTCTGTGCGAAGAGAAGATTGAAATATGGCGAGTCCCTATGTGGCAGCCTTTTGGAGCCATCTCAGTGGGAGAAACGGAAGTCATGTTGTACATTGGGGTTGGTGGAACTGTGGTAAATTGCAGGGAGATGGGGGTAGGTGGAGCCATTCCTTTGGCAACTAGATTTGGGGAATTTCCAAGATGGATGGGCTATGTAGCAAGAAACTTAAAGAGAAATGTGCACTTCTTGTGTAAGTGTCTACGTATAAAGCAATGGCCTTAATAGGTCAAGTAGCAGAAGAAGGTGACTTGTGGGTGCCTTGATGGAGGTACCAGGCATGTTTTAATGTACATTGCATGTCTTTATAATACTTGCTATTTGTTTTCCCATAACAACTTCATTGAATTTAACTTTTTATTCCTTTGATCTCTATACTTTTTAAATTTGTTTTTACATCTATCTTATTAATAGTAGTAGTTTGAGATTTGCATGACAATAGGCATTAAGATTCTTGAGAGCAGTATCTACAGGTAACCTATGTACATAGAGTAAATGAGGTTGGACTCAGGGATGTCTCCCTTTTCCTTTATCTTTTTCTGTAGGCATGGAGATAGGGGTTGAAAAGAAAAAAAATGGGGGATATAAAAATATATAGATATAATAAAAAATGTATTGAATCTGCTCCTCAACTTAAGACCTTAATTTGTACTCACAAATAAAGTTGTTTTTAATTTATTGGTATAGAATTTTGTATATTGATGCAAAATAAGTTTAATTTTGATACATTGGTATAGAATTCCAATTTAATATTATTCTTCACACAAATTATATATATATATGTACACATACATATATTTAATATAAATTTCTATTCTATACGAGTTATGGTACCCATATAACTCAATTATAATACAAGTTTTACTTCCAATCCATGAAAGTGGTATGCAGGCTACTTCAGATAATTAAGTGATACAAGCTAATTATTAGTTGAGCAAATCATGGTCCTGTCAGTTACTAGTCTATTTTTATCAAAAGAATATATATCCTAGGTTTAACAAATAGATACGATACTATAGCTATATAAGGTAAAATAGTTAGAATGACGTTTAAAAATTTTTTATTTTAAATATGCTTTGACAATAAGACAGGTTAACTCCTAGCATCACTCAGCCTGCCTCAAAGGAAATGATGAGCATCGAATAACTTCCTTATGAAGATGGCTTCAAATGTGGCCAGCCAGCCACACGGCAAATGTCCTCATTTCAGAACAGACAGATTTCTTCCTAAAAATGGGCACGCTTAGATGCAGGCAGAGTCAACAGCCAAACTCTGCCATGAAAGGGTAAGCAAGTCCTCAGTAGTTCCTGCCTCACAAATATGTCTGTCAGATATATTGGGCCAGAAGGCTGAAGATGATGTGCTGTGCCAACGTTAGAGAGTTTTGAGTGACTGCTCAGACAGCAACTTGTCTATGCCAGTTTTTTTTTTCATTTTGGAAGCTGCTAACCTGCACTTCATGTTTACTCAGGTAATTGTTTTATTCCTTCTCAAGTCTCTGATGGGATTGAACACCAGTTAGTTTAGTCTTTCAATTAAGCTTAGTTGTTTAGGGATTAAGATGTTTTTAGGTCCAATCTAAAAAAAAAGAACTTTAAAGAATTTTTGTAACATTTTAAATTAGGATATTAGACTCACCTTTTGCTACAGGTTTGTTTCATGCATATGCGAAGCTTTATATTTTAGATCTTTACTTAGATTATACAAAGTAGTAGAAACTAAAATTTAATGTGTTTGCACACAATGCTTGCTAAAAAAAAGTGTACACATTTAAATCACATAAATAACCTGACTCAAAAAGATTATAAAAGATAAAGTTGTAAGTAGTTGAATCTGGAAAAAGAAAAGACTGAAAGTAAAATAACTTAAATTACTAGCACTGTGTATCACAAATATCAATAAACTAGGTAACTATAATACTGAACACCCATTTTTCAGTCTCTGTCAAGGAATCTGACTAATGGAATGAATGGAACATGCAAACATAGACCAGTTGTATCTGTAAATTCCATGAAAATTTTACACATTAATATAATGAGAAAATTTAGTCTATTGACTGTGCTGTGTTATTAACATGTCTTGCTAAAAAGGAAGGTCTGCTAAGTAAAACGTCCATCTTAGACAGCAAAGAAACAAAACACAGATAGAAAGAATGAAAAGCGTTGGCAGAGGGAGCCATGCTGAGAATCAATCAGGGTAAAAGTCTTAACGTTTTAGCAAACTTTGCTTCTGCCACTCAAACAGGTTATAATGTTCAAGGCTGGAGTGTGATCTATTGCTGGGTTGGTAATGACAGCCAAGTTTGCCAACACAATCACAGCACTACATTATCTAAGCCATTGCTCTGTAAAGTGTTCTGGGATACCTTGACTCTGAAAGGCTATATATCAAGTCTATTATATTTTATTCTGTATGGTGCCTGACTTTGGGCAATGCATATTCAACAAGATGAATAAAAGGACCTCCGGATGTACTCCGTTAATGTGTGTGAGCATGCATTCCCTTACAGAAGATAGGCCCAAGTCCAGCTAAAAGCAAGAAGTTATTGTTTAGAGAAAGTATCGCAGTCTTGAAGGTGGAAACACCAACCTAATAGAGACGCTACAATCACCCCTGCGTCAGATAGCCCTGCCCTCCACTGCCACTAAGAAAGCAAAATGGAGCTTTGCTTGTGGCACAGCAGGGCAACCAACCGCAGCAGCTCCGAGGAAAGCAGTATGTGCTGGGTTTTGTTTTGTTTTGTTTTCAACACGTCTTTTTATAACATTTAGAGAGCTCTGTGATGAAAACTGCTGTGGTAAGCTGCAGTGTGGCGGTGTGGCCTTGGTGTTTTGAGACCGGTGTAAGTACAGAAACGCAGGCATCTCTGGAAAGTAGTTCCTAATGGGACATCTTAAAGAAAGTAGGCAGAGGGCTTTCCAGCGTTGCGTGGTTTGTTTGTTTGTTTGTTTGTTTTTCTTTGTAGAAAGAATTCGGAAAGAGGAGAAGGCAAAGGGCTTATGGGAAGGGTAGTTACAGCAGTTTCTCAAAAAACAGTTTTCTTTTAGGACCTTGGAAAAAGTTACCAAAGTAAAAATGACCATTTTGAATGCAGCAAGTAATTTTACTTTTTTTCTCAGATACTTCAGCTTTCAGTTCAATGAGTCAGTAGAAAATCCTCTAACGATTCAGTTGGATCTTGAGCTAATTGTTTTTATGCCACAAGCTTCTTATTTGCATCCTTGAATTAAGAATACACAACCCTCCTGAGCAGCGAACTGGATGTAGATGACCGAATGTTGCGAGGTTGCACATGACAATCTTACGCTTTGCATTCTTGTGTGTACTTTTCATTTCTTTTGGAAGTAGTTTCCAGAAAAGGCCGTTATGTCTTTTGACATGATTTGGGTAACTGAGATTTTTTTCCTTTGCCACAACTTAAATCTCTCAGCTGTGTCTGCAATGAATTCTCCCCTCCTGTGCCCTAGGCTCCGCCCATTTCTCCATTCCTAGGGTTAGACACACACAGACAGTGTGGTGTTTTCTGTACACTGAAGCAAGCCTATTTTTAAAATATTTAAAAGGAAGTGCTTTAGTTCATGTTTGCACTCTTTTCCTTTTTGTTGAATTACAAATTCTTTTGCGCATTCTTGAATTTGCCTTACTTTATGTAGAATCTGTCCTTAGTTTTTTTGTCACTGATTTGAAGACATCAGTGGTGTTCCTTACCTACTTGTTACATATAGTTTTTCAAGTTCTGACTGTGATTGTGACCAAGTAATGTGCATTTTTTTCCTGTAACTGTGGACAACGCTATGCTTTCTTCTTGATGCTTTTCTAGATTTATTGTTCCTTACAGTTACGCAAAAGAAAAAAAAATTGGTGATACTTTTGGTGAATATAATGTGAAAATCTTATTGAAATATGAGTATATTGGAAATATATAGATGCACAGACATCTTTTAAAGTTGTGAATTTAGAGTTTGTTTTTTAATGAAAATTTTAAATAACTGAGAGCTAGTATAATTTTCTCTGCTTTTGTTTGGTTTAATAAACAAATTTCTGTGTAAAAAAAAACAGAAAAAACTAAAATGGGCTTACAATAGTGAGGTGCACACAGGAAACACATGAGACATATGAATGTTTTATACTATATTCCTAACACTGCAAAAAGAAATGAATAAATCAATGAATCAATAAATTTTTAACTTTCCCAGTTTATTAATTTAAATTTTTAATTAATTTATAGGAGTATGCTTGTAGGTAAGCAAATGTCACAGTGTGTGTGTGTGTGTGTGTGTGTGTGTGTGTGTGTGTGTGTGTATGTGTATGTATATCAAAGGCAACTTTCAATAGCCAGTTTTCTCTTTCTATTATGTGGGTCCCAATGATCAAAACATAGTATTGAATCCAAAGGCCTAGAGTTAGAAACAGTTGTGAGCCACCCAGTGTGCTGGGAACCAAATTCAAATCAGTAGTACATGAATCATCACATGGAGGTTACCATGATAATCATTGTTGTTGAGGTGGTGGTAGTTGTTTATTTGTTTTTTTCCCCCTTTGGGTGGGTTGTAACACAGAGTAGCTATAAGCTATTAAGTGTTCTCTTTTAGGAGAAATAACAGTTTATTGTTCTACATAGGCATGTTAAATTATGTACCCAAACTGGAAAAGTACTTAGTTTTTTGTTAAGCTGCTTCTATAATCCCATAGTAGATAAGAACTGAAAGCAGGTTATGTACAGACATATAAAACAAATGAAATTATGTGTCCACAATTATATAAGTATGATACAAAACGACAGCATATACATTTTATGGAACTAAGAAATTCTCTCAGCCCATCTTTTGATTTTGATATTATGTTTCAGTCTGCCTTTATGAGTCTATTTAAAGCTTCAAACGATATTTATTAAGTAACTATCTACACTATATTCAGTTTTGTAGATGTACAAATATTATGAGTGTTTGACTCATTTACTGTATACACAGAATTAAAAAACAACATTTAACTCAAGTATAGAAGAAAATACACGCATTTCAGCTACAGGGTACTGTGACCTTCTCAAAATATGAATACACCAGAGTAAAAAGCTGTAGTTTCACAGAAGAAAAAATATCTTATTCAAAAATGAAATGTAAGTATGACTTTAATGTAACAAATATATTAAATCAGAGCACATTTTGTTCTTCTTGCTTTCAGAAATTCATCATATTGAGCCATTATATGTTTTTCATTTATTAATTTATTCATTTGTTTATTTTTCATTTTTTATGTTTTATAATTTATTCATTTTATATTCTGATTATCCCCTTGCTCATATCTTCCCATTCCCACTGTCCCTTCCTCTTCCTCCCTATTCCCCTCCCTTAGACCTCTGACAGGTGGGGCCCTTGTCCCCACCATCTGACTACAGTACATCAGCTCTCATCAGGACAGCTTGTATCCCCCTCCTCTGTACACCCACAGTGGACATGATCAAATCACTGGCAGCAGAGTTTCTGTCAGAGGCATTCCTGCTCCCTCCCTGCAAAGCATGGAGAATGACCTATCCATCAGCTATATCTGAACAGGGGGGCCTAGGTTCTCTGAATGCGTTGTCCTTGGTCCATGCATCAGTTTGTTCAGGCCCCATTGAATCCAGATCCACAAAGCTTTATGGTCTCCTTGTGGGGCTCCTGAGCCTTTTGATCTTTCCATTCTCCCACTCTTCCACAAACCTCTTAGCGTTCTGCCCAGATTCCAGCTGTGAGTCTCAATATCTGTCCTGGTCCCCCACTAGGTGGAGTCCCTCACGGGACATCTATGTTAGGCTAATATCCAATTATAAGTGAATATATACTTTGCCTGTTTTTCTGGTTCTAGGTTACCTCAATCAGGATAATCATTTCTAGTTTTTCTGTGTGTAGTAGTCTGAACTGGCTTCTGCAGTTTCTTAGGGTTTGCAAGATTTATGTCCAGTCTTTTCTGGATTTTATGATCTCTGCCAAAAAGTTGAGTGTGATTCTGACAGGTTTGCCATAGTATAATAATTGCCTTTTTCCTTTGCCACTTTTAATATTTTTCTTTTTTCTATACATTTAGTGTTTTGATTATTATGCGTCAGGAGGATTTTTTTCTGTTCTACTCTATTTTGTGTTCTGTAAGCATTTTTTATGTGTATAGGCATCACTTTCTTTAAGTTGGGGAAATTTTCTTCTATGATTTTGTTGAAAATACCCTCTAGGCCTTGGAGCTGGTCATCTTCCTTTTCCTCAGTTCATATTATCTTTACAGTTCATTTTTGCATGGTGCCCTTGATTTCTTGCATGTTTTGAGCCAGGAAATTTTTAGAAGTAACATTTTTTTGATGGTTATGTCAAATTCTTCCATTGTTCCTTCTAAATCTGAAATGCTTTCTTTTATCTCTTGTATTCTGTTGTCAATGCTTACCTCTGTAGTTTCTGTTTTCTTTAAGTTCTCTCATTCCAGGGTTTTCTCAGTTTGGGCTTTTATTATTGTTTCCATTTTCATCTTCAGATCTTGAATATTTTATTGATTTCTTTCATCTGATTGTTTGAATTTTCTTGAATTTCATCCAGCAATATCTTCATTTCCTCTATATAGATCTCTGTCATGACCTTTCTAAGGGCCTAAGTCTGTTTGACTGTATCTTCTTGTATTTCTTTAAGGATTCAATTCGTTTTCTCTATTGCTATCATCATAAAGAAAGATTTGAGTTCATTTTCTTGTGTGTCAGTTGGGGTAGAGTGTCTAGGGATGATTGTCTTGGGATAACTGGGTACTGGAGATGACATATTATTTTAGCTTTTGTTGTTCGTGTTTTGATGCTGGCCTTTAGTCATCTGTATTTTTATCCTTCTGATGGTACCTTCTTCTGTCCTTCACAGGCCTTTGAGAGATTGATAGAAGCTTGTATGTGAGTGGCTATAAGTTGATCATGTGGGTGAACTGAGGTCAGACCTGGGAAATTTCCATAGACATGCCCAGTGACCTGAGGTCAAATCTACCTGTTTTCCACACCATAGTGTCTCCTCTAAGCAGGGAGATTTAGACACTGATGCTTTGTAGCCCACAGTTCAGTATGAGACACAGAGCACAGGTTCTTCACACAGGCAGGCATATAGCTAGACTTCAGATACCAGGATATACTTGAAAAAACCAGGAACTTTTCTGTGGATTAGCTGGGTGGCCGAAGGCCAGACCCACCTGTGTTCCACACTGTGTGGTCTCCCTCTCACCTGGGAAACATGAGCACTGGTGTTTTGGAGCTCTGAATTTGGTCCTGCAGTTACTGTGAGGTCACTGGTGTCCACCTAATCAGACACAGTATGCAATTGATGTCACTATCTGGGATCCTCTATTTCTATGTTTTAGCTTATCATCAAGGTCTGGAAACATGTGGTCTTAATTACTCAAAAGTTGCATTCTGGCCAGGCATGTTGGCACATGCCTTTAATCCTAGCACTCTGAAGGCAGAGGTTGGTGGATCTCTGTGAGTCTGAGGCCAGCCTGATCTACAAAGTGAGTCTAAGACAGCCAAGGCTACACAGAGAAACCCTATCTCAAAAAACCAAAAAGAAAAAAGTTGGCATTCTGCTATAGATTTAAAATAATAAAATTCTATATAATGGCTACATATATTCTGAACAAAACCTTTATTTAACTTCAATTCGTGCATAAGAATATTTAAATATAAATAAATATGGATTTTGAAACATATGAGTTTTTCAAGTCATATATAAGAAACAAAACCACTAAGACAATTACACAGTTGAGTTTTCTTTAAAATTAGGTGCTTGTTATGAAGGAGAAAATAGGAAATGACAAATATCATGACTTTAAATTTAAACCTCTGTTCATCAGAAGATGCTAGTAAAAGAGTGAAAAAAGAACGGAGTCTGACAGAAGCCATTACAGAACTTACATCTGAAAAATATGCCGAATATATAAAGCATACTCATAGAATAAAAACCTTCATGTAGTCTGGTAACAAGTAGACAAAACACAAGCATTAAATTCATAAGCATGTGGAAATCTCCATTATTCATCAGGGAAATGTAAATTTCACTTAAAATTAAATGTGTTGTCATAAAAAGTAGACAGCAAATTAAGAAAAAGAAACAGTGTTGGGGAAATGAGGAGTAGTCACAAGCTTTGTACATTGCTTTTGATGAAGACATGGTCATAACCCTGAAAAAGACATTGTAGTTATTAACCTTAGTTAGACCAACTATGTGACACTGATGTTCTGTTTTCAAATCACCCAACTAGTTAAATATATGTTCACCAACTTCATGACAACAATTACATAGAACATCTTTCATAATAGTTGTTATTGGAGAAACAAAACTTTACATGAGAGTATTAAGGCAGCTACTTCACTGAGGAGGAACAATGTCGGTGAATCAAATGCACAAAGAGAACACGCCATTTATGCCTTCATGGAAATATGAAAGGAGATGAAAGAAACCTATAATACTAAAATTCAGATGATTACTTCCTTTCAGTGACTATCAGAAGCTGGATTTGTGACTCCATTTCCATTGTGAAAATTCATCTAGTTAGATTTTATGTATGGAACACTTTCACATGTGAATGTTCAGCTTTGTTTTAAAGTGGCATATATAAGAGAAATAATATATGTGAGAAAGGCATTTGAAGGCTGTCCAGGACTTAAGACTGTAATCAACTCTATGGAATACATTTGTGTGTTTATCAACACACTTTATATTGTTTAAACAAAGTGCTTATGCCAACTCCAAATGGAAATGTTATTTTCAACTTATCTAATACCTTGCTAAAATTGTTAAACTTATCTTGAAAATGCTCAAACAGAGGTGCCACAAGGTGAAACATCTGGATGTATTTAAAAACATATATTCAGTCAGGATCTACATTGTGTAGGTTCTGGAGTTGTTATAACAGAAACACACAACCTCATAAATATAACTGAGGTTTATTATTTCATAGATCTAGAGGACACATATTACATAACACATTATTTTTAGCATAATTAGTTGGTCCTGATGCCCAGACACATGTGCTGTATCTGCAGTCAATGGTCTGTATCCTTCCTCCTCTGGCTCATCATTACAATACCCGCCTTTGTTGTGACATTATTTTCTCTGCATTTCTATGTCTGTGACACTATTTTGCTTAGGGCTTAGTAATAACATTAGAAGCCCTTTCTCCAAAGCACAAGTTCTGTAGTTATTACCTGTGCATACCTTAATGTCAAGCCACTTTTCTGCTGGTTATAGACTGGGAGAAGTTATCATGACTTGAAAAATGGTGCTGTGCAGTATAAACAAGGGAGACATGAGAGTGAAAGAATACATAGAAATTATCAGAGCATAAAGACTTATGTAACACAAAATAAACAGCAGGATGAGAGTTAATCCATTCCTGTAGTTTTAAAATATGATTGTGCTGTGACCGAGATGGTGCTTATGGGCAGCTAATCCACATGCTTTAATTTATATTGTGTTCAAAGAAAATACTGGGAAGAATTGATGAAAAAAAGGAATTACCTACAACAGAGCAATGGCATATTTAAAAGAAGAATATTCCAAATTGAAGTGGCTATGTGCTATTGGAGACAAAGGATTGAGACAGTAAGCATGATAAACTCAAGATGGCAGTGAGTCTGCACTAAGAAAATTTAGGTCTGGGAAGTCAAGTGCTCACCAGGCATGCACAAGGCCTTGTGTTCTATATACAGTTCTCCAGAGTCTAGGAGACCAGAGGATTAGCCATTCAATGTCTTCCTTTTAAACAAAGTGAGTATGCATTCACCTGGGATGTGGAATCTATCTCAGACAACAATAAATTAAATTGACTGAAGTAATAAATAAAACACACGAGCAATATTTTGTGTGTATCTGGCCCATGTTGTGAATGATCCTAAATAGAATACAGAGGTTAAGCATTGTCTTTTGCTTTTTGTTTGTTTGTTTGTAAATTATTTCTTTTCGTCTAACTCTTGCAAATACCACTATACAAAAGGAAGGAAATTAACAATTTACTTGTGTTCTATCCCCCAAGGTTGCTCTATGTGATCTCAGGCAAAAACCCTTCTAAACCAAATAAAACTAGTGAGGTCGTTGGGCCATTCATCGAACTATTGGAGAGTTAATGTGCTGGAGAATGAAGATGAAATGTAAAGTATTTAAAATAGAATGAATTGAATATCCCAAAGCCAGAATAATTCTTTTATTCTTCTCATTCATGCTTTAAATTATAACACTGAAAGGAATCAAAATGGAGATATGAACATTACAGCCCCCAGTTCATTCTTTTAAAAATTTACATTTTAATTAATTTATTTGTATGTGTGTTTCTGTGTATGTGGTGTGTGTGTGTGTGTGTGTGTGTGTGTGTGTGTGTGTTGTGTGTGTGTGTGTGATTATGTCATAGTGCCTGTTTGGAGAGCAGAGGACTGCTTGCCTGTCAAGTCTCTTCTTCTATGATCAAAGTTCCATGAATCAAACTCAGGACTTCTAGCTTAGTAGAAAGTTCTTCAACACAGCATCACCTCTGCTCAACACTTCTTTCAGTACTGTAAGAATATAAAGGATTACAGTAAATTGGGGAAAGAATAAAGTGAGTAAATAATATGAGCCTCAAACCAGTAAGAGGTTCTAATGTTTCATTTGTATTTAAGACTACGTACTGAGTGGAGTGGTAGCAAGCAATTTAGGGATGTAGAAACTAAGACACAGGTTACGTTGCTTAATCAACACTTCCAGAGGTAGTACCCAAAACATGATTTTCAATGACATGACTTGGCTCTAGGGTTTAAGCTTTCAATCATTAACTAATAGTGTCTTGTTGGGTGCAAAATATCAAGGTGTGTGTGTGTGTGTGTGTGTGTGTGTGTGTGTGTGTGTGTGTGTGTGACAGAGAGAGAGAGAGAGAGAGAGAGAGAGAGAGAGAGAGAGAGAGACAGAGAGACAGAGAGACAGAGACAGAGACAGAGACAGAGACAGAGACAGAGACAGAGATAGAGATAGAGACAGAGACAGAGACAGAGACAGAGATAGAGATAGAGACAGAGACAGAGAGAGCACACCCTGGCAAGCTTGGGTTCAGTTACTTCTTTAAAATATTTCCAAATAGTTGCTTCTACCAAGAGTCTGTTCCTTGCTGCTGGGTTGCTCCCACAGAGTGAATGTACTGCAATTTATGCACTAAGGCACTGACCGACTTTTGAGTTGTTTCCAGGCTTTGGAAATTACAGAGAATTTCTATGTACATTTATGTGCACTTTTTTCTGGAATAAATAAACAGGACAGATATTGTTGGGGAAATTATTTGATAACATACTTTGTAGAAAAAACATGTGTTAGTTGCATGAAAATGAGGGAAGATGAGAGGATCTTCACCTTTTTCCTAGGTGGAAGGAGGAAAAAGAAAGTCATAAACGAAGCTAAAAAAAAAGATGTTAATATGTTAGAGGTCAATTTATTGACTCGGGTGTTTAAATCCCTACTTTTCTAAAAACAATTTGGCCAAAATGGAGGGACCATGATAACACAGTTTTTGTAATGAGAGTCACACTTTTTATTAGCAGAATATTCTGAGGGACCATGGTAGGAGAAAGAAAAAGTCTTATTGGGCTTCTGTGACTCTGGCCCCCTCATTTTGCTCCTCAGAATAGTTGTCAGCTACGTTTATGGAGCACATCCAACAGAGCTCTACCTGGTGGGCATCACACCTACTCCCAGTGGCCGGTAAGCTTGAGCATGGATGGCATCTTAGATTCAAGCAGTCCACTGTAACAGTTGCTTGTTTACTTTCATCCTCGAAAGTGTCTCTTGTTTTCATCAGTTTCTGTGGTTGAAAACTTTTCCTTATTTGTACCCAAAGGATGTTTCTTAGGGGCATCATTACTTGCTCAGCTCTTAACTGAGCCATGTGAACCAACTGAATCATCACTAGATTACCCATGTTGGATCTAATATTTGGGGAGAGCTCTGCTTCAATTTCCTTCTTCCTTGGTTGTTTTATTAGGAGACTTGTCTCACATTCTCCTTCTTTTTTTATGTATTCTTCCTATTACAGTATATGATATATTTAATCAAGAATATGTCTCTTCATCCCATCTCACATACATGGTAAATTTTGTATGTTTTGTGTTAAAGTCTATGTGAAGATATAAGACCAGTAAGCAAGACTCTTTCACCCCTCCTAAAATTGTCATAAGTTACAGTCGTTGGACAAATCTCCTTGTTATTTCTGAAGGATTAAAATCTATATGAAATTTAAGGGCCTGTGTTAAGAATTAGTCCAGTATTACATGAAAGTTAGGTTTTTAAAAGTCAGCAGGTAGTGGAGTCAGCCTAGTGCCCTCTCCATCTGTGGCGAACACAGATTCAGAATTGTGATTCCCTTGGCTACTGGGCTAAAAACTGTGGGTTGACTCCTATTTGTCTACAACCTGGCCCTTAAGGGTGAGATATATGAAATTGACAAAATTAGACAAATGTCCATTAAAATGAAAAGAAATGGGTAGGCCTTTGCAGCTCTGTGGGTTACTAATACCTCACATTTTTATTTCCTCTAACATAATACACTTTGTAACATTTTAAGTTGAAATATCTCAAATTTGAATGTTTGTTAATATTTTCCTGTCTGCTGGGACCATTTCATCTCTGCTTCACCTGGTCTGCCTCATGGGACTGCATAGAGTAAATACATTTCACTCTTCAGCTATCACTTTGATACTATATGACAAAGCTTAATTTTTTTTTACTCATTTTTCAAATTTAATTAATTTATTCAGATTACAACTCAGTTGTTATCCCATTACTTGTATCCTCCTGTTCCTCCTTCCCTCCCGCTTTCACCCTATTTTTCTCCCCAAGGTCTAAGACTGAGGGCACCCTCTCCCCCACTATATGGTCATAGGCTATCAAGTCTCATCTTGGTAGTCTGCTTATTCTTTCTTGGACTGCCATCAGGCCTCCCCACCAAGGGAAGGTGGTCAAATATGGTGCTCCAGAGTTCATGTCAGATTCACTGCCTGCTCTCCACATAAGTGCGGAGAGCTTTCTGTCCATTGGGTAGACCAGAGTAGGGTTTCGATGTTTACTAGTTGTATTGTCCTTGGTTAATTAGTGTATGACACACCTCCTTCTTCTCCTCCGTTTTTGATGTTAGTTTTATCTTCTTATCCGTAGATACACATGATGACCATACTCTCTGCAGTTCTCAGGTCTAGCAGCTACTTCAGAACAAACCCACCCTAACATAAAATGGTGAGTATACCCAAAAATAATTACCTTGGGTGAACCACAATGTATAAGCCCATAACAAAACCATAGAACCATTTCAACCATGGTTCAGATGATAAATTTACCTATCTACTCTGGATTTAATGATGAGTCATGGGGGAAATAAATGAAAATGTGTGTGTATGTACATACACGTACATAGGTATATCCTGGCATATGTGCATATATGAATTCCATAACCCACTGCAGTATGTATCTGACCATGTGCATTTGGGGCGCTTCCACTGGGTCCTGTTTCTAGGTCCCATCAAGCTCTGTGCAAGAGGAAGTCAGACATCCATCTTGTGCTGCTTTAATTGTAAGTGGAGCGGATGACTGCACTCCTTCAGCGCCCTTTTTTTAATGTTGTCATGGGTGTCATCTCTGTTTTCAGCTTTTTGGTTTTATTGCAGTTTTATTTTCTGTAATTTTCTTAAAATGTGAAATCGAGAGCCCTGCTGTGATAAATGGGATGGGGTGCCCATAGCTCAGTCACTGGTTTGTTCATAGATTGACCATTGGATGTAAAGGATGTTACGCCAGGAGGAAGTTTGATGGGATGCAGTGTTGCATGCGCAATGACTCATGGCTCTTCCTTAAGTTGTTACCTTTGTGTCTGAGCCTGCCTCATTTTTCATGTTCCCTGTTAAATAGATGTCTAGAAGGGCAAAAATTTTCCCTAACTTGAGCATAGTCCAAAAATGAATACTATGGGCTATCCATTAAGCTTATGCACAAGATTTACCTGCTTGCATTGTTTTGGTGCTTATTTTAATGAATTCATGATGTGGTTTTATACAGAAAAGAATGGCTTGAAATTTGCCTTATTTTTCTAATTCTCTCATATTTTTTCATGAGAAGTGATTACTGATGAGGTGTATAAAATTTTAAAAGTTTCTTATTATTTGATTTACGATTCATTAAAAACCCTCTTTAGAACACACACACACACACACACACACACACACACACACACATACACACACATATAAATATTATATTTTATATTAGTTGACTTTTTAAACTTAATATTTATCCAGTGACTGTGAGTACTTCTTTCTTACTTTAATTAACCTTCTTTGAGAAACCTGACCTATTGACAAAAAGTCATCAATGGCAAGTCCCATTGTCAATAAGAAACAATGTCCTTCCTGACACAGATTATGAAAAAGAAAAGGAGACATATGAATCCTGCTTTCAAGGTTTGTAGATATAAAATCTTGAAATATCATTTAGTAGGGGTGTAGTTCATATGAGAATAGGGAAAATAAATTAAACAGAAAATGAAGGTGGAAATAAAACATACATTTTATGTTTGCATGGTTGGGTATCAAACCATTGCCCTTTCATATCCTAGACAAACACATTGCCACAGAGCACCCACTTGTCCTAACAAGCACTCTAAAATTTTACTAACTAAAACCTAATATGAGGACCATTTACCAGAATAAAAATAGACAGGAATGGATTGTGTATCTGTGGCCGACAGGGCTTAAGGATTTTATTTAGGGGGGAAAAAAGTGTCGCAAGGCAGAAAGTGGATGAAAGATGCTGCATGTCCTCAGAAAACAAATTTTCATAATCAAACGTGCTAATTGTTTTATTTGAAAACAGAGAAAGTTTGTTATTTTCATGAAAATGAGTCATGAGTATGGAGAGATGGCTCACCAGGAGCATGTGCTACTGCTGCAAATGACCTTGATTTGGTTCCCAGCACCCACCCACGGCAGCTCAAACCACCTATAATTCAGATGCTGACGATCCCCTGCCATCTTTTGGTCTTTGGCAGCACCCTGTTCACACATGAATAAATCTGCACATGTATATAAACACACACATACAGAGAGAGAGAGAGAGAGAGAGAGAGAGAGAGAGAGAGAGAGAGAGAGAGAGAGAGAGAGAGAGAACACAGCGAGAATATTAAAGTAACCATGGGAAACTTCTACATCTAAAATTATGAAAATCCATATTTTTCCACCCTACTAGTAATAATCTCTATAATGCACAAAGAAAGTGGGCATTTAAGGTTTTCCTATGCATTCTGCTATGCATTCGTCTCAACTTCCCTCCCTCGTACCGAAGACTCAGATATTCCAGGCACTCAGAATAGCTCTCTATGTTCTCATTCTTTCCATGTTCTTACCCTGCTGTTTAACTTCCATTAGTTTCATTATAAATTCATTTATTTGTAATCCTCCTTACTCTGTAGGTGGTCTTCATGTATTTGGAATTCGTAAAATCATTTAAATAACTACTTCTAAATGTATCTCTTTGGAAATACGGCAATTCGGAAGATGGCTGCATGTCCTTGTGGTGATTTGTGGAGTTTCTGTTCAAAATTAATTGATTATTGATTATTAAAAGAACCAAATTATAACCATTGTGGCCATTCAATTTCATAGTTAGTTTCTAGGAAATTTATATTCAAAGCAGTAGTTTGTTAGCAAAGGCACACAATAGGAAAATTGTCAATAATCCTTAATATATTATTTAGAAAACTAGTTATCCACACTCATAGAATGCAATTGTACAAATTTCTCATATAATATGCAAAATATATTAAAATGAAATCATTTTAATTTTAAGACATAAGAATATGAAACTAACACAATAAACCACAAAGAAACCTTCATGTTCTGTTCAGGAAATGACAGTGTGTGTTGAACACACAGTAGAAATGATAAAGCAAAATGAGCCAAGTGGAATTTTAAGAAACTAAGTTCCTCTAAAAACCAAAAGAAACCATCACCAGAAGTAAAAGTGTATCCTATAGAGCAGTAGGTAATATTTTAACAATTCAAATATGTAAAGAACCCAAATAACACAAACAAGACAAGAAAAAAAGGCTGAAAAAAAGACAGGATTGTGATGAGGCATTTGTCAAAAGAGGATGTACAAACATCCAAAGACTACCTGAAAAAAATGCTCATTACCACTAATTTTCAGACAGAAGCAGATTATAAGGCACAATGGTACATCAACTACCTCATACTTGTTAGATGAAAAATTGTTCAAAAGAAAGACAGAAGGTCAGCATTAGCAAGGAAGAGAGGCAAGAAGCCCTTCTACACGAATGGAAGTCTGCACAGTTATTCTGGAACACAGTATGATAATTCTTCAAAAAAAATTTAAGCACCCCCTGGGTCCTTCTATTTCCCCATTCTCCCATGCTTCTCTCACCTAGAGTCCCAATAGGATGTCCTCCCCTCTGTCCCACTTTCCTGATAAGTGAAGACATTCATGAGACATGCCCCTTGGGCTAATATGCAGATATAAGTGAGTATATACCATTTGACTCTTTCTGCTTCTGGGTGAACTCACTCATTATGATCATTTCTAGTTCAATCCATTTGTCCACAAATTTCAGTAATGCCTTGTTTTTAATAGCTGAGTAGTATTCCATAGTGTAAATGGACCACAGTTTTTTTATCCATTCTTCTAGAAGAACATTATGATGGGCAGATCTGGGCCCCGAGGTCTTGCTCAAACTATGGCACCAGCCAAGGGCAATACATGCAGTAAATTTCAAACCCCTACCCAGATCTACCCAATGGATTGGGCACTCCTCACAGTTGAGTGGAGAGTGGGGTCTGACTTTCACACAAACTCTGGTGCCCCATATTTCACCACATCCCCTGGATGGGGAGGCCTGGTGGCACTCAGAGGAAGGATAGCAGGCTACCAAGAAGAGACTTGATACCCTATGAGCATATACAGGGGGAGGAAGTCCCACTCAGTCACAGTCATAGGGGAAGGGAGTAAGGATAAAATAGGAGGGAGGGAGGAATGGGAGGATACAAGGGTTGGGATGACAATTGAGATGTAATATGAATAAATTAATAAAATATATTTAAAAAATTTAAGCACATAGAACATGGTTTCTGCTACTGATAGACTCCATACTTGAAAGCGGAGGAGGAAGAGCAAAGGAAGAAAATACCTGAAAGGATAAGGGGTGCAGAAGCGTTAGGAAGTAAACGCAAGTAAATACATGATGTGGTTGAAATGGATATCAGAATGTTAAAAGCTGTCTACAGATCCATGTGTATTTTAGCATTACTTACAATAACCATTAGGGGAAATCAACCTATTGTGAATAGTCAACAATTACTGAACATATAAAGAAAAAGTTGTATAAGTCTATGTGAAATTCTATGTGGCCATTAAAGGATGGGAGCTTCCTACTTGCAACAATATGAATGAAAATGGGTGATAGTTACGTTAACTGAAATAAGCCATGCATGCAAAGAAAGACACTACTTATATAGACTGTTTAAAATGGGATGGATCTCACTGAAGCAGATGGGAGATGGTTTTTAGGGTGAGTGGTCCAGGGAAGAAAAATCAGTCAAGAACATCTCCAGAAGTACATCATTCCAGTTATATATAGGAAATAAGTTCAAGCCATCATTGAATTAGGCAGTATGTTCTGGTTGTGATTAGAGGTATGTAGAGATGCTTCAGCGAATGAGAGCACCTATTGCTCTTGTAGAGGACCTGAGTGCAATTCTCAGCACCAATGATGTGTATCTTACAATTGTCTGTATCTATCTCAGAGTATCCCACGCCTTCTTCTGACCTTTCTAGTCACTCACATTCATGCTCACACAGGGATATATATATATATATACACTAAAATAAACCTAATGTTACAAAAATGGGTGCAGGATGTTCATAGAACAAGTTTAATAATGTGACATAATCTATATATTATTTAACTATACACTAAATGTTTTGTATATGGTACATGCATGTCATTTATATTTTTAAGTTAAAATTTAACTTGCATACCTTTTTACTGATGAAAACATCATGTTGTGGAGCTTCTGATTGCAGAGGAATACTCTGTAGAAAGTTGCAGAAAAAAATGAGGAAAATGACATAATTATAGATCATCACCAGGCTGCCATGATATTAATTAAAATCACATATGTCTGTTGAAGCTTATCACTACCAGGGCTCACACACACACACACACACACACACACACACACACACACACACACACACACACAAGTTTTCTACAGTGGTGGTCCAAGTTGTTATTCTCACACTGGTTTGTTTTTTGAAGTGCTGTTATTTGATGCTTTCATACTGTAAAAAGGGAGATGTTCTGGGGGCAAACAAAAATCTAATATAACTTATGGTTCTTATTAAAGTTTAGAATTTTTTTCAAATAACTAAAACCCTTAGAGTTAGTTTTAGAATTCTCAAGAAAGTATTAATCAAGATAAATTTTTACAACTATTCCCAAGGCTTTTACAGAAATGTGAATTATTTAAAGTCCTTATTGACCATTCTTGGAACTGTTACTCCTTATGTGTAAAGTCCTCAATACTAAAAGTAGTTGCATTAATATCTAGATTGAAATCCACAAGATGTATTGATAATGTGATAAAATATTTACACTGAAATAATTGTGGCCATGCACTCCTGGTAACTGGTGTCCAAGACATTAATGGTCATTCATTTTACCCCAATTTCCACATCACTTAAATATCTCATAAAGATACCCATGTAATTTGTGAACAGATTATGTTCAATACTAATTTACTAAAACTCAAATATTCTTTCTGCTTTATCTCATTACTCTGAACTTTTTACTTATTATATACAGTTCATATAAATACTACATAAAAGAATTTTCTATACCATTGTATCAAAATTCAACTTATTTTGCATCAATATACAAATGTCTATGCCAATGACTTAAAAATAACCTTATTTGTTAGTAACAATTAAGGCCTTGAGATGAAGAGTAGTTTCAATAATCTACTTTTTGTCCTATCATTCCTGTATATTTCTATATTCACCCTTCTCCTTTTTCAACCCCTATCTCCATACTTACTAAAGAAAGATAAAGGAAAAGAGAGACATACCTCAGTCCAACCTCATTTTCTCTCTGAACAAAGCCAGTACTAACTTATAACTAACTACCACTAAAAATAATCATCTGTATCCCAAAAGAGCAACTAAAAAACCTAACCCACCTCACGGGAAATGGAGCATAGTTCTCTTAAGGTTTCTTCTGGCTGATTTGGGGGCAAAAATACCTTTATAGGTGCCCAAATAAAATTTGGGAAATGGTTAAACAATCCAGATATAGTATTTGTGGTCCAGTTTCTAAATGGTGAAAAATTCCAGGCTTAAGAGAAGTCCTGTGTGGGACAGTCTGAAATGCTAGGGCAATTATGTTGATATTTCTACTCTAATATGAGGTATTGTACCCCTCCAACTCAATCATAATACAAGATTTACTTCCAATACTTTGAAAGTGCTATTGTAGGCAGTTTAGGATAGTTAAGTAATACAAGCAAATTGTTAGTTGAGCAAATCATGATCATATCAATTACTAGTCTATTTTTATAATTAGAATTTTCATCCTAGGTTTAACAGATAGATACAATTCTACAGATAGATAAAGTAAAATAGTTAGATAAGGTCTTCAAAAACCTAAGAGACCTACAGAATCTGGCATTTAAAGATGCTTCTGATATTCTAAAGATTCTTTGACAATAAAACAGGTTAATTCCTGGTGACACTCAGCCTACCTCAAAGAAGATGTTGAACATCAATGAACCTCCTTATGGAGATGGCTTCAAATGTGGCAAACAAGCCACTGGGCAAATTTTCCTCATTTATGCCACAGACAGAATTCTGCCGAAAATGGGCAAGCTCAGATGCAGGAAGAGTCAATGGACAGTCTCTGCCTAGACAGGGGAAGCAGGTCCTACATAGTTCCTGCCTCACAAATATGTCTGTCAGATATACTGGACAAGAAGGCTAAAGATGATGCTCCAATGTTATAGAGAATTTTGGTTGACTGATCAGGCAGCTATACTCAGGTAATTATGTTTTATTCCTTCTCAAGTCTCTGATGGGGCTGAAGACCAGATAGTTGAGTATTACAATTAAGCCTAGCTGTTAAGGGCATAAGTTATATTTAGGTATATTTAGACATATATATTTAGGTATATGTTTTAAATTGATAGAGATGAGATATGATAGATATTGATTTACATTCAGAATTTTAAACTCACCAAGATAGGAAAGGTTTTATTCTAAGTTCCCAAATACTAGTAGCTAAAACACTATGAATGTAACATTTATATAACTCCTGATTGTTTTATGGTTCTTCTTGTTGTATGTAGTGTATTGTATAATGTGGAAAAAATTTAAAAACTGTAAAAAAAAAGAAAAAATAAATTTATATCAATAAAATTTTTTCATTATTTTAATTTTCTAAAATAATATGATAATACATGGTGGTTGATTCTTAATATTGTACATGTCATACTGATTATTTTTATCTATGACAATTTTAAGAGACTGTGCACCTAATTATTTATAATTTTCTAGCATTTATCTTAATATCCATTGATAGTAATTGAATAGACTTATTACAATATATAGATACACCAAGATGAAGATATATTTGATCCTTGGTAATTACATATGTATTTTAAAATTTGCTTCCATATTACATCTTTTGATTTTATTATAACAAAACTGTGAATTTGGAGTGATGGCCGAGAAGAAGGCACATGCATTTCAGAAGCTGAATATAGGCCAAATACAGTGATGAGGATTCTAGACAAATTACCTCATTCTTCCCAATTATACTTCATGTACATTGTGTAAGTGACATATAGCTTTCATATTGAAATTTGTTTCTCATTAACCTTGGAGAACACCTTTTCTTTCTTTCTTTTTACATTTTTATCTTGAAAAATCTTAAGCAGAATTCATTCCACTACCCTCAGCCCCTTTTATAACAACAGTCTTTTCAGTTGAAATTCTTCTTTGCACATGTTTCCCAGATTGATAATAATTTCATGGATCATTAATTTCAAATACTTAATTACTCTCCAACCAACATAACTGGTGGGTACCAGTACTACACAAATCATCATGTGCTTAGCATTCATTTTTCTAATCTATATCAACAAGCTATTTATTGTTTTTTTGTATTCTGTCTTAGTCAATGATTCATATTATTTATTTGTCTCTTTAAACAAGGTTATATGGATGCTTATAATAAGATTAATGTGGTAGCATATTTTATAATAACAACATAAAACATCCAATATAGCATATGTTATTATTCTATAGTAGAGTTATAGACTTTGCATAATTTTCACAGTCAAGGGGACATATGAGGTCACTAATACATACAATTAGAAAAATATCAACATTATTGAAAAAGAAGCAACATTAAAGTATAAGGTTAACTTTTAGTAAAATAAAAATGCATGTCAGATACAAAGCACCTTTCTTGGTTTTTCTACTTGGTAATTTCTATTGAAGCATGTGGTTATTTGAGAGCCACATGCCTTTAAAGTTGTTGAATCAAATCGTCCAAAGAAAACATTTTCACTTGGAAGCTTTAAAGCAAAGATAAAGATGAGTGGAAGGCAGCCATTACATGGTTCCATAAACTAGAGGCTACAGTCACATGTAGGCAAATATGCAATGGAAAACCATACTACATATTGAAAATAAAGAGTTCCAGCAGTGTTTTCATAGATGACCATGACATGGCCACCATTCAGATAGGCACATGAGATCTATGCTAAAAAGAGTGTAGAGTCCATAAAGTAGAAATTAACAATTACAAAGCTAACAAAATTAAAACAGATTAGAGATAACATGCTTGTAAGCTCAGCATTCGTAAGACTAGAGTGGGAGATTCACAGCTTTAAACTGAGAAGCGACTTTTTTTTCCTTTGTCATTTTTTTATTTATTATTTTTCTTTTTAACATATACATTTATATTGTTACACACTAATAAAAAACTAAACACAGCAGGAAGAACCAAGAGAAAATCAGGAATTATTATATATGTTGCATTCACTGTGATTTGGCTATTTATATTTGGCTAACTTGCATTAAATATCTTTCCTATCTTTGCGTCTAAATATCTGAATGAAAATCAATATCTATCATATCTCATCTCTATTGGGTTAAAACATCTATCTTGATCTGAAAACATCTTAAACCCTAACCAACTAAGCTTAATTGTAAGACTAAAGTATCTGGTCTTCAATGCCATCAGAGACTTGAGAAGGAGTAAAAAGTTGTATTTCAAAGACATGTATTCAAGTCAATTGTTACAAAGATATATATAGATATAGATATACATATATATATATATATATATATATATATATATATATATATATATACCTAGAAATTTGTCCTACAAACCAAATGAAAGAATAATGAATGGGTCTGGAGAGAGGATGATTAAGACTGTCTGCTCCACAGGACACTAGTTTAGGTCCCAGCACTCTCATTAGAGAGCTAACAACTCCCTGTTACTCCATCTCCATGCTGCTATCTGACCACTCTTCTGGCCTCTGAAGGCAATTAACTCACATAAACACACTTACACAATAGCACACACATAAACAGATAGCTAAACATAAAATTAAAATCTTTAAAATAAGAAAAGATAATAAAGAAAATAATTTAAATTTTAAAAATGAGTAAAAAGACCACAATGTTAAAAGTTTTGAAGCAATGCACCCTTGTGGCTGCATGTAGGTACACAAAAACTTATCACAGAGAGGTAGAAAAAAATTATATATTTCCCCCTTTTCCATATCCATGCCAACATCTGCTACCATTTGAATTTCTGATCTTAGCTATCCCAATATGTATGAGAGAATCTCAGAGTAGATTTGATTTGCATTTCCCAGATTGCTAAAAATGTTGAGCATTTCTTGAAGTTCTTCTTGGCCATTTGATAGTCTTTCATTTAGAATTCTTGATTTAGCTCTGTACTCCAATTTTAATTGGGTTACTTGATTTGTCTGTGTTTAGTTTCTTGAGTTCTTCATATATATTGGATATGAGCCCTCTGAAAATCCCAGTCTATAGGCTGTCCTTTTGTTTTATTGACAGTGCCCTTTGCTTTACATATACTTTTCAGTTTAGTGAGGTCCCGCTAAGTAATTGTTGATCTTAGAGCCTGAAATATTGGTAGCCTATCCAGGAAGTTGTCTCCTGTGACAATGAGTTCAAGGCTCTTCCCCACTTTCTCTTCTAATAGATTTAGCTTTCCTTGTTTTATGTTAAGTTCTTTGGTTCATTTGGACTTGGGTTTTGTGCAAGGTGATAAATATAGATCTATTTGCATTTTTCTGCACCTAGCCATCCAGTTATACCAGGACCATTTGTTGAAGATGCTATCTTTTTTTTTGTTATATGGCTTTTGCTTCTTTGTCAAAAATCAAGTGTTCCTAGGTATGTGGGTTTATTACTATGTCTTTGATTTGATTGCATTGATCCAGCAGTCTGTTTCTATGTGAGTACCATGCAGTTTTTATTACTGTTGCTCTATAGTACAGCTTGAGACCTCAAAACCCAGCTATACCACCCTGGGCATATTCCCAAAAGATGTTCCACCAAACAACAAGGGAATTTGTTTAAATATGTTCATAGTGGCATTGTTCATACTAGCCAGAAACTGGAAACAACCCAGAGATTATTCACCTGAAGAATGGATGAAGAATCTGTGATACATCTATACAATGGAACACTATTCAGCTATCAAAACTAGGAACATCATGAAATTTGCAGGCAAATGAATGGAGCTGGAAAAAATTAATCCTGAGTGAAATAACTCAGACCCAGAAGAACACTCATGGTATATTTGCACTTATAAATGGATAATAGCCCTATGGTATAGGATAACTATATTATAATCCACAGATCAAAAGAAGCCAAGCAACAGAAGTACCCTAGGGAGGATGCATAATTCTCATTCAAAAGAGCAAATTAAGTAGACACTGGAAGCAAATGAAGAGAGGGAACAGCATAGGAGCCTACCATAGTTTTCCTCTGAAGAACTCCACCCAGCAGTGGATCAATGTAGAAGTTATGTCTTATAGCAAAACTTTGGGTACTGCAAAGGGAGTCCTATGGATGAGTGGATGGATACAAGGACCTAGAGAGGACAGGAGTTTCATAAAAGGGCCATCAGAGCTAACAATTCTGGTCCAGATAGTCCATCAGAGACTGACGCACCAAACAAGGACCATGTATGGAAAGGACCTAGGCTCCACTCTGATGTAGCCAATAATCAGCATAGTCTCCATATGTGTCCCCTATTAAGAAAAGCAGGGGCTGTCCCTGTCATGGATTCTGTTGCCTGCACTTTTATCATTTCCCCCTGGTGGGGAACCTTACCATGCCACAGAGGAAAAAGACACATGAAGTCCTGATGAGACTTGAAATGTGGGTCTCATTTGGTAGAGGAGAATGGTTGCCCAATACTGAATAATAGGAGAGGAAAATAGGAGAGAGGGAGGATAGGACCAAGAGGGGAGAAAGGAGGGAGGGTGGGACCAGGAAGAAAAAAAGGAGATAGCTACAGTTGGGTTGTAAGGCATATAAATTTTAAAAAATAAAGTTTAATAAAAGTACTCATTTTTCACATATGTGAACAGTGAAAGAAAATTAATATTTAAAAGAAAACATCAATTTATTAAACATAATTTTATATGTATGGGTATATACAAATGAGAGTTTAATCACTGGAGAGATTTGTTTATCACTCAACAAAATTATTTTGCATATAATATGCAATACTGTATTTACAATTCTTTGGATGGAAATATGACAAAGTATCTAACCTCAAAGCTCCTGAGTCAATTTAAACTCTTAAAATGAGTTTAATGTCATTAAACATAATATTTTTTGCTTTGTTATAAATAAATCAGTATTTCCTCCTTATATTTCCAATTAGTGAAGGAAAATTACATGACTTTTATACACAGTAGGCTCTCACACAATATCTCTTGGAGCATAGTTTGTAGTTAACTGTTTCAGTCCATACCTTTTTGAGCTCAGGCCTGGAAATCCTCATGGCCTTGGTTAGGGAGAGTTACTCAATGCCTAGTGAAAATGGAACAATATTACTGCACATAAAAACGGCTAGTTATTTAACATACTTCATTATTTATTTTAAATTTCTACTATATAATGTCTACTCTATAAGCATTATAAAATTACCAAAATATCTTACTTTCTGACAAAATTAAATAATACTCAAAGGGTAAGTGGTATAGTTCTCTAAGTTTAATAATTATACATTACCTAATTGCTTCCTTGGTATTACCTCTGCAATAAATAACAGACTGTTTATAATACCATTTATTGTCTTGCATATTATCTAGAAAGTCACTGAATATTATTAAATTGTCACAGGAGTAACATAACTTAGGTTAAAAAGCATGTAAGTCCCCTGGCTTGATTTGCTTAATGAGAAGAGAATAGGCAACAGCTTTATAGGCCACAAATCTGAGGTATCCTCTATAAATCCATCTTGGTTCAGCATTCAGCATTCTTCTCTAACCAAATCTAACTGTAGCCATGAATGTGCCTTTGTTTCCTTGTTTGTTTGTTTTTGGTGATAAAACATCACAATGTACTTCTTCCAGCTGCCCTGTAAGTCATGGTCCTATTTCACCAATTCAAGTACAGACACTAACTACAGTACCTGGCTCACAGCCCATCCCCCTCCCTCCTCCCCAAACCCTTTATTCTCCTGGACATCAGAGTTTTGCACTTTTAATTTTTTTTATTCATTTGATATTAATTATATACTAAAACCTTTCAGACATGTAAACAAATTTCTTCCATTATAAATAGTGTGGAAGGATGGCAGGCTTTGTCCCATGTGAAAGCAGTCTTGACCTTGACCGGCTTTGCCCCTTGGAAGCACTAATGATAACCCACTGAGATGGACATTGCTATAGACCTGGAGGAGTCATATGGGGTCTGGAATTCAGGAAACAGACCTGGGATTCCAGTCGAGCTACTGTGTTTCTTTTTTAAAATATATTTTATTAATTTATTCATATTACCTCTCAATTGTCATCCCATCCCTTGTATCCTCCCATTCCTCCCTCCCTCCCATTTTCTCCTTACTCCTTTCCCCTATGACTGTGCCTGAGGGGGACCTCTTCCCCCTGTATATGTTCATAGGGTACCAAGTCTCTTCTTGGTAGCCTTCTATCCTTACTCTGAGTGCCACCAGGCCTCCCCATCCAGGGGACGTGGTGAAATATGGGGCACCAGAGTTTGTGTGAAAGTCAGTCCCCACTCTCCATTCAACTGTGAAGAATGTCCTGTCCATTGGGTAGATCTGGGTAGGGGTTCAAAGTTTACTGCATGTATTGTCCTTGATATATATTCATTTATATCTGGACACTAGCCCAAGGGACATGTCCCATGAATGTCTTCACTTATCAGGAAAGTGGCACAGAGGGGAGGACATCCTACTGGGACTCTAGGTGAGAGAAGCAAGGGAGAATGGGAAAATAGAAGGATCCAGATGGGTCCTAAGAAGCCTACAAGAAGAACATTATAACGGGCGGATCTGGGCCCAAGGGTCCTGCTCAAACTAGGGCACCAGCCAAGAGCTACTGGGTTTCTAATCTAACATTGACAGTAGAAGGGAACCGAGGAAAGATCGGCCACTGTGCCCCAAGAGAGAGACACAGGTGGAGAGGAGAGGAGAAGGCTGCAGGTTGCAACCATGAGGGTGCAGATAGCTTCTATCTGGGAGATGATCAGCGTACAGGAGAGAGACACCTAGGGATCTGTCCCGTGGAGCTGATACCCGGAAGGTTTATTCTTGTTTCCCTTTAACCTTTTCTCCCCTCCTGTATAGGATAGTTGGATTGTATAATAAAGTCTGATTGTTAAAAAAAAAACAGAGCCAACAAAACAGTGTTTAGAAAATCTTGAAGAAAAATTCATTAGAGTTATGGAAATTTTGGGAGGGATAATTGAGAAGAAGAAACAGTGAAGCTTGATAAGTAATGGAAAGTGAAGTCGTAAGAGAGATACAGGAGAGCTGAGTTAAGGTCTTGAGACACTTAGAATGATGATTAACAGGGAAAGATGAGATGTACAATATACTAATTCAGGGGGGAAACAAACGATTCATGATACTGGAAAATCAGACCAAGTTACTTCGGAAACACTCTGAAGTGATGGTTTGGCAGGTGAAACTGTGAAAGCAGCATAGGAGAGAACAGGTGAATGCCTAAGTGACTTGTAGTGAATGTTATAGAGAAAATAAAGACTAAAACGAGCTCAAAATCTTAGAAAACAAAATTTATTCTTCATTCCAGTTATACCACATAGCAACATGAACAGCTTGCTAGGTGCTGGGAAAATATTTTTAAAGGAAGATATAAAATGGAATTGTACATTTTAAATCTCTCTCTCTCTCTCTCTCTCTCTCTCTCTCTCTCTCTCTCTCTCTCTCTCTCTCTCTCTCTCTCACACACACACACACACACACACAAACCAACTTCAGTAAAACAAATTTCCAATTACAAAAAAACAAAAATTTCCAAATCAAGTTGCATCTATTTCACTGAAGAATGATACACAGATTGCAAGCACATCACAACAATGAGGATGAGCATCTAATGATGGGCCATTGTAGTATAGAGAACACTAGACATACTGGACATAGAGGCTGCAGCTGTGCCTCAGTTGTTAAGAATCCTTGTTGCTCTTTCAAAGGCTTGGAGTTCATTTCCTAGTTTCCACATCAGGGGGCTCACAACCAAACAACCTCTTGTAATTGGGGATATAAGATGCCTGTCCGACTCCAGTGTCATCACCACAAATATGTATATTCACACACCGATAAATAAATAAGTACATCTGTTTTAAGAAGCAAAAGGTAAGACTGGCTGTACTAAATGTAGAAGACATGGTGCTGCTAAACATGTACATGTTCATGCAGGAAATGAAAACTTTGGTCCAAACTTTGCCTACAAGTTGTGCATGGATAAAGATAGAGCAGAGATTGACGGAATGTCCAACCAATGCCTGGCCCTACCTGAGACGCAACCCATGGGAGAGAGCCAATCCCTGACACTGTTATTAATGACACTTTTCTGTCCTCTGAGAGACCCCACTCAGCAGTGGATTGAAACAGAAGCTGAGACTCCTAGCCAAATCTTGGGCTGAGTGAGTTCCAAGAGCTTAGCAGAAGAATGGAAGAAAGAATAGAAGGGCTCAAAGGATACAGTAGCTTTACAAGAACACCAGCAGAGCCATCCATCTAGCCTGGGTCTACGGGTGCTTGAGGAGACTGAAGCAGCAACCAAGGACCAGACATGGATTAGATCTAGGTCCCCTACACGTATGTACCCGATGAGCAGCTTGATCTTCATGTAGCTCTCCTATAAACGCAAGTGAGATTTGTCTCTGACATGGACTCTGCTGCCGGCTTTTAGATCACTTCCCCCTGACCAGGCTGCCGTGCCAGGCCACATTGGAAGAGGATGCACTCACTCCTGACGCAACATGATATACTGGGGTGGGTTGGTATGGGGGGTAGGGGAGTGGGATAGGAGGAAGAGAGAGGAAGGTAGGGACATGGAGAAAAGGAATTTTGGGGCTACATTTCAGACGTAATGTGAATAAATAAATAAACTTTAAAAGTAAAAGAAAAAAAGAGAATTTACAAAGTATCAAATTTTATTTGTTACTCTAAATATGAGCAACTTAAAAGCCAAAGGTTGTCTAAACTCATTCATTGGTACAAGTCTAAATCCATGACAATTTCTAGAACTCTGTTTAGTTATAGATGTTGGAAAAAGTCTGGAGCTTTGTGACCCTGGGCCATTTTTTTTTCTTGCACTGTGCCACTTTGGGTAGTAAAAAACAGTATGTATGGTACAAACAGTAGCTTCTCAGAAAATCTTTAAATTAAAAAATTTTACCTTTTCTGAGGAGAAGGGGATGGATGATAGGATAAGATGATGGGATGGTTGGACCAGGAGAAGGGGAGGAAGGGGGATACAATTGGGATATTAAGTCAATATATAAGCTTAAAATAAAATTTTAAAATGTTGAGTTACATAACCTTGAGTGGCATTGTTTCTTTTAGATTGGCATCAGAAAGTTCTGTAAGCTTTTCAACCTTTCTTTGTTTACAATGAGTTGAATTTCTTTCTTTCTTTCTTTCTTTCTTTCTTTCTTTCTTTCTTTCTTTTCAGTAGATAAATGATGAAACCATCTGGGAAAGGCAGAACTATTACGTGGGAGAAATGCCTTCACCTCTAGAACTGGCCAGATTCCAAGTCAGAGGTGCAGGAGGGAGGGAATCTTTCTTCTTCCCCCTCATGATCTGATTCATCTCTTGCCCACTCAGGCATTTAGGAGAAGAAATTGGAACAACTGGAGGAGGAGAATGGTGGGAAGTCACAGTTTATCTTTGGGTGGTTAAAAATCAGTTTTAGTGGAAAAGAAACTGGAACAAATAGAAAATGCCTGGCCTCACCAAGGAGTAACAACAAATCAGCTTAAAATGCTTTTATGAAGAAAATGATACCAAGAAGACAGAGAAAAGACAATTTGAAAGCAAGAATTGCTATTGGGAAAATTGAATTCATGGACACTGAAAATATTTAATTTGGCCTCAATACCAAATATTTTGTCACACACCTTATAGAAGAAAACGAAATGGATGCATGATCCTAGGCAAAGGAGTTTGGGTTTGGAAAATAAATACTTTTGAAGGAAAATTCATCATCGTATTTCGTCAAAATATTTTGACGAACTATCTATCTATCTAACTATCTAGGAGCGTTTTCAACATATATTAACCAATAAATGATAATATGAGTACGGGACTCTTTTCAGTTTAATGTGTAACTAACAATCCATGATTAAATCAAAATATCAATGTGGACAGTCTGCATCTTTATACTTTAGAAATTTCTACCCTTGTGTATTTCCTCCTAGATGACTGTCTCCCTACCTATACTCCTGCATGCATTTTAACATAAAAATAGAAAGTAAACCTGAGTGAAAAGTCTATGAGGTTAATGTCTACCTGCCTACATTCCTGCATGTTTTTTAACCTAAAAAAATAGAAAGTAAACCAGAGTAAGAGGTCTATGAAGTTAGGAACATTACTTGTGGTCATTTATACAGTATATAAACCCAAGCTGTTGTCCTGAGTATAATCTTCATTTAAAAATAATTAGAGACCCATTTCTCAATTGGGCTATTTGGTTTGGTGGTGTTTAATTTCTTGAGTTCTTCATATATTTTGGATATTAGACTTTTGTCAGATGAAGGGTTGGTGAAGATCTTTTCCCAGTCTGTAGGCTGTCACTTTGTTCTCTTGACAGTGTCTCCTGCCTTACAGAAGCTTCTCAGCCTCATGAGGTCCCATTTATTAATTGTTGATGTTAAGGCCTGGGCTGTTGGTATTCTGTTCAGGAAGTTGTCTCCTGTGTCAATGTGTTCCAGGCTCTTCCTCACTTTTTTCTCTAACTGATTTAATGTTACTGGTTTTATGTTGAGGTCTTTAATGCACGTGGACTTGAGTTTTGTGCATGGTGACAAGTAGGGGTGTAATTGTATTTTTCTACATGTAGACATCCTGTTAGACCAGCACCACTTGTTGAAGATGCTAAACAGAGAATTCTCAACAGAGGAATATCAAATGGCTGAGAAACACTTAAAGAAATGTTCAGCCTCGTTAGTTATCAGAGAAATGCAAATCAAAACGACACTGATATTCCATATTGCACCCATCAGAATGGCTAAGATCAAAAACTCAAGTGATAGCACATGCTGGCAAGGATGTGGAGAGCGAGGAACACTCCTTCATTGCTGGTGGGAATGCAAACTAGTACAACCACTTTGGAAATCTATCTGACGCTTTCTCAGAAAAATGAAAATAGGGCTTCCTCAAGACCCAGCTATCCCACTCCTTGGAATATACCCATAAAATGCTTTACCACACAACAGGGACATATGCTCAACTATGTTTATAGCTGCCTTATTCATAATAGCCAGAACATGGAAATAGTCTAAGTGTCCCTCAGTAGAAGAATGGATAAAGAAATTGTGGTACATTTACACTATGGAATACTATTCAGCTATTTAAAAAAAGAATTCCTGAAATTTGTGGACAAATGGATTGAACTAGAAATGATCATAATGAGTGAGCTCACCCAGAATCAACAAGAGACAAATGTTATATTCTCACTTATATTGAGACACTAGTCCAAGGGGCATGTCTCATGAAAGACTTTACTTACCAGGAAAGTGGGTCAGAGGGGAGGACATCCTATTGGGACTTTAGGTGAGAGTAGTATGGAAGAATGGGGAAATAGTAGGATCCACAGAGTCCTGGAAACCTACAAGAAGAACATTATGACAGGCAGATCTAGGTCCTATGGTCCTCCTCAAACTAAGGGACCAGCAAAGGAGAATATAAGCAGTAAACTTCGAACCCCTACCCAGATCTGGCCAATGGACAGGACATTGTCCACCGTTGAGTGGAGAGTGAGGTCTGACATTCATATAAACTCTGGTGCCCCATTCTTGACCATGTCCCCTTGATGGGGAGGCGGGGTGGCACTCAGAGGAAGGATAACAGGTCACCAAAAAGAGACTCGATACCCTATGAGCATATACAGGGGGAGGAGGTCCTCCTCAGTCGCAGTCATAGGGGAGAGGAGTAAAGGGAAAATGGGAGGGAGGGAGGAATGGGAGGATACAAGGGATGGGCTAACAATTGAGATGTAATATGAATAATTTAATAAAATATTGAAAAAGGAAAAAATAATTAGAGAGGTACTATGGTGTTAAACCTGGGTATAAGAACTGAGCTCAAATTTCCCAGACCCTTGTGAAAGCAGATATATAGGAGTACTTAGATTCTATTATCTATCTATCTATCTATCTATCTATCTATCTATCTATCTCTTTCTCTCTCTTTTTTTTTGTAATATTAAGCATCGGCTCTTTTTCATGAGCTTATTTAAAATAATAAACATTTTGAAAATTAATTGAGTACATAAAATAATAAGAAATGATTTTAGACCAAGGTGTAGTTGGTGATTATTTCGGGATAGGCAGAGATATGAGACTGTATTTGCTTTGTGTACATTATCAACCCATAGGAAGTCTGGAATTTGATGAAGTTTGATAGTTTTAAAAGAGGGATTCATAGTCAAGGTTAACCAATGATACCCACTTTAATTACCTTGGCACACCATAGGACTCAGATACTAGAGTGGAAGTGACATCACTCTCTGCCCATCCTTGTGAAGGAGACGGTATGGCTTAGTGAGAGACATCAGCAGAATCATTGAAGACATCCACTGATTTTTTTTTCCCCAGTGGATTAAGCATGACAATAATTAGTGAATGAAAGATAGTTGTGAAAAGAGAGAGAGGAATTATAATAAGATTTTTCCAAACATATCTCCATACATAAGGACTCGAGTGCTTATGAAAAGAAGCACAGCCAAGGCGGGACTAACTCCTGTATCAGCAGGCTGAGACTAAGCCTACTACAATAGCTGAGCTTCAGTCAGCTGACCAAAGCATGTCCAAATGAGGAAAAGACAGACTGATAATCAATCATATGTGTCTGTGTCTCATTTACATTTTCTGCTCATAAGGATTTCATGCCTGCGTGATGGAATCAAACTCTCCAACCCATGTCTGGTTCTGGAGTTTTCCCCATTCAAGGATCATTACTTCATCAATTGTCTCTGTTAAATTTAATTTTTGTGCGTTTTCCTTTTATGAAAGGACAAAGGGAATTTCCACTTCTCAGACTGACCGGAGAAATGCTATAATAAAAAACGTGTAGAGGAAGCTCAGTAATAAAGAAAATTACTGTGTCTGGAATGATAAATATGTATTAGTAAACAGTACAACTATGTGAAAAAATGCTACATTTTTGTTAAATTAATAACTTCAGAATCCAGATTTATTTAACATTAGCAGTCAAGAGTAAATACTCTCTTGAAGGAGAAAATTGACTAATAATGTACATTAAACAAATAATAAGAAAGTATTGGGCTGAATTTTAGATGTATTTCTGCAGCTGCCATATTTATACACTCTGTTAATCACTTTCCCACATATGCAAGTACAAATTCACACTAATTTCTCATACATATCTCTAGCAGACAGCAGATATAGCAAGGAACTTTCCAAATGAAATAAATGTGGTTTTTATATAAAAAGCCAAATTTGTTTAACCTTTTGAAAATCTTATTAAGACTATGTAACTCAGTTTGATCTTTTTGTTAAAGAATTTACTGTACTTTTAAAGAAAACTATTTGTATAAGTCAAAAAAAGCTGGTTGTAAAAATTAAAGTTAATTTGGTCAAATTTATTATTAATATATTCAGAATCAGATATTATCAAGTGTCTGAAATTTGAGATAATTATTGAAAGCAATGGAATTTTTAAAATTCATTTATACAAATTAAGCATACTAAAAATGTATACTCTTATCTGAACAGCAAAAGGCAACAACATTAAAAACAAATTATTTTCATTAAGAAGAACCTGAATATGTAAAAAAAAAATACATGTAGTGCATCTTCGGCTATTTATTTAAAATTCTAATAAGATAGCTTAAATTTGTTGAAACAAAGACCCATGAATAAAAGCCAAATAAGGATAAATCAGTTCCCACAAAAAAATGTAATTTGGTGTATGCAATCCCAGTCCTTTCTTTTCTCCTCTTCTGTCTTACATTGATCACTTGCATGTTTTTCCTCCCTTTGTCCTGCCTCCTCTTACTGTCCTTTCTCTTCTGCTCTGTCTCTCCTCTGCTTCTTCATTTTACTTTCTATTCCTCCCTCTCCTCCAATCACTTCCCTTTCCTCCTCTCTGCTCCTGGTCCTTTTCCATCCCCTTTCCTTCACCCATGTCTTTCCCTTCTTCTCTTTCTCCTGTCTCTCCTCTGAATTATTGTCTACCTCTTTTCCGTTTCCTTCTCTATATGTAAATACACACATACATATAAATTACTATTAATTAATAGAAATTATCTCAATAGGAAATAGGTAAATTATCTAAATTTGTACCTTACCAAAGTATACATCTGTATGTCTAAGAAATGTGAGAAGTTTTTAGATAAGAGATCATTGGGATATAAATAAAAATTCAAGTAACAAAAGTGCTACTGCCTAATACAGTCACTTCACTTGAAGCATGGTTCTTTACTAACAACTGAAATTGGGGACACTTCCGAGTGAGTGGACATGACATGCAATGCTAGTCAAAAATGATGTGCACAGCCATCTCATAAAATAACTTAATATTGTTCACCAGCAAAGCAGAAATTTTACATTCAAAGAGTCTGTCATCCTCTGGGTATTTCACAGAGTAAACGCATAAAATTGCTTAGAGCAAAATGGGCACTGAAGGCAACAAAAGCAGCATAGTGAGATGTGAGGAGCCACCCCCCCCCCCATGCCCACTATCAACAGAGTAAACCAATAAGCAGAAACCTGATGCAATAGTGGAAAATTAAACCAGGTGAGGTGGGGCACAGCCCAGTAACTCCAGCATTACAGAAGCTATAGCAGGAAGATTGCCAGGAGGATTGTTTGAGGCCAACCTGGACTATGTAGTGAGTCCCAGGCCAGACAGTGATTTGGAGCAAAGCATTTTGAAGAATAAGTAAATAAATAAAGCAACCAATACATAACAACAACAGCATGAATGAATTTCAGAAATCTGGAGCAGAAAACAATAAGAAATTATTGAAATCATAACAGTTGCATTTATTTTACATTAAGTTTCAGCTAGAGTCATATGGTACCTGTTTAGGAGAATTTAAAAAGTGTGGGTTTCTATTTACTACCGAATAATTAAAATAACCAAATGGAGGGTAATTGATTCTATTCTGCAATTAGCATGCATTATTAAAATAAACGCACTTCACATACTGCTAGATATGACCCGATCTACAAAAGCCATTTTCAGTATGTAAAATTGCTCGATATGGCCACAATGATACAAGTTGATTAAAAAAATAGCAAGTCACATTAACAGATAAGGGACCCAAGTTTGAGCATCTCACATTTCTGCCATGCCTCATCTAGAATGAAATAAGCAGCTGGGATGCATTCATATCTATGTGGTGTCAGAACATAATTAAAAAATTATGTATTAATTTAATTTTCTTTGTTGTGATAAAGAGATGGCTAAAACAAACTTGTGGAGGAACAAGTTTCTTTCATCTTGCGCTCCCAGGTCACTGCCCATCACTGAGGTAAGCCAGCGCAGGAACTTAAGGCAGGAACCTAGAAAAAGGACTGTTTCAGAGGTGATGGAGAAATGGTGCTTACTGACGACTTCACCATCTCTTACACAACCAGTCTTACATGGCCAAGCCCTATTTGCCCAGGAATAGAAACACTCAAAGTTGTCTGGGTGAGGCCACCATCACTCAGCAATCAAGAAAACACGTGCCTACATTCCAAGCCAGTGGGGGCACTTCCGCAATTCAGGGTCCCTCTTTCCGAGTGTCTCTAGTTTATTTCAAGCTGACAATGACCAATCAGCACAAATGTCTTGCAGACACATAGTAGAAATTAGGTGACCTCCCTCAAGCTCAATTCAAGGACCATTGTATGTGGGATGGTAATATTCTTCTCTGGGAGTGATTATAACAGATTAAATAAAACACTTGAATGAGTGAACTGCATACTGTCTCCACAACATATTTACTGTCATGCCATTAACTGCAGGATAACTACTGCTCCAACTGTGGCTACACTCCTCAGCACTCCCTGCTAGCTCAAGGTTAAACCTTTAGCTGGTGAATAAAAAATAAACTAATTTTTAAGTTCAAATGGAAGATGGTCATGGGATCAAAGGAACTATAGGTAAATTTGGTTACAGTGTGAATGTTTGTTACTCATTTGTGTATGTGGTACATGTGTGAATGTCACAACAGGTGTGTGGAGATCAGATGACAACGTATAGGAGTATTATTTTTCTCTTTTCTCCATGTACATACTAGGGCTAGCTTTCAGTTCAATGGATTTGGCAAATGAGAGTTTACCTACTGATACACCTCCTCAGCCTTTGGATTTAAAAAAGAGTGTTTATCCCTCTTCAAGTCTCAATTCTTTATGTAACTGTTTTGACACACATTGTTTTAAAGGCATAATTTGACCTTAAAATACTCGATTTTCTTTAAAAGAACTTAAGTTCATCAACATGTTAAAAGTGAGCTGGGAAAAGTGCCTAATTAATTCTGTAGCTTCCATTAATTCCTAGTGTGATAAAATACAAATAATCTGGTACACCTCAGCTGAGAAATAAAAATTTTTCAGGACTAAGATGCTTTGGCACTTCAGTCTTATAGGGAGTAAGTCTCCTCTACCTTTTCCAAAGTCAGCATGACAATGATTTTTTCAAGTCAATGCAGAGGAATTTGAAGATCATTTTAGAAGTTGGCTTGCAAGAAGGATTTCAGAAAAGATTTTAAATCTCTCAAAGTCTTGAACTTTGAGATGATATAAATTTATGCTTTGTTTTCACATAGGCTATAGTATGGATGGCTTATCATCATAATGTTAATATAAATTAAAAGGTATATTTATAAAGTTTTTCAATTATTGAAGAAACTCCAGGTGAATTTTAGTTCAGCTTTAGTTTAAGCCGTTGGGGCTCTCTGAGCCATTTCACATTCATGAACAAGCCCTAAGGTGCCATCTTTAAAGTGGTGTTGCTAATTCATTTGGGAGTCAGAATGACATTAGAAAATACAACACTACTTTCTTTAAGATGAAATAGCAACAGTTTTATAAAAAATGATAGGGAAAGATATAAAAAATATATCTTGCCTATTGAAAAGTAGATATGCTCTTCAAAGACAATTCCATGTTTATCATGCCTAAGACTGTGCAATTACATAGCATTACAGATATTTCAAAGGGAAGAGAAAACATATTATTGGCACAAATTGTTTCAATAATTTAGATAACAGAGTATAGGTATAGGTTCTAGGAGTCTTCCTAGACACGGATAGAAAAGTAATCTTGTAGGATTTGTCAAAGTAGCAAGAATCAGAGGTCAAAACTAAAGGATCTGTGTGTAAAGGGAAACCATGACTCAGAGAGAACACTCACTGTAAAAAAGTCGCACACAAGTTTTGAAGGACTCAGAGTGCCTAACAAGCATTCACTACCAAACACAGGACTTCCACAGAGAGCCCTTACACTCAGAAAATGATGAGAACTCTTGTTTTGAATCACCAGAAACACTGAAATTATAAAAATAAAAATAAAACCAGTCAATACCTGATGATACAAATGATAATTCTAAGATCCTTTATGCATTATTTATGAGTTGAAGAAACGAAACTTAACATGCAAGAGAGTTTAAGGTGGTTCACAGACTGTTTTAAATCTAGAATTAAAGATAATCATGTCTTAGAAATGAATCTTTTCATATTTTTATCTCAAATTTGGCAGAAGATAAGCATTAAAAAATCAGCATCAGACTAAATCAACCAGATAGTTAGCCTTCAGTGTGCTGAAAATACGTCAACACTCATAGCTTTGACATCTGGCTCTCTTAGACTGCTCCTCCCTCTGTCAGTTCTGACCCACGTCCTTATATTTCATTCTTTCACTAAAACATTATGATTCCTTCTAGGAAGAGTATTTGTATATAAG
Source organism: Acomys minous (assembly GCF_964271855.1). NCBI lineage: Eukaryota > Metazoa > Chordata > Mammalia > Rodentia > Muridae > Acomys > Acomys minous. The sequence goes on from NC_140500.1 coordinate 10,788,196, forward strand.
GTTCTTTTAGAGTACTCCTCTTTAAATGATAACTATGGGGCAAAAAAGCAGGTGCAATGTCCATTGGATTTTAGAAATAAATTTACTTAAGAGATGATTTTTCTGGACTCTACCTCATGAAGAAAACAATTCTAATGAATTCTCTCTGAATTTTTTAAGGTTGTTGTTCTCTCTCTCTCTCTCTCTCTCTCTCTCTCTCTCTCTCTCTCTCTCTCTCTCTCTCTCTCTCTCTCTCTTGTAAGAACAAAAGAACCAGAAAAAAGCAGTTCTGAAAAGAATGAATGTCACCACATTCATTCTGGGTATAAGAGATACAAGAATAAAATGTTTTCCCAAAATAGGTCCTAGGGCCATTTGTTTCACCATTGGTTTTATGTGTGGAAATATCATGTTTTATATTTAAAATTATTTTATAAAATAATTCTCCTGTGAGGACAGTTGTTAAACCTGGAGCTAAGTTGCTGTCCTGTCGCTGAAACAAATCTCAGCCTTTTATTCATTCCCTCCTCCTCTTTCCCCTCCTCCTCCTCCCCCTCCTCCTCCTCCCCCTCCTCCTCCTCCTTGTCATCCTTCTCCCCCCGCCCCCCCCCCCCCCGCCGCTTTCTCTTATATACAGATCAACAGGAGTGCTCTCCCATGTATGTGTGCCTATGTAAAAGCCACACATAGATATCAGGATTCTCTTTCTATCCCTCCTCATCTTGTTTTTTGAGACACAGCCTCTCAGTGAATGTGGAGTGCACTGGTTTGGCTGGCCTTGCTGGCCTGCAAGCCCCCAGAATCTCCCTGCTTCCAGTCCAAAAGAATTAGGGTCACAGATTTGCTTATTGTGTTGAGCGGATGCAGCAGATACAAACTCAGTACCTCATGTTTGGGCAACCAGAACTTCACACACTAAGTGACCTTCCCAGACGCACTTTATTCACTTATTTTTATACAGAATACTGGTAAATTGTTCATGCAGGTCCTGAACTTAGAATCTTCCTGTCTGAGGTTCTGAAGGGTTTCATTAGAGGACTGTACCACCACATAGGTCTGGATTTAATTACTATTAAATAATGCCTTCTTCACGGTCCTGCATTGGAATCAGAGCCAGAGACTTGTGCATGCTTGCTGGGCAAATGCTTTGCCCCAATCTGTCCCTTTGGATTTTGGAAGTACTTTAGATGAACCACGGAATACATTTCATCTTTTTGAAGTCATGCCTTTCTACAGATGAAATAAGTATGTCCACAAATGCTTCAAGTGCATGTTAGAAAACACTGGACTTTACCAACACAACATCAGACAGCCAGAACCTCAATAGCAAAACAAAGGAACTCCGTTTTCCTGTCTGTGGTACTTTGCCTTATCTCAATGATAATCATATTACCATATTTACATGGTAATTAGCTAGAAACTGCTGGTATGCTAATAAAAGGATGAACGTTAAAATTAAAAGATGATCACATCCTCTTGTTAATGATTTTTTAATATTTAGCAACTGTGCTTTCTAGGGTAAATATCAATTTTTGCTTTTAATTATACCATAACCAGTAGTGATTATGATGGGTTCTTTCTCCTGAAAAATAAATGACTTAAATTGACCTACTTTAATTTTATTCATTATCTCTGATATTGAAACCTGTATTTGACATATTATTTGATCTTTTCAAACCACATTCATTCGCAGAAAGAAAGCCCCAAGACATTTTGTTTCAGAATATTTTAAAAATATTCTGAGGTTTTGCTAGTTAGGTGAAATGTGACAGTAATTTCAAATTCTTTATTATGGTTTCCTTCTGCAGCAAGAATCAATTATTCCATGCATATTAGTGCCTGGTTTTCAACTCAGTATTTAAGCAATTAGTATCTGTATCTATAAATTAATACATTTATATTCCTAATGGGACTTTAATCATACAAAATGAATAGAAACTGTCTTTGGGGTTTATTAATGTTGAAGGTAAAGCTGTTTATTTGATATTAAAGCTCAATTAAATTTTAGCTTCAGAGAGAAAAGGGGAATTTTTGACACTCTCATGGCTGATTCTAGTTCTAAATTCTCCCTGAATGAAGACAACTAAAGAAGCATTTACAGTACCTTTCAAAGGAAGAATGTCTGTTTTAGACAAATTATACTTGTTTTCATATTTTTATACCCAGTAATTGCTGACATAGATGTTCACATAATGACATCTAACCCACTGAAATTATTTGAACTTTAGTATCAACTCTTTAACTTTGAGATAGATAATGTATTTTCCTCTAAAAATGTTTATAGCCGCTGACAAATATTTTATATCTTCCAGTATGGACAGATTCATAATTTCAGATTATGCTGTGGCTGATGTAAAGGTTAACATTCTAAAATGAATTTGTCTGATGTTTTATCAAGATAAGGAAAGTACTTTTGCAGTGCCTTAAGCTATCCATCCTGGTTGAAAAGTAAATGCTTTCCAATTTTAAGTCTGAAATTATTTTTGTTGAATAATTCATATTCTATACACTTAACCTGTTCTTTGCCTACAGTTCATGTTTTGGTATATTCTATAGATATATAGAACATTCACCATAGTCAGCCATAGAAATATTTTATCTCCTCAAAGGGAATTCCAAATCTATTTCCTTCCTATGCTGTGGCACACACATGAAACATTGTCAATCATCAATGACACTCCATCAGTGTAGATTTTCCTGCTTTACGATTTTATATGAAAAAAATCATATAATAGACTCTCTTTTTGTTGTTTTATTTCATTTACTGTAATGTTTTTTTAAATAATTTATTCAGATTACATCTCACTTGTATCTTCCTATCATCCCTCCCTCTCTCTTTCACCCTATTTCCCTCCCCTAGGTCTGTGACAGAAGGGGACATTCTCCCCCACCATATGATCACAGTCTATCAGGTCTTATCTTGGTAGCCTACTTACTCTTCCTCTGAATGCCACCAAGCCTCCTCACCAAAGGAGAAGTGGTCAAATAAGGAACACTGGAGTGCATGTCTGAGACAGTCCCTGCTCTCCACATAACTGTGGAGAATGTGCTGTCCATTGGCTAGATCTGGATAGGGGTTCTAGGTTTACTGCATACATTGTCCTTGCTTGGTACAGTAGTTTCAGGAGAACCCCCTGGGTCCAGATATGCCAACCTTAATGGTCTTCTTGTAGGTTTACAGGATCCTCTTGCTAAGTGAACACTTTCAGGGGACATTCTTGTTAGGCTAGTGTCCAATTATAAGTGAGTATATACCATGTGCATTGTTCTGGGTCTGGGTTAACTCACTCAGGATGATGATTTCTAGTTCCATCCATTTACCTGGACATTTCAAGATTTCCTTGGTTTTAATAGCTGAGTAGTATTCCATAGTGTAAATGTAGCACAGTTTCTTTATCCAGTCTTTGACTGGGAGACATTTAGGATGTTAGGCTGTTATGAACATGGTAGAACAATTTCCTTGGTGTGTAGTGGAATGTCCTTGGCGTGTGATGGAGCATCTTTCCCATATATTCCAAGGAGGGGAATAGTTGGGTCTTGAGGTAGTCCTATTCCCAGTTTTCTGAGAAAGCACCAGATTAATTTCCAAAGTGGTTGTACAAGCTTGCACTCTCACCAGCAATGGATGAGTGTTCTCTTTCTCCACATCCTCGCCAGCATGTGCTGTCACTTGAATTTTTGATCTTAGCCACTCTGATGGGTGTAAGATGGAATCTCAGAGTTGTTTTGATTTGCGCTTCTCTGATGACTAAGGACGTGGAGAATTTCTTTACATATTTCTCAGCCATTCAATATTTCCCTGTGGAGAATTCTCTGTTTAATTCTTAGCTCCACTTCTTAATTGGGTTATTTGGTTTGGGGGTGTTTAATTTCTTGAGCTCTTTATATATTTTGGATATTAGTCCTTTGTCAAATGTAGGGTTGGTGAAGATCTTTTCTCAGTCTGTAGGCTGTCGCTATGTTCTGTTTACAGTGTCTTCTGCCTTACAGACACTTCTCAGCCTCATTAGGTTCCATCAAGGCCTATTCATGTGGTAATGCGTAATAATAATAGTACTTTACTCATTTCATAGCTGAAAGTGTGGTATAGATCCATGACAAGTTTTAATACTCATTTTTCCAATGATCAAAATTCATATAGCAAGGTGTGGTGGCAATCACATTTATTTCCAGGATACAGTGGCAGAAGCATGGAGATCTCTATGAGGTCAAAGTTCCAGCCTAGAGAGTTCCAGCTTAACTAGGTCTGTATAGTGAGACCCTGACCTAAAAACTTAAATAAAATATTTATAAATTTATTTCTACCTTTTATTATGAATAGTATCATTATTAACATTTAGGTTCATGTTTCTATATGGCCATAAGTTGTTAATATTTACCTTATATACATGAAATAACTGCTTGGTTAAACACTACTTTTTATCATTTAGATTTTTTTAAAAATTTGTATCATTTTCCCTTAAAAACTATAGTTCACATTTAAAAGTATGAAGACCTGCCTCTCCTGTTTCTGATTTCCTTCTTCCTACCTTTTCTTTTTCTTGGATTTTTTTTTATTCTGGGCCTAGTCTGTAACTGATTTTTTGAGGCAGAGGTCTGTCAATGTCCTAGAACTCATAAGGAGGTTTCTGTGGACCATAGCTTCCAATTATTAAAGACATATTATATAGTTTATTGTAAATATGGGAAACAGGGGGCTGTGATATAGGAAAAAAGAGGCTTTAAAGGATGGATATTGAGAATAAAACATTAAATATTAAAATGAAATGGGAATTATATGGTTGAGAGAATGTATTACAAGAAGAGGCAAGGGGTGGCATGAGCTTGTCAACTGGGAAAAAATAAACCAAAATGGAGTATTGTATATGAATATTGTAATGAAGGCTGTTGAGATGGCTAAGCCAGTAAGAGCACTGGCTCTGCAAGCATGAAGACTTGAGTTCAAATATCCAATCAACATCCATGCAAGGAACTGTGTATGGCGTCATACCTGCCTGTATCCACAGCTATGTAGGAGACACAGAGAGGAGTACTACTGAGACTTGCTGGCTGACATCCTACTTCGAGATTCAATGAGGGAAATTTTGAGAAGAAGAAGAAGAAGAAGAAGAAGAAGAAGAAGAAGAAGAAGAAGAAGAAGAAGAAGAAAGGAAGGAGGAGAAGGGAAGGTGGAGAAGGATGAGGTACAAGAGGAGGAGGGGGAAGGAGGAGGAGGGAGAGGTAGAAGAGGAAGAGGAAGGAGAAGGAGGAGGAAGAGGAGCAGGGTGAGATGAATAATAGAATGTGAAACCTGATGTGACAATGTCTTCTAGCCTCCATTGTGCCTGCATAGTTTTGTACTTGTGTAATAATGTGGGCACAAACACAAAACACGCACATACAATCACACACATGCATGTTATTTTGTAAGAATACAGAAAAACAAATTACAATTATAGATGTACGTGATCTGTGCCTCATTTATTTCTTAGAAGGAGATTTTTCTCTGCCCCTTAGGAAAGGACCCCAGGCCCTTTCTGTATAGATATGGCACCATGGTCCCTGTGCTGATTGTTCAGAATCTCTTTACAAAGCCAATTCACTGGGACTTCATCTTGAACATCTTACCCTCCCAAACTCTGAGAAACAAATGATGTTGTTTATGAACTGGCTGAAGACGTCTGATGTTCTGTCACAGCATCTCAAATACATGAATGCAAATAACTTCTAATCCTAAAGAATGCCCTGAGAGACACTCAGTTGTGAAACAAATATATAATTTATGGCAATAGCATTCTCTAAGAAGAAAACAAAAAAAAGAAATGAGAGGTAAACAAGAAAGAAAATAAAAAGAAAAACACTGAAGAGATTGATAGTCAAGACGTTCACTGACGTGATAATGAAGGTGTTTTCCAACATAAAAGATTTTCTTGTCTAAATTCATTTTTTATTCCCCCTTTCTTATTAAAATCCACTAAAATGTGGAGTAGTCCATCATTTCCCTATCTTTTTAAAGTATTTGTTCCTTCTCAATAATCTGTAATACTTAATAGTTTTAGGAACATGTTCTTTGTATCTCACATGGTTTTTTAGAAAGGGATTTCTTCTCACTTCTCTCCATTCCCAAACAGCTGTGTTGGTTAAAGGAAGGCAAAATCCTGTTTTCCTTCCTTATATTGTTGAAGTTTTCATGGCAGATTATATGCATGTCCTTACTGTCATCTGCAAAAGCAAACTTCTCTCTTTCAAAATGAGCCTTTGTGTCCCTTTCACCACCATCACCACCGTTCTATGGTCTTTATTCCATTCCCCACCTGCACACATTCCCAACGCATCCCCAATTCCAAGATTTACAAATGCCGTCATTAGAGGTGATCTGAAGGCACACGTACACAGTGAATGGAAGAAAGTAGAAACCAGGAAGATGGATGCTTCTATGGCGCTGTGTTTCCTAGTTTTACCAAACAGAGCTGCTGATTGAGGGGACTTTCTGGAAGTGCAAGTTTGATCCAAGAGGATGACTTGTTCTCTTTTCCTTTTACTAACACACCCTTTCTCCACCCTCACAAGAACCTCAAACATAACAATAATGATAAATACTGATTCTAAGATCAGCCTGACATACGTAATAATCTTTTCTCAAATCCAGTAGTTATCAACTAAGGGGAGGACTTTATTATCCACTAACAATGATATTTTCCAGCCCTTGTAGGCCTTAGAATCATTCTTTTACTATGTGCATCAGCCTGGCTGACAAACAGAAAGAAGCATAAAGTAATAAAAGATAAATGCTTCTCAACTTCTCAACAAACTAGTGAAAAGCTTTCAATTTTCTAAAAATAACATCACTTTTCCACCCACAGAGCTCCTGTCATTTACCTAAAAATGTGTAAGTGACAGTCAGAACACTCATTTTATGTCTTGTTACTTAAATTTGAGGGATTTGGCTTCTGTTTGTACTTTTTGACATAAATTGTGCCAAATTCCCTGAGTGGTAAGCCTATAAAAATTCCTGGAGTTACTCATTTGTTTTTATGCTTCATGAGCCAAAACAAAACAAAAACCAAATCTGATTTTTATGGTTTCTTATGAACTTTGAACATTTTAGTATGAATGGAATTTCTCATTTAACTGTTTGAAAATGACTTTAAACCTTAGGGAACATTCATAATCCGATATATCAGAGATACTTGGGAGGCCCACAAATACCCAAAGGGAGTGGTGAGCCTCCCTGTGCCGAAATTTGGTGGTTGATTGAGGTTTAAACCATCCCGTTTAAACCATCCCGTGTGGCTAAATTAAGACATTCAACACATGTGCTACCTCACAAAAATGTGTTTTCACAATACTTAATAGTATTAGAATTAATAATATGACACTTCACATGTATGAAAATCAACACAAATTAAGTGTTGCTTTTGCACACTAACAATCAGCTATTTTATTTCAAGAGCCTTACTTAAAGTATCTCAAATATTTGCAATTAATTTGATTATGAAAACAAAATACATCTGTACAATTAAAATCACAATGTTCAAATGAAAGACATTAACACAACAAATGGAAATATACCATTTGCTACTTGAATATAAGCAGTATTCTCAAAATGCTCATCGTAACTAAACTTTGTGTTTATTTGCTGCAATGTAACCCCAAATGACAATAAAAATTATTTCATAAGAAAAGTTTTATAATTAGTCATACTAGAAATGTTTTAATTTCTATGAAATCTAATGCATTCATTTTTCTCATATTTTAATGTAAAATGTAAGCAGTCTTTGCTTTACTCTAGAGACTTAATATTTTTGTATACTTTGTTAGAAATATTTTATAGTTTTCTAATCTATATTTGTTTCTGATCTATTTTGAGTTAAATGTTGCATAGAATACAATTTGTAGGTCAAGGATAATTTACCCAAAATGTATTACTACTATATTTTATTAAAATGTTCTGGAAAAACTTGTTTTGGACTTCGTGAAAACTCAGTTGGCTACACCTGTGTAGGCATACTCAGGTCATCTCATGCCTGTTCTGTTTCACTTACCATGTCTAATTGCACCTGACAAAACCACTTAGTTTGACTTCAGGATGTAAATATACTTTCTTTCTACCACTTTTTTCCTCTTCCAGATTTTTACTGTTCTAGTATTTTTTAATTTTTAATATAAATTTTAAAATATAATTTTTAAAGTTGTAATTTGTTGGGGGTAATTTTTGCATATGTGTGCTTGTGCATAATGTGCACATGACTGCGAGCACTTGTGTTCGATGCCAGGAAGCTGAAGCTACTGGTGTTTGGGAGCCACCTGAGTTGGGTCCTGGGAACCAAACTGGGATCCTCTTGGGAGTAATACATGTTCCTATCCAGGTCTAGACATAATTTACTTTTACCTTGACAAAACTGTTTGTGGATGTTGAATCTTCTTCATCTATATGACTCTCCTTGTAATCAGGAACTAGCTTTCATCATTCCTGGGTCATTTGCAGGATGCATTTTTGTTGACTTTATACCTGGCTCAATTTTTAGTGGTTATGATGGCCCAGGATTTTCATGTTGTTGTTTCTGTGCTCATCAGTAGGTTATAAAAACAGTTTATAATGTTTTTATTTTTTTATGAATCTTGTGTTTCTTGACCTTCCCTAACTCAGTTGATTGTTAATTTTATTGGTAGATTTCTTGGGATTTTATGAATGCATAATACTGTCACATGTTAATAAAAACAGAGCTGTTTTTATTTCCTCCCCTTTCTGGTGTGTATGCCTGTTTATCTTTTTGTCTTGGTGTTGACAATTCTGTGTTGACTAGAATTTTCAGAACTATATTAAATAATGACGAAAGCTGGCAACCTTTTTTTCATCCCCAATCCTAGAGAACAAGCAAGAGACAACCAGTCCATCATCTTCAGGTATATTATATGCCAGCCATCACCTGGGCTTAGTCACTCTCTATAAAACTGAAGATGTCTTTCTATTTTTTAATTTTCTCTTAATATTATACTTGCTCATTTTTGAAAAATTACTTTTCATTGCTTCTTGTGATCCAGTGATTTTTGTTTTCTTCTTTAGCCTATTAATGGATTAGAGTGCATTGATTAATACTTAGCTGTTTAAAAGCTTTGAATCCTATGATAAATCTCAGCTGTTCAACAATTGCTTTCTCTATATTATGGTCTTGATACTAGCATCTCCTGATATTATTTCTCAGTACCTTCGAATTATTTCTTCTTGTTGGTATGTGAAGTGACTAAATGGTAGATGTTTTCAGGTTCTATTGTGAGAATAGAGTTTAATATAAATTTCCCTTTTAACTGGGTTTTTTAGTCCTATTTGTGAAACAGTAACAAGTGCCATTGTATTACTGTAAGTGTAGGTGGAATTCCAGCTGCCCAGGCCTATATTAACATAAGAGCTGGGGGACTGATTTACCTAGAAGGGTTTGTGCAAACGACATGGTTTCTGCGGCTAAATGGATTGCAGTTTATTTACTAAAATCTTAAAAGCTAATATTCACGTACAAACATATGCATATCCTATTTCTCTTTTTGGGTCTAGGTTATGTCATTCATGATTTTTTTTCTAGGTTCATCCATTTACCTGTGAATTTCATTATTCTATTTTATTTTTTGGTCATTCAAGACAGGGTTTTTCTGTGTAACCCTGACTGTCCTGGACTCACTTTGTAGACCAGGCTGGCCTCAAACTCACAGTGACCTGCCTGCCTCTGCCTCCCAGGTGTTGGGATTAAAGGCATGTACCAGCACGCCCAGCCATAATTTAATGTTTTAACATCTGGATATTTTCCAATGTATAAATGTAACATATTCTCTTTATCCACTCATCCACTGATCTATATCTAGGCTGTTTTTAATTCCTGCCTATTATGATTAAAACAGCAATTAACATGGCTGAACAAGTATCTCTGTAGTAGTAAGTAGTGTCTTTTGGGGTATATGTCAAAGAGTGGTACTTCTGGAACTTGAGGGAGATCTATTTTAAGCTTTCTGAGGAACCACCACACTGATTTCCATGACAAATTTGTACTCCACCAAGCAATAGATGAGTAATTCCATTCTGCATGTGCTCACCAGCATGAACTTTAATTTGTTTTATTGATATTGGCCAGTCTGACAGGTGATAGCATCTCAAAGTAGTGTGTTTCCTTTTTTGAGAATATTTTGTCTATATCTGCACCCCCCACTTATAATTGGATTATTTGGGGGTGTTATTGGGTTTTGAGTATTGTTTCTTGAGTTGTTTATGTGTTTTAGATAATGGCCCTCTATTGAATGTATACTTGGTGAAACTTTTTTCCATTCTGTAGCCTGCCATTTTTTCTACATGGTGCTGTCCATTCTCATACAGAAACTTTTAAATGTCATGAGGTTCCATGTATTAGCTGTTATTATACTGCTCACATTGTCTGTGATATTGGTGTTCAGTTAGGGTCCTTTCATGTGGCAATGAGTTAAAAAAAATTCCTCATTTTGTCTTCTATAATATTCAGTGTACCAGGACTTATATTGAGGTCTTTGATGCGTCCAGGGTTTATTTTTACGCAGGATGATAAACTTGAATCTCTCCTTTTTTTCCACTGTGTATTTCTGGCTTTGTTATCAAAATTAAGGTCTGCCTAAGTGTGTATGGGCTTGAGTTTGGGTCTTCAATTGGCTTCCATTTATTGACATGTCTGTTTCATTTTGATACCATGTTGTTTTTATTACTATAGCTCTGTAGTACATTTTGAGATTAGGGGTGATGATACCTCCAGCAGTAAATTTATTATTGAGGATTTTTATACAGTGGTTCCTAACTTGGAGGTGGTGCCCTCTCCAGATCTGAATGTACTTTTCACAGGAGCCATTTAAAGCCATTGCAAAACACAGATATTTACATTAAAAGTCATAACCATAGCAAAATTACACTTAGGAAGTAGCAACAAAAATAATTTTATAATTGGGAGTCAACACAACATTAGAAACTCTAGTAAAAAGTCCAAGCAGGAAGGCTTAGACCTAGTAGTATAAGCTTGTCTGCTCATGTGTGGTTGGGGGATTTTTTTGTTTGCTTGTTTTTGTTTTTGATTTGGTGTGTGTGTGTGTGTGTGTGTTTGTGTGTGTGTGTGTGTGTGTATGTGTGTGTGTGTTCATATGAAGCTGTAAATTGTCCTTTTAATTTTTGTTAAGAATTGTGTTTTTATTATTCTAAAGATTCTTTGACAATAAAACAAGTTAACGCCTGGCAACACCCAACCTACCACAAAGAAGATGATGAACATCAAAGAACCTCCTTTGGAGATGGCTTCATTTGTGACAAACAAGCCACTGGTCAAATGTCCTCGTTTCAACCACTGACAGAATTCTGCCTAAAAAGAAGCAAGCTTGGATGCAGGCAGACTCGACAACCAAACTCCGCCTAGACAGGGTAAACAAGTTCTCAATAGTTACTGCCTCACAAATACATCTGTCAGATATATTGGGCCAGAAGACTGAAGATGATGCTCCAACACTATAGCGAGTTTTGTGTAACTGTTCAGGCAGCAAACTGTCTCTGTCAATTTTTTTAAACTTTGGAAGCTGCTAACCTGCACTTCCTGTTTACTCAGGTAATTAATTTTATTCCTTCTCAAGTCTTTGATAGAGTTGAAGACCAAATAGTTTATTTCCACAATTAAGCTTAGTTGTTTAGGGGTGAAGATGTTTTTAGGTCTAGATAGATGTTTTAAGTTGATAGAGATGAGATATGATAGATATTGATTTACATTCAGAATTTTTAACTCACCAAGATAGGAAAATGTTTTTTTAAAGGTTGCTTAATCCAAATAGCCAAAACACTATGATTGTAGCATATATATATAATTCTTGATTGTTTCATGGTTCTTTTTTACTATGTAGTTTATTGTATTTATGTGTAATATTGTAAATATATGTAAAATATATTATAAAATAATTATGTTAGAATTTTAATGGAGATTATATTTACTTAAATCTGTATATTTCAGAGTGAGACACCATGGTGGCATTGTTGGATCTCTGTAGAAAGGCATAATAGAATACATTTTTATGTGAGGGATATGTTACTGGAAGAGAAGATTAAATGGGGAGAAGGATTTAATTGGGGAGTGAGGGAGGGTTTACAGGGAGGGATATCTAAAACTAAGGGCCAATTACTAGTGCAAAAGTGGAACAAAACTTCTAGGAAAAACCAACCATTGTTTGATAGCTTATATATAAGGTTCAGTCCAAGAGATGGAACCCTTCCTAAGCATGACTCAAGTGGCCAAAAATCTCAACCTAGGCAGGTCAGGGACTTAGTGTAAAATCAAACATTACTACTTTGTTGCTAAGGAAACATAGTAATAAGATGACTTCTTATGACACTACCTAGGCTAATTCTACCAAACCTTATATTTCTTCCAAAACCTATTCATCTAACCAAAATAAGGACCATATAGGAGATTGTTATACATTATTTGAAAATTTCTGCTTCAAGCTTGATATGTGTGTTTGACTCCTTTGTCTTACAGATTCCTTGTGGCAACAATAAAAAAAATAGATCTTAGAATGATTTATCTCAATTACAGGATTGTGATCTCTGCCATTTATAGAACTTTTCCCCAAACATTGTCTCTTCATCATTTTTACTCCTCTTCTTTAAAAGTCTCAGAGCTTTGGCGAGATGGTTTGTGTGTGTGTGTGTGTGTGTGTGTGTGTGTGTGTGTGTGTGTGTGTGTGTGTGATATGGATGTATCACTTATGACTGAGCAATCAGAAATACCTTTTCCCAGTACTTTGACTAGTAATGAATCTCTACTTGAATCATTCTCCTTTGTAACAAGAGGCCTCTTTAACCAAGATGGGGATCAGCACAAATCTATGAATACAACATAAATATTTGGAAGAAAGGGCTGATAGAATGAAAATTTAGCAAAAATGAATGTTTTTTCCATAATATCTATGATGTTCCTAGTCATGGATTTTTACTTTGTTTACAGTATCAGACATGAAATGTCTCCAGTGGAAAATGCCTAATTTCTTTCGGGAGTGTGTTTAGGGAAACAATGAATCCCAATATTTGCCAGATTAAACAGTGCTTATACACATAGAAATCAGTGTTTTCCTACATCTTGACCACATATATATAGATAAGTAGTACAATATTCAGTTTCCAGCTCTCCTCAAGTACTTAATCTTAATTTTTCATATTCAATTATTAAGTGAACATGTGAGTTTCAACTCTTCCTTGATATGAAAGATATGAGAGATAATGATTTACATTTAGAATTTTAGATGCACCAAGATAGGAAAGATGTTTTCTTCCAGGCTGTCAAATACAAATAGCCAAAACACTAAGAATGAAACATTTATATAATTCCTGATTGTGTCATGGTTCTTCTTGCTATAGGTAGTTTATTGTATATGTGTGTAATAAGTGTGTAATAATATGACTGTATATATATATATATATATATATATATAGAGAGAGAGAGAGAGAGAGAGAGAGAGAGGTGAGAAGGAGAGGGAGAGAGAGAGAGAGTGGCAGAAATCCTACTAGCATGTTGAAGCAAATATGGAACGCCCTGGTAAAAGTACTTAAAGTCGAAGCTAATGTGATACCACTGGGTTTATATACTGAGAAAGAAGATGTGCGAATGATAAATGATGATGAATCTCAATCCCTGTAATTTTAAAGTGATATGAATTATATTTGTTGCTAGGCATTCTTGAATCATATCATCAGATGAATACCAAAAAGACACAGCATGTATAGTTTTTAATATACCAACAACTAAGTCCTGTTTTCTTTGCATCCTTGAAATAGAGTGCATGAAACATTTCTTGTGCATTATCACTGAGGTCCAGGATAGGCCAGACTAGAGACTGATTCTGTTTTCAGTGTGCCCGTTTAAATATTCTACAAGGTAGATATGGATGTGATGATCAGAGAGACATCTGCAACCATATAAGTGCAGGGCATGAGAAGGAAATGAGGTTAAAACAGAACATTTTATCACCAAATTTATATATCACTAATTATAACCAACACTTTTGCAGTATATGAGGTATTTATTCTTTCTTAAATCATTATATATATATATATATATATATATATACACATGCACTGAATTAAGAGATAACCTGCAGAACATTTTAATAAAGTAGAAAATTTTCAGAATTGATTACATCTCATTGTGCAGGTATAGATATTAAAGTACTTGGTTATTGTTATCATGATTGAGTTAAAATTTAAACAATGATAGCTAAAAATAAATACAATGTAACAGGATTACAACTTTTGTTTCAAAGATGTTTGTTTTTGAAGCACATTTTAGACACATAAAGTAAAGAAATAATTTTGTGTATTTTATTCAACAGTTTAATTAAAAATAGTTACTACTTCTAGGATTTTTCATGGATGAGATGTATACAGTCCATGCACCTTTGCTCATATATTTGTATCAATATCACAACCTAAATGCAAAACTCATTTTTAATAATTCCAATAGTGCTTAATTGGTATTTTCTCCTTTGTTTTATATGGGCTATAAAATGTTGTAATGCCAGGAAAGTATGTACCAATTTAACCATTCCAATAACTCGGAGAGGTGAACTAAAGCATTCAATTTCTTTCCAAGTACTTTGAATCTAGTCAACATATTTTTAGTTCTATACCATGCCGGAAAAAGAATGATGGGCCTTACTTTCAATCCACCCCCTCCACTAAGTCAATCATTTGGACTACACAATATCATTAAAAGTGTGAAAACCCAAATCTAAGCCATAAACCCCGGAAAAGCCTCAGGTGCTGACAGATTCCCCATCAATTCTTATAAAACCTGATTCTGGCAATTATCTCTTACATCAAAGAGTCTTTTCAGAATTTTTTAAGACCAGAATTATGTCTCCGGACATGAAAACTCCCTTGATCCCATAATCCTTAAAAAAGATGACAAGGTACGGAACAATTGGGGGATTTTCGATGTCTTTTAGTCTCCCGAATAGAGAATACAAGCTCGTTTCCAAGGTTTCAGTACGCACCTCAGCGTCATCCTTCCTGCCCCCAACACGCTAAGATTATGAGGGATTCACCCTGGTACATCTGAGAAGATAATACCTGAAAAATAGTACTATTTAATCTACCAGTCATATCTAGCCCAAATCATCATATCAATGAGTCTGAAACTACTTTATAAAGAGATAAATAAACTTGATATAAAGTCATTGGGTGATCCTGTCCAGACCATTAGGTTGATCTGCTCACAGAAAATACTTAAATCTCTAATTTGTTCATAATGCTTCAATGCTCTTCCTGCTTCCAGCCAAATTACCACAGCTCTCTTGCCATCTGGTCATCATTCAACTGTTGTTTTTCTGGTGTCAGGAAAATTTTAAACACATCAGAAAGAGGCCCTTAGGGATTCTGGAATGGCTAGTGTTCGTGCGAAGCTCATAATTCTTCCTGGAAAAGAAAAGGAGGGGGACGTTTCAGAGTGCTGACCACTACAATCGTTTTTATTGTGATTATCCACAGTACCTTAACAGCATTTGGGTCGAGACTGTTTACCCAGCAATACCTACATAATAAATGAAGATGATTGATTCAGACTAATGGTGAAATAGGCAGTATTCACTCATATACTCACTGTTTACTTTAAACAATATTCACTGTCCATTGCGCATGTCTGGCAATGTGATTGCCTCTCGTATATCCCAAGACGGGATTAGAAGCCAATTTCAAATTTTTACTTCTGACCTGCTCTTGTGTTCGGTAACACGGGCATGCCTTCCTCAAAACATCATACACGTACAGAAAATAAATAATGAATGAAATAAAAATTAAATAAAAGAGGGAAATGAGCTGACTTTAGCCACTACAACAAAGCTGCATAATGAAAGCCACCATGCAGAAGACAGGTTTTCTTGTTTGTTGGATTGGTTTTGGTTTTGTTTGGTTGGTTTTGTTGTTGTTTTGTTTTGTTTTTTAGATTTTCTCCCAGTGGAAGAAGTTGACAATTCGAGGAAAAGTTGAATTAAGAATACACGTCCTGTCTCAGCTACAGTATGGATCATTATAATTGATGTGTAGAACATGGTCACTTATTACTTATATTTTAAGATTACTCCTCATGCTTACAGGCACATTGTTTGTGGTATATTAGAACAGCGGGGGTCCTGAAACTAGCCCAGAACCGCTGTAAAACTTAATTCAATGACTTCTTTTTGCATGGAGATTGAGCAGAGGGCACAGTGGTAATGGTTTGCTTTGGAGTATGTCTAAGGAAAGGATGTTCTATATAAAAATAAATAGTATTTAGAATCTGTAGCGGGATTCCAATCAGCAACACTCCTAATATGGCAATAATTTTTACTACCTACTTTACCTAAAGTATCACTTCCTAAATTTTTCTATGCCGCACTTCCTCATCCTTCCTTCATTTCCCTCTTACTCAGGTGGCTGAAGATGGCTATATGGCTTCCGATTTTTTTTTCTGATTTTTTGAGACAGGGTTTCTCTGTGTAGCCTTGGCTGTCCTGGACTTGCTTTCTCGCTTTGTAGAACAGGCTGGCCTCGAACTCACAGCGATCCGCCTGCCTCTGCCTCTCGAGTGCTGGGATTAAAGGCGTGTGCCACCACGCCCAGCTATGGCTTCCGATTTTTTTACATTCATATATGTCGACTTTCATTACTGTACTCGTCCATTGTAATATAACTAGTTTTTTGAATGAGTCCTGTGCATTTGAGCAATATCATTAAAGTTAAGAGAACATAGCTATTCTAAACGTGGTGATTAAGCTCTGCATTATTGTGCATGCTTTTAGTCCCAGCACTCTGGGGCAGACATAGATGGATTTCTGAGTTTAAGCCCATCCTAGTGTACAGAGAAAGTTCCAGGACAGCTGGAGGCACACAGTAAACATCTGCCTTGACTGGTTTAAAAAAAAAAAGCATGATATTTAAATAGTTGAAGGTTTAGAAAACATAAGATACCCTGAATATAATAGCATTTCTAAAATGTGTATTAGAAAATTAATTAACATTTGAGAAGCAACAAAACCAGGAAGTAAGGGATTCCACAGCAAGTTAAAAGTTAAAGTTGCAGTAAAATGTGTAAAAATAAAAGTGAGATGACAATGAAATTTACATTATGGAATATTCATTTAAATATTTTTATCTTAGGAGGAGAAATAATATTAATTGATTACCAATATAAGACAACAGGAGACACTTAGGCTTGAAGAGGAAGACAGTTGGGTTTCTATTTCCTTTGGAATTGCATGTGAGGGCATGTGAGGGCATGTGAGGGCATGTGAGGTCATGTGAGGGCATGTGAGGGCATGTGAGGGCATGTGATAGCATGTGAGGGCATGTGAGGGCATGTGAGGGCATGTGAGGGCATGTGAGGGTATGTGAGGGCATGTGAGGACATGTGATGGCATGTGAGGGCATGTGAGGGCATGTGAGGGCATGTGAGGGCATGTGAGGGCATGTGTGCCTAGGTGGGCAGTAGGAAGCACATTTATGCGCCTTAGAATAGTTAGCATTGATGATTTTTTAATGTGCTTGCAATGTCAGGGAGGGTATGGAAGTGAAGTAGGAACTGTAGAGGAAAAATGAGACCAAGGTTGTTTCAGGTTCAACTCTCGGCACTATGATACTCAACTGGAAATCTTAAATAGATGTAGCATTCTGATCATAATAGACATGTCTTTCTTGAAACTCATTCAGTGTAGAAATTGGATTCAAACCCAACCTCTTCTAACAGATGATTAATATGTAAGAAGAATATATAATTACAAGACTGTAATAAGGTAATTTTCTTATTAATAACCTACTTAATAATTATTTAACCTCTTAAATTTGCTTTGAATTTAGGTACTTTATATTTTAGGTTATATCTTGTAATTTTTGAAATATAGAGTAACTGTAAATACATCAGTGTTTCATATGCTATACATAAACACTTATCATTATATTTAAAATTCTTACTTTATAGACTTTTGTGGTAATTCTATGACCTATGAAGCATTGTGCCTGTTTTTCCTTCTACTACAAGCTAATTTTTTAAAACTGTTCTTGTAAGTTGTGGTTGATGCAAGATATCATTTTTAAAATTATTTTTAGAGGCCTTAATTTTACAAACCCCACTTATAATTTTAAAGAGTTTTTTTTTCTTTTGGAGGATAATTTTCTTTCTTTTAAAATATACTTAATTATTTATTCATATTACATCTCAATTGTTATCCCATCCTTTGTATCCTCCCATTGCTCCCTCCCTCCCATTTCCCCCTTACTCCCCTCCCCTATGACTTTGACTGAGTGGAGGATAATTTTCAACTTAAGTAAAGATTCATAATAGCTTTAATCCACAGATGATTCCCATGTCTCCCTATGTCTGAGTACATATGCTAAGGTCACTGAAACAAGAGGCTAGTCCCTTGGAGCATCATTTCCTATTGTTTGGCTGTTCATCACTCCATTTTGGGTTACTCCTAGAGAGAACCGCTCCAGAGACTGCTTTGAGGTTCCGTGTTCAGGCTGCTACTCCAGGTTCTAGCTACTGTGGCTGATTTGCTGGTTTGCTATTTAATGGGTCTTCTGGACTCCTTTCGACATCAGCAGTGGAACTGTTCCCAGGAGCTGAGTTTAAGAAGGTTCACCTCTCCTGTTCCCATAACCTCCTTTCTTTCCTATCCAGGATAGGTGGGTTGGAAGCAGGTTTGAAAAAAGTTCAAGTCACATATGTGAGTTGTGTGTGTGTGTGTGTGTGTGTGTGTGTGTGTGTGTGTGTGTGTGTGTGTTGGTGTTGGTGTTATTCTTAAGACTGAATTCTGTTTTTCAGCTCTGGTCCTTCAGCTTTCAGTAGCACAGCTGTGCTTGAATGTACTGCCATCTTGCTGGAGGTCAGTCTGCATAGGCCTGCCTGGCTTAAGCACTCTGTCTTCACAGCCCTTCCTCTATGACACTCAGGACACCGATCCCAAATTCCAAATCTGGCTAACTTGCAAAGTTGAATAGGATGCGTTTGGAATCCCCCTCATCTCTATTGGCTTGTGCTATCCTTCAGTTTAGACATCTCTAGGGCTTTAGTTCATACAGTAACTTCTCCCATGGGTCATTGCTCTGAGTTTTCAATATCTATAAATTTTTCTGATAAGTGGTTTCAATCACCCCATAAAATCAAAATAGAGATATAAATAAATAAACGTTAGAAGAAAAACTCCTGAATGTCTGAAAAGCAGAAATTAAAAAAAAATTCATAGGTCAAAACAAAAATATTTTAAAGTGAAACTATGTGAACTGAAGGTACTAAGACAACATATGAAATGTGTCTGATAACTGCGTGGTGTTCCTGTGCACAGGCAGTAGATGGGGTAGAGACGTTTTCAGCCTCTGTAGGGCCTGGCTTTCAGACCTATCACCGAAAAACCAACTTAAATATCGGTTCTCAAAGCTTTAAGTAAAATTAGTTGAAAATGTTTAGCTAAGTTAAAAATCAAAGCTGTAAAACCAGGTAAAACTGGCACCTGCCTTCTGACCCAGCACTCAAGAGGAGGTGACAAGTATATCTCCATGAGTTCGAGGACAACCTTGTCTATACAGAGACCTTGTCTCAAAACAGGAACAAAATATAGCAACTAGAGCATCTTCCATAAAGTTCAAGTTATGAAGTGAATAAAAATAACAGTCTCAGTCTAAGGTACTCATAACTACAAAGCAGCTGACGTTAAAAAATCGTGTGTTGTAGAGAGGGACAAGGCTTATGGGATTTTAAGACTTATCAAAACAAAAAATTATATAAAAGAGAAAATGAAAAACAATTTTATCACCAATAGAAGAGTGGCAGCAACACAACATCTATGGAGATCAAAAGAACAACAAAAGGAAATGCCTAGAAAACTGAGAGGATGTCCCAAAAACTATGTGCCAAGCAACAAAAACTCCAGAGAAAAGGAACTTTTAACTTTCCAATCACAGATTATTAAGATGGCAAATGAGGAAAATGTAAATCTCCATTAATTCAGGTCCAATTGATTTTCTAAAGAAATCATGTCAGTGTGCCTTAATTTTTTTCAAGGTATCAGAAAAGAAAACAACAATCATTACATAAGATGAGGATTATCTTAATTTTAAAAAATACCCTAACTACTATGTTAACAAAAATTATCTAAAATTTCCTATTCATCCAACCGCATTAAAAAAAAATCATGTGCTGTGACCAATTTGAGTTTATTTCAGAAATTCAAGTTTAGTTTAACTGTGGAGAGAAAATTAAATGTAGTTTCAATATTAAAGGCAAAATAAAAGTCGCAATCACCTCAATTCATAGTAAAAATACAAATTAAAAGTTTAATGTCTATCTGCATTAATATTTACAACAATGATGGAATAAAATACAATCTTATTATCAAATATATATTTGTTTTAATAAGTGTTTAATAGTAAAATATATGTTTCTATTATACAATCAAAAATATTATTCATGAAATTGTCAATATATTAAATAAATTACATATTCATAATTATATTGTTATATTATGGTACACTTCAATTTTTAATATATTTAGATTCTTGAAATAAATTCTTATTTCTACTTTATTAAAGTCTTAAATTTAAAGTGTTTTGACTTTTTTCCCATTTCATTCTGTAAAAATTTAATATGAATTTAAATCTTTAATTATCTAATGAATCCTACCATTTTTCTATTCACTGTGTATATTTTATTATTTGATGAACAATTAGAAGTACATGCCTTCTCTAATTTACAAATTTAATAACTCTATCTTTGAATTACACTTATAAAAATCATAGAATTTGTTAGGAATGTACTAGAATCAACATAAATGTTTATATACAAAAACATATGTAGGAAGCAATTTGCTTACATATCACATATATTTGTGGATTATTTCGAGTACCTGAGATACTAATTCAAAGGCATTTTTTTTCTAAAAACTCCATAACTCTTACATATTTTTACAACAGACCTCTTTGATAAATGAGATATTTGGTTTAGGAATGGATTTCTATCACTATCAAAAAGTGAGAGAATATTCTAGAAGATTACCTTTTTTTAGAACATGCAAGTCCAAAACTCACCTTCAGGATTTTCTGGATTCCTTAAGGTGTTCTGTGTTACTACTTTAGTGAGGTAGTGAAGTTGGACTTAAAGTATTGAATCATATCAGACCATGGACAAAGCCCCAACTTTTGTCCACACGAATTGCCTGAGACTTTCTGAAATCATTACCATATCTTGGTTGATCTCAACGTACTTCAATCAATTTGAACAATATGACATAGCGTGTACATGTTTGAAATCATTGATTCTAAGGTTATTTTTTTAGAGGGTGGCACATAGCAAGATTCTAAAAAACAAAACAAAAAGAACAGCGGCAACAACAACAAAACAAATAGCTCTTTTTACCATTTGACACTCTTATCAAACATAGCCCTGAAAGTGTCTGATGTAGCTTGTGGTAATAAGAGCTCTGATCTCAGTTCTTTTTTTATTATTATTATTAATTTATTCATATTACATCTCGATTGTTAGCCCTTCCCTTGTTTCCTCCTATTCCTCCCTCCCTCTCATTTTCCTCCTTCTCCCCTCCCCTATGTCTGTGACTGAGGGAGACCTCCTCCCCCTATATATGCTCTTAGAGTATCGAGTCTCTTCTTGCTAACTTGCTATCCTTCCTCTGAGTGCTGCCAGGC
The DNA here is from genome assembly GCF_964271855.1 of Acomys minous. Classification (NCBI taxonomy): domain Eukaryota; kingdom Metazoa; phylum Chordata; class Mammalia; order Rodentia; family Muridae; genus Acomys; species Acomys minous. The sequence continues at coordinate 10,809,866 of NC_140500.1, forward strand.
CTCCCCATCCAGGGGATGTGGTCAGAAAAGGGGCATCAAAGTTCGTGTGAGAGTCAGATCTCACTCTCCACTCACCGGTGGAGAATATCCTGTTCGTCGGCTAGGTCTTGGTAGGGGTTCGAAGTTTACTGCTTATATTCTCCTTGGCTGGTGCCTTAGTTTGAGGAGGACCCCAGGACCCATTTCTGCCTGTCATAATGTTCTTCTTGTAGGTTTCCAGGACCCTGTGGATCCTACTATTTCCCCATTCTTCCATGCTACTCTCACCTAAAGTCTCAATAGGCTGTCCTCTCCTCTGACCCACTTTCCTGGTAAGTAAAGTTTTTCATGGGATGTATCCCTTGGACTAGTGTTTTGATATAAGTGAGTATATACTGTTTGTCTCTTTTTGCTTCTGGGTGAACTCACTCATTATGATAATTTCTAGATCAATCGATTTATCCACAAATTTCGGGAATTCCTTGTTTTTATTAGCTGAGTAGTATTCCACAACTTCTTGAACAGTACACCAACAGCCCAGGCCTTAATGTCAACAATTAATAAATGGGACCTCATGAGGCTGAGAAGCTTCTGTAAGGCAGGAGACACTGTCAGTAGAACAAAGTGACAGCCTACAGACTGGGAAAAGATCTTCACCAACCCTTCATCTGACAAAGGTCTAATATCCAATATATAAAAAACTCAAGAAATTAAACATCACACAACCAAACAACTCAATTGTGAAATGGGGCTTGGAATTTAACAGAGAATTCTCAACGGAGGAATATCAAATGGCTGAGAAACACTTAAAGAAATGCTCAGCATCGTTAGTTATTAGAGAAATGCAAATCAAAACAACACTGAGATTCCACCTTACACTCATCAGAATGGCTAAGATCAAAAACTCAAATGACACCACATGTTGGCGAGGATGTGGGGAGAGAGGAACATTCCTTCATTGCTGGTGGGAATGCAAACTAGTACAACCACTTTGGAAAGCTATCCGGCACTTACTCAGAAAAATGGGAATAGGGCTTCCTCAAGACCCAGCTGTCCCACTCTTTGGAATGTACCCAGAAAATGCCCTACCACACAATAGGGACATATGCTCAACCATGTTCATAGCTGCTTTATACATAATGGCCAGAACATGGAAATAGCCTAAGTGTCCCTCAGTAGAAGAATGGACTAAGAAACTGATCTCAATTCTTACATTGACAAGGAAGCAAGCTATGCAATAACAGATGTCTAGGCAACAGAACTCGATATGAGTAAAAGCTACCATACTTAGGAAGAAAAGACATATCACTGCTTTATAGTAAAGACAGATTAATACTCTTTGAGAAAAGGCCACTTTGAAGAGCCTATCTGTGTCAATAGTAAGGATGCATACCAAGTCACAAAGGACAGAGGTTGGTGGTTCAAGACCGTTAGGGTTTCTCTATGGTCTATTGACACCAATTTTCCTTGATTCTTGTACACATTGTCATCATAGCAAGAAAACATTTGGAGGTTGCAATTTGATGTTCTGAGGCCACTTTTTCTTTTTTAACCGAGACGACCATTCAAGAATTCATTTTCTCAGAGTAAAGAAGACGCTGGGAGAGGAAATGTCGGCTGAACTTATTGAATTGCTGTTAGCATGGCTTTCTAGGAACATGGTGCCTGTTTAACAGTTGTATAGCTGTTCTTATACAATTCATCTCCATGTCATTTTAATTAAACACTCACCTACTCCAATAGCCATACTTATAAAAATTTAGCCTGCAATTTGACAAGATGATGTTATGGTATTGAGCACTATGTGAATTGGTTTAAAAGTAGCCAGTGTGCAATCACCCATCAATCACAAGAGCATGCGCGGGTCACTGAGGCTGTCAATTTCAATCAGCTCTGTAATTAAATACATCACCAATATAGATTTTATGTAAGAATGTCACTTGTTCCTCACATGTCTTCTGTGGGGACAAACCGTGCTTCCTTCTCTCTGTAGTAGCATTGTAAATACAGTATTTTTAAACAGAGAACATCTTCATTTATCTTCCTCTGATTTCTTAAAGAGAAACCTATTTACTAACACTCAGTCTAAAAGCTATGCTGCTAAATATATATTTGAACTTCTTTCTATTTAATTGAAATGTTGCAGCCTCTCAGTTGGCATTTTAAACTCATCTTTAACACTGTCTGTGTCATTTGTTATGGAATAAATAGATAATGGATAATAATCACCTTTTAAAAGGCTAAACAATTTGTAATTATGGAAAATTTGTAATTAGAGATCCTTTATTGTATGTTTCAAATGCAGAAGATGCTTTCAGTTACAGAGAAATAAATTATTCATTTTCACTTCAGCATAGTACCAAACTATTTCACCTTTAGAAAAATCTTTTATTTTTAAAATGGCTATAAAGTGCCATTGCCCATTATTACACTTACACATGTGGGAAAAGACTGCATCAAAGCCATATTACTATAAATATATAGCCTGCCATTTGATTTAATCTTCAAATAAGCTCCAGGAAGCAGGTCCCTGGACAGTTAATCTTTAGTTTTGTAGCCCATGCACACTTTCAATAAGGTTACTAAGGAATTAGGACCAGTAAGGAGAAAAAGCACATTGTCTCATTCTAGAGGCAGCTGAAGTGAGCCTTGCTAGAAAATTATGAATTTTGTAATCATGAAATAGCCAATGAGTCATCCAAGAGTATCAGTTTTCTTTATCAGAGAGTTTTTAACATGTTAAAGACCAGTCTGGGCAAAGCTACTTGTTTTAAAACACCATCAGAAAACAAAGCCCAATTACAGAAATAAAAATATTTAGGGAGATAACATGTAGAGAACTTAAATATTTAAAAATATAGATGAGGCAGTACTGATACAGTGCAATTAAGATATTAGTCAAAAGAAAAAACCTATTAAGTTGTATGAAGAAAGAATAATTTCTATTTTAGATTATATCTTTGCTCTACCTTAATATTACCCCTATACATAACTTGTTAATATGTCTTATTTGTACAGTAACACAAAGAAAAATATATTTATACATGTATTACATCATTAATCTTCAGTAAAATTCAGAAAACTTTAATATCACACAGAATAGCACCTGAGAAAAGAAGCCATAGGAAAATAGAGCAAAGGACATTTGCACTAAGTTGGTCAATTGAATGAATTTTGTGAGGGTGTGTTTGTCTGTATTGTCAGCAATAGCACTCAGTATTTCAGGAGTAGGCTTAAGTGAATTATTATACCTACCAACTTTATTGTGAGACAATCCTTGTAAGTTAAAGCAACTTACATATATGCACGGGTTGACTTGGATAGTCCACAAGTAGTGAAAGATCACTCACTGTTGATTTTTCTCACCTTCTCAGAGTTTCAGATTTGTCTGTTGTTCCAGAAACATCTCCTTCCTGCTAAATTCTATGTAAAGGAGAAAAATGTGAAATTGGGTTTTGAAAACCTGGATTAGTAAAGCTCTGTTCCTCTAGTTTTTAATCTTCATTTTCACCTTACTATCTTTCCATTCTGTTAGTCCCATTAGAACCATTGCATCCTAATTCTAAAGGCTTTAAAATGAAGACCCTATTATAATCAATACAGGATATCCTTCATCAAATCCACTGTGTCTCTACACTCACTTTTGAGCAGTTTCTAGAGAGCTATTCTGTCATATATTTACCATTGACATCTAGGATAATTTTAAGTAATATAATGCACCCTGTCAATTGACATTAGCAACTTACTCTCTGTGTAGTCATAACTTCAGCTGTCTCTCTGTCCAACGGGGATTATGATTTTGAGTGTTGGTCCTACCTCTAACACTTGTAGGTACCTGGCTCACTAAAAACTCTTAATGACTCTATTAAAAACTTGCCTTTGAAGTCTTAGTAAATATCAGCAAAGTCTTTTGGATACCTATACCACTTTCATTGTTTCTCTTTGATGTATTTACTCATTGGTATGTTTCCTTGCCTTTAGAAAGAATACCAAATTGCCTATGGGTTGGGGGGAAAATCTTGAGAGTCAAATCAGATTATTTTTTTCTTTCTAATGCTTTACAACAAATTAAATATATACTATAATTTCTGCCTTTAATATCTTTAGTATCCTCAAAGGCAATTTCTTCTTCAGACCCGTGATTGATGCCTTAGTTCAAATCGCATAGTTGTTAAATTCCCCCAATTCTTAGTCTGATTGTCTCTCTTCCCAAGAAGCAAACGTTCCATTCTGTTCTTCACTGAACTTCACCTCTAACTGTGGATTTAAAAACTTACCACGACCATCTTTTATAAATAATATTTTGCTGGCTTTTTTCCTTTCAAGATAAGACATAGTTTGATATTGGACCCAGTCTCTGAATTCAGTTTTCCCCCATTTATCCAGTGTTCTAAATTCCATCATTATCAATTATATTAGTCAGCATCACTATACTTATTCTATTGAGTGTTAATCATGTAGCCTACTCTCTAAAGGCAAGTTTTAACATTTTACTAGAAACAGCCCCTCCATGTGTATATATTTATCTCTATCTCTGTGTCTTTGATCTTTCTTTTTCTCCCCAGCCTCTGTCCATCTCCTTAAGTCAAATCTAGTAAGGAAAAAAAAATCACTTCATGTACGATTCACATATCAACCACAGCTTTGTGATTTCATTAGAGAATTCTGTATTTCCCACTAATTTTTCTACCTTTCCACCAGGTACCTCAAAAAATGGAACATTTGAAGAGTTAATTGTGAATATTTATAGCATGCATACTTTCTAATGGAATAAAATATTTGTTTAATAAATGGTTAATATGATTAATAAGTAGGTGAGCATAACTGCCAAACTCTAAAATAATAATACATTGGAAATTGTTTTTCGTTATCGAAAGAAACATTTACCAAGAAATAGGACTTTGTTATTGTGAACATCCAGTGGTTGCTTCTCAAAAGTGTGTGCATTGTAATTACTGTTTATGCATTTATTTGAAGTTACAAGGTCCATTGTACCGACAATAAATTACCAAAGAACAGTTTCAATAACCGTGAGCACTAACTTGTTAATCGTTTGTGTTTATATTTCTTTGGAATACAGAGGATATTTTGGAATCACAGACTGAGGTCCAACCCTCATTCTGCAATTTAACTAGCTGTGCAAATGTTGCCAATGCATTTAATTTCAGTGGACTGCAGTTTCATGTTCAAATTTAGCAATCAAAGAATATAATATGTACCCAATAGGCAGGAAAATTGCCTGCACAGAATAAGTAGTGGGAGTGAGCTTTATCCCTCAGTATTTGATGCCCAAAAGGCATTCTTTGGATTTGCATAATTTAATAAATTTCTCTGAGATATCACTCATATAAACAATAACAACAACCCACAAAACATATACATTTCTTTTTAAAAATATCACTTTTTATTTGCACAAACTCTTTGGAATCTTGTGCTTGGGCAGTAGTGGCACTTGGGAGACATTGACAGGCAGATCTCTTTGAGTTTAAGCCTAACCTGCTATACGGAGTGAGTTCCAGGACAGCCAGAGCTACACAGAGAAATCTTGTCTCAAAACAAAACAAAACAAAAACAAAAATAAACCTCCAAAATTTAAAAAAATGAGGAAAAAAGTTTCCAGATCTAATAATACACTGGTCTTTGGACCAGGTTCTTATGTAGCACGGGCTAGTATTGAATGTACTACATAGCCAAAGCAAAACTAGAGCTCAGAACCCGCTGCTTCAGTGTTTTGTTGCTGGGATTACAGGCATGTACCATTATACCTAATAGACACTTGTCATATCTGGACCTTGTGTATTCCAAACAATGCACACACTAGAGAAATATTGGTTGGCTTTGATGAGTGTCAAGATTGAGTTCAATCTCCGCTCTAAGCTAGGCTTAGTGCCAGAATGCATAGCCTCTCCAGGGTCATCATCTGGGCTGTTCACAACTGAGTGCAGCAGAGCAGGAAGCCTCATCACAGTCCCTTCAATCATGTTTAAGAGTAGCTTTTATATACTTCCACACCATCACTCAACACTAAAAAGAGTAATCTTATATATGAAGCCAGGGATCTTGGGAGATCAAGCCAGCCAAAATAAACAAACGCTTTTCTTTCTTTCTAACTAGGGAAGGGTAAACAGATAAAAACACCATGATTGCATGAAAGCAACTAGGATGTTTTTAATATTTGCTTTCGATTCTTTCTAAAAATATTTACTTCTGGGGCGCATGTACAGGTGTTTATGCGCAAGGCATTCATGTGAAAGTCTCCTGCCACCTGGTGGGATTCTGGGATAGAACACAGCCATTCAGGCCTCTGTGCTATGGATCCTGTCCACTGAACAATCTTGCCTGCATAAAACAAGTGCTACTAGTTTTTAGAATGATTCAAGCCACGCTTTTCATTTCTGGATTTCCATGTCAGGTATAAGGCAGCCAATGTGTGTCACAATGACTATTATGAAGCTAACTTTTGCTTGCTGGTGAGCTCTGCTGCACGTGGTAGTACTTACTGTTATTAAAGCCATCACTGACCATCAACAGCTGCTGCTCAAATCTGCTTAACTCTCTTGAGAATACACACGAATGTTAAGCAGAACTCGAGCACCAGTGGAAAGCAGAGTGGTGACTAATAACATTCAAATTACAGGTGTAAAGTGATTATTTCACTTTATTTTTCAATTCATTAATTTATTGTCTTGCTTCTCACAATAATAACGTTCTGGGAGAAAATTAACCATTTACATTCTTTATTGCATTCATTAATTTATTAAATATCATACAACAGTGATGAGTAATTATCAACTAAAGACAATAATATTTATGAAAACAAAAAATAAGTTTTACATTGCATGCTAGAAAGTAACATAGATTAGGTTCTATTTTGAAAATTATTCTTTTTATTGGTTGGTTAATATTTATCACTCACTGTTCCAGGATCTTTAAAAACTAGGATGACTTTATTTATTCTTTAAAATAATCTTGAGAACTTAAATGTGAATGAGAATAAAAATATTTCATTATTAGATTCTTGAAATATTTTTTAAAATTTAGAAACCATCACAATAGTGTTTTATTTGTAAGGAACAAGGCATAAAAAAAAACAAATTCTTGGAAGAAGTCAACTCTAATATTGTTTATAAATTTTTAAAATAATGAAAATCCAAATGGGCAAATAAGTTTCAAAGCGTTTCAAATGCTTTGAAAGACTAACAAAATCAGCTGTGTCAACATAGAGTAGATTTCAGACATTGCCTGAATTGTGATTTTAATACATTGTTTATAGGTAAGATACAATGGGCCATTTGTAAAGAAGGGATGTTTTGTCTGGCTCTACATCTCTGTGCTCCCTTGTGAGTTCCTGGCTGTCTCTCTGGATTAACATGATCAAGTTGTCTAGTGGGACAAGACGGAGGCCCTGGGCAACCACTCACCTTACAATGTAAAACCTGTGCTTACAAAACTGAACACAGAATGAGTTTGCACTGAACTCGGCTCACTTTTGCTTTGTTTCTTTCATCTTCTCTGTTTCGAACTCACGAATCAGGGTTGCAAGAAAGCATCAAAGTGGATTTCATTTGTGGCTTGAAGAATGTCCATATTACAGATGATTAAATTAATGGCAATTTCACCTTGAAAGCACCTCTATCTGCAGAAAGAGCCACACTTCATCACCTGTTTTGATTCATTAGTGTATCGTTTAACTTGCTATGACACATGTTCAGCGGTTATAATTACATTATGGCCTTCCTATTACATCAGCTCTGCTCCAAGATTCTGCCACCGCTGGTCCAATTTTCAACATAGAGCGATCCACGGCACTCTTTCCTTATTAGTGTCATCTTTAATGTAGCAGAGAGGCTGAACCCTCACTTGGCACTGAGAGTTTAACAGCAATTAACCCCTGCTCTGTCTCCAGGGAGAAGTACATCAGCAACTTGCCAAAACACTGTAAACAAGCTGGTCAGGATCAATGTGCAACCACACCAGAGCACCTATTGTATTAATTTAGGATTGAAATATGGGGGGAAAGGAGGAAGCAGTCCTCACAAAATTAATGGGAGTTGTTCCTCTAACCTAAATTACAAATATTTCTTCCTGAAGATGGGCACATCTTTTAAAAAAATAACTAAATGGTAAGTAAACTTCTAAAGAGTAATTATTCTGGATGTTTATTCAACTGTATGGCAAAAATAAAATAATAATTATTTTTCAATTTAATTGGTGGTTTCTTAAAGATAGCATATGAAATACATCAACAGTACATTCAAATAGTATAAGTGTACAATGAGCAAACGATGAAGCAAACTCAATTTTGAGATATTCCTTAGTGTTCTAGCATACAAGTAAGTAAGTAAAAATTGCAAAGGGAATTACTTCAAGATTATATGTAAATTCCAACATTAGACATGTGGAGCATGAGAAGGCCAGTCTTTCTAAGGGCAGAAGCCAAGAGCATGCAGAGGGCAGATTGTACCTGATATAATGCTCACGCTCCATTTCTGTGGGAATACTGAGTGGCAGAAAGCTGCAGTCCCCAGCTGGACATTTATCTACTGCAGTCTTCTGAATATGGATCATCACAATATTGACAAGCAATTGTCTACTATGTACAGGTGTAAAGAACTGGAAAAGAGAGTATAAATTGGCACATGGACCAAGGTGTATCAGACATGTTGAACTTTTTAATAAAAGGAGAGAAAGTTATAAGACAACAGTGCCCTAGTTAAAACAAATGGAATTATTATAGCAAGAATAACATTATGGTGCATAAGATGGCCCAGGGGACAAATACACTTGATGACAAGCCCGGTGACTTGAGAGTGCCATCCCTAGCATCCATATGGTATAAAAAGAACTGGTTTCCACAATTTGTCCCTGGACCCGTTTGATATATCATATTCAACTGCACACACACACACACACACACACACACACACACAGAGAGAGAGAGAGAGAGAGAGAGAGAGAGAGAGAGAGAGAGAGAGAGACAGAGACAGAGACAGAGACAGAGACAGACAGAGAGACAGAGAGACAGAGACAGAGACAGAGACAGACACAGAGACACAGAGACATAGAGACACAGAGACACAGAGACACAGAGACACAGAGACACAGACAGAGACAGACAGAGAGAGAGAAAAAAAAAAGAGAAGACAATTATGATGGAAAGGTTATATTTAAAGAATCAAATTCATTTGCTTACACCATTTTCAGCACTATATAACAACTGTACCTAATGCTGAATGGTACCTGGGCTATCACACTGGAGTGAAATGGGCCTTTGCAGACGATTTCCTTTACACATTAACGCCTTAGTTAGCATTGCTTTCACTCAATGCTTCCTTGCAGTGAGGGTGCTCGCCAGTGTTAGTTCTTATTTCTCTTTTTTCATTATGTACTTAGACATTTGCCTCTTTGGAAAATGGAAAGTTATGTGCTCAAAATATCTGAAACACACAGGAGCAAGAATAGTTTTTCTTGCTGGTGGAGGATTATTTTGTTAATTTTCCATGTTGAAACCAGAATATCTGGCATTCCTTAGATATGACAGAATAATAGAAGATGACTATTGAGTTTCATTTCATTGAGCACCTGTCTGTTCTACATATTACTGAAGATTCTTTTTCTTCAGTTCATATATATATATATATATATATATATATATATATATATATATATATATATATAATCACACACATATAAAATATACTACATAAAGCAAGAAGAATTAAAAAAATAAAAAATTATGCTAATGTTACATTTGTAGTGCTTTGGCTATTTGTATTTGGCATCCTCAAAGAAAACATATTTCCTATCTTGTTAAGTCTAAAATTCTGACTGTAGATAAATATCTATAATATCTCATCCCTATCAACTTAAAACATCTACCTAGACCTAAAGACATCTTAACGCCTAAGCAAATATGCTTAATTGTAAAACTAAACTAACTGGTCTTCAATTCCAGATAGTTGACTTTCTTGGCACTAGATGCAGCTCTTGATTCCTGAAAAGATGTCCACTCCAGCATGTCATTATCTGGAACTGGAGAAATGTGAAATCAGCTGATACAAAACAGATGAGCTCACTTTCCTGACTAACAGAAATAAGAAGAGAACACCTTCTCTCTCATATCAGAACTGAAGTGCCTAAAACCCAGGACAAACACTACACAGAACTCAGTGTGGTAGTGCATGCCTGTGAGCCTAGAGCCTGTGAGCGTGGGAGTGGAGATAAGAAGGTCAGAAGTTCAAGGTCATACTCAGCTACAGCCCCTTAGTATATTACCAGCCTGCAGTACCTGACATGCTGCTAAAATTTTAACTAAACAAATAAAACAAACAACAGCAAAACAAACAAGGGACAGGAAATATGGCTCCACAGTTAAGAGCAGGTGCCAGCCTCGTAGAGGATCTGAGGTCTGTTCCCAGCATCCACACAGTGCTTAGGATTATCTGTATTTTCAGTTCCAGGGGATCCAACAACTCAATAAGCAGGGTTTGTGGTATACAGACACATGCATGCAAAACCCCCATAAACACAAAATACAAATAACAAAGAACTGTCTGGGATTACAGTATAAATCAAAAAGACTAAGAAGACCACAGGTTATTTAATCTGATAGCAGGAGATAAACAGTCTTAATACACGACTTTGAACTGACTCCAAATTGATCATGATCTAGAACTTAAAGCACAGCATCTTATCTAAATATTAATATATATTTCTATTTTATCAAATCATGGAGACTTTACACTCACTATGAAGGAACAATAGCTGATTAGAGAAAACAGAAAATTAAAAGCTCCCAGTATCAAATGTTAGAGTCTCGGGTTCACCAGAAGCACACAGCTGTCAGTGCCTGTACTAAAGGGGGAAACTTAAAAGGGCACTCCACACAAATGAATAAAATGATGCCTTGGAAGGTGAGAAAACAGAAGACACAAATTCTAACTTTTTTTTAAGATTTATTTTTTATTTATTTTGTATACAGTGTTCTGTCTGCACATCAGAAGAGGATACCAGGTCACATTATAGATGGCTATGAGCCACCATATGGTTGCTGGGAATTGAACTCAAGACCTTTGGAAGAGCAGCCAGTGCTCTTAACCTCTGAGCCATCTCTCCAGTCCCACAAATTCTAACTTATAAAAACAAACAAAATGAGGGTTTGAACGGAAAATAACTGGAAACTAAACAATGCAAAAGATCAACAAAGTCAATATTTGACTGATAACCAAAATGAATAAAGTAAAATAAAAAATAAAATTAAAAACTGTTATGTTTAAAAATATTTGCTCTGGTATGTGCATTCATAGTACACGTGTGCCCAAGGGTGTCAGAAAAGGACATTGCATTCTCTGGGACTTGTGTTACTGTCAGCTGTGATCTACCCTGTGTATGATAGAAACCATAATCAGGCTCTCTATAAGAGTAGCACGTGCTCTTAGACATTGTACCATAGATCATTTCTCCAGACCCCTGATTGTGCTTTAACATATGTGTATCAATAAATACAAAATAGTATATGTTGTAGTTCTTTCTGCATCTTTTATACAATACTTGGGAAAAAGAAACAACTTGAGGGAAATTTTATTTCATCACATACAGTTAAGAGCTTGAATCAGCATTGTCACATTCTATCAACAGTCAAAAGCAGAGACAAATCTGCTCTGTTGTGCTCATTTACCTGTACTCAGCCTGACTTTGTCATCCATACATAGGTCAGTACCCTTTGCATGGGGAATAAGGTCATCCACGATGGGCTGGGCTTTATCAGATCAATCAACTCAGTAAATCCCCCACAGACCTGCCCACAGGCCAACCAAATGTACTGCATCAGTTACTGAGACTCTCTTAGAAGATGATTCTAGGTTTTGTCAACTTGACAGTTAAAGCTAATTAATATAGCACATAAATAGAATGCTTGGTAAAAGTTGTGGGCCATGTCAATGTTTGTAAAAGGAGAGAACTTCCAGAAAATATTGGTGGGGGATTCATGATAAACAACTGAAAACGGTGAGAACAAATGATCATATTAACATAAATAAATCCTACATGTAACAAACATAGAAATAATGTACTTAATGAGAAAATGGGAACTGAAGCATTTCATTCAAAATCAGATATAATATAGTGTTTGTGATTTTAGAGAAAGTGTTGAGGCAGATTTCAAAAGAGGGGTTACAAATAAGGATGGAATTAAATTATCCTTGTGCATGTAACATTTTATTCATAGAAGATTCAGGCTCTTCACATTGATCAAAACATTAATGAAAAGACTAAGACAGATATTATGGTAAGAAAAAAACCCTTATTTTTATAAACATTTTATAGTATAAAAAAATCATGTTCTAAGCTGGGAAGATTAAGCCCTTGTAAAGACTTACACTGCGTCTGACAAACTACATATTGGTATCAAGGCCAAGAGTTGGACACCACAATTGAAACAAGGGATATTGAAGACTGAAGAAGCAGCAGGAGAGATATCCTGCAGGAGGAAGCATAGATAGGCTATTAAAAAGGCAACATGGAGGTAGGAGACACAATCGGAAGGATGTTAGATGATAAAATAGAAAATTATTGAAGTGGATACCGTGTTGGAAACCCTAGTGAGGACTCTGGGTTTTGGACTGAAAATGATTGAATGACTTTGATAAGGTGGGTGGCATAAATTAAGCTTTTCAAAATTTATTAAGTGTTCTAAGTGTTTGGGAATCACAGCGCCAAAGAAGGGATAGTAGTACAAATAAAGCAATATGATATGGAAAGATAAATGGTTGTCGTTTGAACTGGCTCGATGAAGTCAACTCAGTGAAAGGCGATGAAGTGCAACAATTTTAAGAGAAAATGGAAAAATTTCTTATACGTTCTATGCTCGTTGTGACACAAAGTAGTCACAATTCGCACTGAGAAAATTTTGTTGAGTAACTAGCAGATTAAAGTGACTAGTTAGATCAATGTGGAAATCAAATGTGTGTGCTTACACTGAAAATCTACATTTTTCCTCATTGTTAGAAATCATTGCAACTTAATGATTATATGATATTCTACAATGAAGCAAGATGATTCTGCAGGATGATATAAATCCAATGGTTCTCAGTGTATGGTTGAATTCTATGCAATGAGACGCATAAAAATAAACTATACGAACAGAAAGAATGAACAGATTCAAAGAGTGAGCTATGGTGCACACCTGTACAGTGTGAAAAGGTCAGGGGAAAATAGGTAAAGAGACTGAGAGGGCTCTAAAGTCACTTGTGGAAGGAGTAATCTACGAAGTGCTGTAGTGTCTTCAGTAACAGTGAAAAATCACATGAAAGAGAGGAGTGTCTGAGATGGAGGAAAGGAGGGAGGGAGGGTGGAAGAAGAGAAAAAAACAAGCAAAAAAAAAAAAAGCAAAGAGAAAGTAAAGAAATTCATGCTTAGGAGATAAGCCAGTGAGTAAAATGCTTGCCATATGATCAGGAGAACCTACATTCAATCCCAAGAAGTCATTTAAAACACACACACACACACAAACAAACAAATAAAAAAACAAAAGTGGTGGAACATAATAATAACCCTAGCAGTAGAGAAGCAGAGATAAATGGATCTCCTGAAGCTAACCAGTGAGCCAGCCTATCTTACTTGCCAATTCCGGGTCAGTGAGACTACATTCCTCACACTAACAAATAATAAATAAATAAATTGATCGATCAATCAATCAATCAATAAAGCCCAAAGAGGGACACACAAGGTTTCCCTCTACCTTCCTCTACATGCACAAAATTGTGTACATACAAGCAGCTTTACATATACCTGCACCTACACAGAGAAATGAATAAAAAAATTGTCTTGTGCACTGCAAAGAGGGCAGTATGTCATGCTTGAGGGTAGTTTACTGTGTTAGAAGAACATCCGATTAAAGTAGACTCAGTCTATGTGCTCTGCTATGTAGTTAATTCCTCTGCATTGAACACTATCACAGACACCTTGATTGAGATAACCCACATAAGTTCAAGCCCATTAGCATTCTCCTCATCCCCTCACAGAGAGAGGAATGAGCTGTAACACTCAAGAGGCTCATGTGGCCATCATCCTGCCCACCAATGTATAAATCAGTAGCAGTCACAGATGAAACATGACTCTGGTATTGTAGCTGCCTGAAAGTCAACCAAGAATTTAAAATAAATTCGTTGGAAAATGTAGATTATTTTACTAGTAAGTAAATCCATGTTATGTTACCCAAAGCACTCTGAGGAAAGAAAATTTCTTTTTAGTGAAGAAAGTTCCCCATATCTAGTTAGAAATAGAGAAACATGAGTTCTTACTCAGCCTTTATTTAATATGTACATTCTGATGTCTGGACATTAAGTGCTTTGTGGCCTTCCCAAGTGGAGCTACCATTTAAATTATTGTCATTACATCCATCACTGACCAAATGAAGTTAGCTAAAGAAAGGAAGTGCACATGAATTTTGGTCACACACACACACACACACACACACACACACACACACACACACACACACACACAGAGAGAGAGAGAGAGAGAGAGAGAGAGAGAGAGAGAGAGAGAGAGAGAGAGAGAGAGAGAGTCTCAAAAGTTGATCATAAAGTAAATCTCTGTAGAGGGCTCTAAATAAATATCTCCAAGAGCTATATGTGGCAAGGACTGCATGATGCCCATTTAAATACCAATTGAACCTGAATTTCCATCAAACTGAGCTTCATTATCATGGAACACCACCGATCCAGGAGTAAGCTAAGAGCAGAAGAGGAGATATAAAAGAAAAGAAATGAAGAAAAAAAAAGAAAGAAAGAAAAATTATATACCCTTAGTTCTACAGAGATGAGTTCCTCACCCTGAAAATCAACAGTGGTTTTGCAAAGGAAAGGCAGAGGGAAAACTTGTGTGTCCTTCTTCAGGTTTTATTGATAGATAGATAGATAGATAGATAGATAGATAGATAGCTTTTCTAATGCCAGGCATGTTGTCTCACTGACCTGGAATGGTTAGTAAAATAGATTGGCTTACTGGTTAGCTTCAGGGGATCCATTTATCTCTGCTTCTCTAGTGCTAGGGTTATTATTATGTTCCACCACTTCAGGGTTTTTTGTGTGTTTTGTTGTTGTTTTTTGTTTGTTTGTTTGTTTGTGTGCTTTTTAAATGACTTCTTGGGATTGAATGTAGGTCCTCATATCATACAGCAAGCATTTTACTCACTGGCCTATCTCCTAAGCATGAATTTCTTTCCTTTCAAGATTTCCTTGGTTTTGAAAGCTAAATAGTATTCCATTGTGGAATGAACCATAGTTTTTTTTTTTTATCCATTTTTTTATCCATTTGGGTGAGGGAAATCTAGGTTGTTTCCAGATTCTGGCTATTCCAAACAAGGTTGCTATAAACACAATTGGGCAAATGTCCTTGTTGTCCGGTAGAGCAACCTATGCCCAGGGGTGGTACGGCTGAGTCTTGAGATAAATTTATTCCCAACTTCCTGATACCTGAAAGCAGGTTGAGTTTCAAAGTGGTTGTACAAGTTTGCACATTCACCAGCAATGGAGGAGTGTTTCCCCTTTCTCCACATGTGCTGTCACTTGAATTTTTGATCTTACCCATTCGGAGAGATGTAAGATAGAATATCAGAGTTGTTTTGATTCGCATTTCCCTGACAACTAGGGATGTTGAGCATTTCTTTAAGTGTTTCTCAGTCATTCAGTATTCCTCTGTTGATCATTCTCTGTTTAGCTCTCTACCCCATTTTTAATTGGGAAATTTGGCTCAGTGGTGTTTAATTCCTTGAGTTATTTATATATTTCAGATAGCAGGCCATTGTAGGATATAGGGTTTGTGAAGATCTTCTCCAATTCTGTAGGCTGTCAATTTGTTCTGTTGTCTGTTCCTTTCAATTACTTGGTTAGAGTTACACCATAATACTTTATATTATTTGTGGCTATTGTGACGATTGTAGTTTCCCTACATTCTTTGTCAGCCCCTTTTTCATTTGTATGCAGCAGGGATAGTGATTTTGTTGGGTAGATTTTGTATCCAGTCACTGTGCTGAAGGTGTTTAACAGCTTCAGGAGTTCTTTAGTAGAAGTTTGAGGGTCACTTATGTACAGTATCATGTCATCTGTGAATAGTCATAGGTTGAATTCTTCCTTTCCTATTTGTATCCCCTTGATCTCTTTAGTTGTCTTACTGCTCTAGCTAGGGCTTCAAGAAATATATTGAAGAAATAGGAAAAAGTGGATAGCTATGTCTTGTGCCCGATTTAAGTAGAATTGATTTAAGTTTCTCTCCATTTAGTTTGATGTTTGCTACAGGCCTGCTGTATATTGCCTTTATTACATTGACGTATGTGCCTTGTATCCCTACTTTCTCCAAGACTTCAAAGAAGAATGGGTGTTTCATATTCTCAAATGCTTTTTCAGCATCTAAGGAGATCATCATGTAGTTTTTTTTTTCTTTCAGTTTAGATACATGATGGATTACACTGATGGATTTCCATACATTGAACCACCCCTGCATCCCTAGAATGAAGCCTACTTGGCCATGGTGAATGATATTTTGATGTGTTCTTCTATTTGGTTTGTGAGTGTTTTATTAAGTATTTTTGTGTTAATATTCATATGAGAAATTGTTCTGAAATTCTCTTCTTTTGTAGAGTCTTTTTGTAGTTTAGGAATCAAGGTGATTGTGGCCTCATAGAATGAGTTTCATAATGTAATTTATGTTTCTATCTTGTGGAATAGTTTAAAGAGTATTGGTATTAGCTCTTCTTTGAAGGTCTGAGAGATTTCTGTGCTGAATCCATCAAGCCCTGGGCTTTTTTGGTTAATAAACTTTTGATGAGTGCTTCAATTTCCTTAGGAGATAGGGGACTATTTAATTTGTTTACCCGATCTTTTGTTTAGGTTCTCAAATTTTGTGGCATATAGGATTTTGAAGTATGACTTAATGGCTCTTTGCATTTCCTCAATGTGTGTTGTTATGTCTCCCTTTTCAGTACTGATTTTTTTTATTTGATTATTCTTCCTTTGCCTTTTAGTTAGTGTGGTTAAGGGTTTGTCTGTTTTTCTTATTGACTTACTCAAAGAATCAGCTCCTGCTTTTCATGATTCCTTGAATTGTTCTCTCTATTTCTAATTTATTGATTTCAGCCCTGAGTTTGATGACTTCCAGACTTCTACTCCTCTTTGGTGAATGTGCTTCTTTTTGTTCTCGAATTTTCGGGTGTGTGGTTAATTGCTAGTATGGGATCTCCCCAATTTCTTTATAAACGCTCTTAGTGCTCTGAACGTTCCTCTTAGCACTGCTTTCATTGTGTCCCCTAAGTGTGGGTATGTTGTGCCTTCAGATTCATTGAATTCTAGAAAATTTTTAAATTTCTTTTTATTTTAATTCTGTTCCTTACCCAGATATCATTTAGTAGGGATTTGTACATTTTCCATGAGTTTGTAGGATTTCTGTTGTTTCTATTTTTATTGAGTTCCAGCTTCTATCCATGGTAGTCTGATAATATGCAAGGGATTATATTGATCTTTTTGTATCTGTTAAGGTTTTTTTTTTGTGTGTGTGAAAAAGTATATGGTCAATTTTGAAGAAGGTTCCATGAGGTACTGGAAGAAGGTGAACTCTTTCATGTTTGGGTGGAAAGTTCTCTATCTATCTATCTATCTATCTATCTATCTATCTATCTATCTATCTATCTATCTATATTAGTTAGTTAAGATAATTTCATTCATGACATCTATTGTTTTTGTTCTTTCTCCATTTAGTTTCCACCTTGATGATGTATCTATTGGTAAGAATGGAGTGTGGAAATCTCCCACTATTAAAGTGTGGGGTTCATTGTGTGATTTAAGCTTTAGCAGTGTTTCTTTTATGAATGTGGGTGCTCCTGTGCTTGAAGCATAGATGTTCAGAATTGAGATGTCATCTTGGTGTATATTTCCTTCCCCATCTTGTTTGATAAGTTTTGGTTGAAAGTCTAATTTATTAGAGAGTAGAATGGCTACTCGAGCCTGTTTCTTGGTTCCATTATTTTAGAATACCTTTTTCCAGCACTTTCCTCTAAGACAGTGTTTATCTTTATTGCTGAGATGTGTTTCTTGTATTAATGAGGATTAGTTATTGGTTCCTATTATTTTGATGTTGGTAGTGTTAGCATGTGTGTGTGTGTGTGTGTGTGTGTGTGTGTGTGTGTGTGTGTGTGTGAGAGAGAGAGAGAGAGAGAGAGAGAGAGAGAGAGAGAGAGAGAGAGAGAGAGAGAGAGAGCGCTTTCTTTCTTTTGGATTTTTTTTGGATGTGGTGTTATTTATTTTCTTTGTTTTCCTGTGTAAAGTTCCCCTCCTTTGGTTGGAGTTTTCCTTCTATTACCTTCTGTCAAGCTGGATTTGTGGTTAGTTACTGTTTGAAACAGGTTTGGCATGGAATATCTTGTTTTCTCCATCTGTGGTGATGGAAAGTTTTTCTGGGTATAGTAGTCTGGGTTGGCTTCTGTGGTCTCTTAGTGTCTGCATGACATCCATGCAGGCCCTTCTGGCTTTCATAGTCTCCATTGAGAAGTCAGGTGTAATTCTGATAGGTTTGCTTTTGTATGTGACTTGGTCTTTTTCTCTTGTAGCTTTTAATATTCTTTCTTTGTTCTGTACATTCAGTGTTTTGATTATTGTGTGGCAGGAGGATTTTCTTTTCTGGTCCAATCATTTGGAATTCTGTAGGCATTTAATTATTTAGGTTATAGAAGTTTTCTTCCATGATTTTGTTGAAAATATTTTCTGGGCCTTGAAATTGAGAGTGTTCTTTTTCTTCTATCCCTATGACTCTTAGGCTCGGTCTTTTCATAGTGTCCTAGATTTCTTGGATATTCCGTGTCAAGAGCTTTTTAGATTTAATATTTTCTTTGACTGCTGTATCAATTTCTTCAGTCATATCTTCTCTCCCTAATATTGTTTCTTCCATCTCTTAAATTCTGATGGAATTCTGTAGATCCTGTCCTCTTCTCTACGTTTCCTATTTCCAGGATTATCTCAGACTGTTTTTTCTTTTTTTTTCATAGCTTCTGACTCGGTTTTTAGGTCTAAAACCTTTTGTTCATTTCCTTTTCCTGTTTGATTGTACTTTCCTTAAGCCATTTGCTCAATTCTTTCATCTCTTTCTTTGTGTACTCCTGTTCTAGTTTCAGGGATTTATTTTCCCCCTTTAAGGCCTCTATCATTTTCATAACCTCAGATTTGAAATCCTTCTCTTGTGAATCAGATGTGATAGTCTTTCCAAGACCTGCTGTTTCTGGTGGTGGTAGTGCTGGTTTCTGGTGGTATTAAATAAATGGTCCTGGGGATTGTTGCTTGTGTTCTTATGCTGACCTCTTTTCATTGTGAAGTATCTGGTTGGAGCATGTGTCCAGTGCATACTTGTACTCTGAAACTTTCTGTGGATTTTCTGGGTGACCTGAGGTCAGATCCACTATTGTTCCTGACTGTGGTATACGCTGCATGGTGGAACCCACAGAAACTGGTGTTTTTGCAGGCCCAGGCTCTCTCTTTGTCCCAGGGAGTTCAAGAGCTGCTGTCCAACCAAGCATGTGGCTCTAGCTTTCAGAGGTTGTGTGCTTGTTTCTGTGTGGACCAGGAACTTTATGGGTTTACAGGATAGCAGGAGGCCAGGCCCACCATGGTCCACTCAATTTGGACCCCTCTTACCTATGGGTCACAAATATTGGTGTTTTGTGTTTCTCCAATTGTTCCTTAGGTTTCTGAATAGTCACTGTTGTCCTGCTGATCAAACAAGGTATATGTTAGGCACTGCCATCTTGGCTCTCCTGCCTTTCACTTTAGTTCTTAATTACTAGGGGAACTATTCAAAAGCCATTATCTAGCTTGAGGACAAAATGTGGGAAAAGAAATTATGATCTGCAAGATAACTATAAAATCCGACCAACTGTAAAAAGAGACTTAAAAAATGTAACTCTGACAACCTCACACAGATATACATACAGGCCAAACATCAATGCATATACATTGGTGTTTAAAAATTAAATTATAAATAAATAAATAAATAAATAAATAAATAAAATCACACAGGAGCTCTTCCTCAATTTCCTGGTTCAGGGCTGCCTCTAACTTTTCAAAACTGATTTTATTACATTGTGATTAATAGCTGTAGACATCTCTCTATGATTCTGAGACATATTAGTGTGGTTGGGTATGCCACCTTCCCTTATTCTACACATGTGACCAGTTGTAGATCTTTGTAATAATCTCTATCCACTGCATAAAGAAGTGTCTTTGGTAGTATATATCAACAACGGAATTTTATCCAGTTATAAAGAAACTTGAAATCTTAAAATCGAAAGGAAAATGGAAGGAGGTTAAAAAAATAGTTTATGGAGTAAGGTAAACCACATCCAGAAGGGGAAAAAAAAGCTCATATTCTCCCTGGTTTCTTTATCCTAGTTCTGAATCCTAGGAACTGAGAAATAACCTGAAGCAACCAAAGAATGGAAGAAAGTAGAAAGGACCACGCTAAAGGTATAAAAGGAATCTCTAGGGAAAGACATGCAAGGACATTGATGTTATGTGAGGAGTAATGGAGGAAATGGGTGTGTTTACTTGGGAAGCAGAAAGGAAAGGTAAATAGATTGGGTAGTAGGAAAGTTGAAGAGATAAATGACACTAAGGAGGTTTAAAAAGCCATAGGGCAGCATATCACTTCATAAAATTACTCAACAACATAGGGAGATGTAGTCATGTGTGTACATACATGTTTTTATATTTTTAATTGAGTAATGTCACACAGTTGGATGATGTGAAAGCCAAGCAAAATTTATTTTCTAAGAAAAATTACAGTCAGAGACATGAGAAACATCCCTTGATTTGCTGGTCAGAGAAATACACGAATCTCCCAAAACACTATAGGTTATTGCCACTGTATTTCATTGGATATTTCCAAACATGAAGATGAATATCTTCAGTCACCAGATTTAGAGGGATTGAACTAGAACTGACCTGTAAGCCTCTTTCTTGGGAGGAGTTTTCAAAGTCTGACAAGGTGCAATGTGACTTGCAATGGGAAAGGAAGAGCAATAATTTACGCAGAACCATTAGATAGGTAAAATATTCTCAGCAATGCAGTAGTGGAACTAAAGTCTTGGAAATAACCATAGCTATTTAATTGGACTTAACCCTGATATTCTAAATTTAGCCAACCACCTATAGATTAAGAGGTCATAGATGTGAAAGGAGAAACAGTCAGTGACTTTTCCTAAACTAATATAATTTCTAATATAAACATTGAATTTCAACCAACCCATAAATAAAACACTGTGCTCTTTCACAGTTCTTGATCAAATTTGAACAAGCAACATTCCTTTTCAGAAGAATCTTTGAAATTTTGAATTTTAATTAAGGCAAACATATCAAAATTTCTTGTCACTCTTTACATACTTGTCTTCTCCTTGATAAAGCATGTTTTTCAAATTCAATATGAAATTGACCGAAATTTCATTTTTTTCATTAATTTATTCTTATTACATCTCAATGGTTATCCCATCCCTTGTATCCTCCCATTCTTCCCTCCCTCCCATTTTCCCCTTATTCCCCTCCCCTATGACTGTTCCTGAGAGGGATTACCTCCCCCTGTATATGCTCATAGGGTATCAAGTCTCTTCTTGGTAACCTGCTGTCCTTCTGAATGCCACCAGGTCTCCCCCTCCAGGGGACATGGTCAAAGACTCAAATGGTATATACTCACTTATATCTGCATACTAGCCCAAGGGGCATGTCCCATGAAAGCCTTCACTTACCAGGAAACTGGGACAGAGGGGAGGACATCCCATTGAAACTCTGGATGAGAGAAGCATGGGAGAATAGCAAAGTATAAGGATCCAGAGAGTCCTAGAAACCTACAAGTAAAACATTATAATAGGCAGATTTGGGCCCAGGGGTCCTGCTCAAACTAAGGCACCATCCAAGGACAATACAGGTGGTAAACTTTAAACCCCTACCCAGATCTAGCCAATGGTCAGAATAGTCTCCACAATTGAGTGGAGAGTGGGATATGACTTTCTCATGTACTCTGGTGCCTCACATTTGACCGAACTTTTAAATACAAATTTTTTCTAATATTAACAAAATATGTATAAAAAGTCTGTCATACCCCTAAAATTTCCTTAAATCACAAAGTGTTAAGCTTGGCTTTCTTTTTCTTTTTCTTTTTTTTTTTTTTCTGGATAATAAGGCCAGTTTATCTGTTGGAGCATTTATTCATAAAATGTGCAGTGTTCTGTGAGAGTAACACAGAACTTTGGATCTTGATTCGGGGCCTTTTTATTTGCACTAAATTGTCTGCTCAAATTTATTTTCTATACTGTTTCAAACAACTATCTGGTTTTAGGCAAATTTTATCTATATACATATATTATATGTTTCTCATTTAAAGAGTAGCATTTCATAAATAAAAATTCCATAAGACTTGTTGAGGTATTAATTCAGATGCATAGAAAAGTTAACACATAATATTCATTGTTTGTTGTTTTCCTTTTGATCTATTCATTATGAAAACAATAAAGGTGTACCAACAATTAAAAAGGAATAATTTATATTTATGGAAAATATGAGTATGTTTGGCTCAAATGGAATTAGTTCTTATTTTAAAAACTCTTAGCTTTTTTCCCCTTGCTACAGCAAACAAATTAATAAATTGCCAGGTACTAAGATTCCCGGTCTAAATGTTCCTGAAGAAAAAGCCTTATAGAAGATAGAAGATCAGACACATAAAGAAAAGGCATCTTGATCAGATGATGAATATCAAATAATTTAAATTCATTTTTTTCCCTGATCTGAGTGACAGAACTACTCAATTCTTGAGAATTCTGCTTCATAATCATTCAAATGATTGTTAATCCAAGCTGGGATGATCCAAGGGCTTATATGTTAAGTCGGCATTATCAAGCAAGAAGATATTCTGGATAAGACCCTCCTAACGGGATTGCCTTAAACTGCCTACAGGAAGCTATGTGCTTCAGCAAAGCCATGCTTAGATATTAGCATTTTTGCACTTGAGGGTAAAGAACATACAGTAATCTATTTCTTCAGTTCTGGTATTTGTTATTCAAAGTGTTTACATAGGAAAACACTGCAGTGAGATGCCTTCTAGCTGCTGTGCAAATACACAACTGGTGGACGCCTCCTCTATACTGTCCCAGAAGTCAGATGAGTAGGAAAATATGCGAAGCTGTGAAGATGAGCTTTTGTGTCCTTAACACATCCTTCCCCAGGTTAACTTGGTAGGTTAATTCCCCCCTAAGGACTCATTCTTAAACTTCCTTTAATTGGCAATTGAGAAGTATTTCAGCAGACAGGCGAGCTGCAGACACCCTAAAGACAACAAAAGGGGAAAAGTTAACAAGGGGTTCTGAGGCTCTGCAACAAGGGTGACAAGGTTTGTTAAGCAGGAATAAAGGAGCTGAGCATTGCAGGAGGTGCTGTGGATTGGCAGCCTCTTCAGAAAGGTCAGCAGCTTCCTTTTATAATTGCTTCCATTCATTTCAATACAGCTTGCTACAACACTCCAAAGCCAGAAGTGGTCTGAAGAAGTGTGGTACCCTCTCTCTCTCTCTCTCTTAGCTGCATCTCTTTCACTTGAAATATCTTTTCTTTCAGCTTGCTCTTACCGTCATGCAAAAAAAAAAATATTTTCATAACAGGTAAAAATCATCTTGTGAATCTGTAGCATCATTAATGTGGAGTCATTTGGGAAAAAAATAGTCATCAAACAAAGTGTTTGACATTTTTTAAAAAACCACAAATTTATTCAACAAGATATTGAACACCTATAGCACTTGCTATACAACTTCAAGAAGAAATAAAAGATGAAATATAAATGAATAAGATTGAGCATGTTGCGAGTTCATCTTGCTTTTCCTTTTCAAAATTTGGATTTATTGATGTTTGTGTTTCTTTTTGCTTATTTAGCAAATCCGACCCCCTACTACAGTCTATATTGTGTTATTGAGAGTGAGTACCACTGAAAGCATTCTTAAATTTTCAGAGATACTTTAGATTCACTGTCCCGTGTCAGGTGATCCAACATAAGGCAGAAAGGAGAATCAATCTATGTAGCACAACCCATGGGTGAGTTTGAAGTAGAATCTTTCAACACAATTACAGAATAATAAGCAATATCCATAGCCAATGAAACAATTTTTAATAATAACAATCTTTGTTCTTCCATAATGTCAAAGCATAATAATATTCCTAATAAAGGCATATCTTTAATTTTACTTTTAAAGAACATGGCTTCTATTTCCCCATCTGAGTGATATTTAAGAAGGGCCTCCTTTGGGCCCTCATATTTCTTACCTTTCTTTTGAGTCCATGGTTTGTAACATGGTTATCCTGTAATATATGGCGGATATCCACTCATAATTGAGTATATACAATGAGTGTCTTTCTGGGTCTGGGTTACCTAGCTCAGGATGATCCTCTATAGTTTTATCCATTTGCCTGCAAATTTCATGATTTCCTTGTTTTTAATAGTTGAGTAGCATTCTGTTGTATAAACATTTTTCTTTATCTTATTTGGTTGAGAGACATCAGGGCTGTTTCCAGTTTCTCTCTATTATGAAAAAAGCTGTTATTATTATAGTTGAACAAATGTCCTTGTTGTATGACGGAGTATCTTTCAGGTATATGCCCCAAAATGGTATAACTAGTAGTACAAGTTCCGATTTCCTGAGAAAGTGCCAGATTGACTTCCAAAGTGGTTGTAGAGGTTTGCAATCCGACCAGCAATGGAGGAGGTTTACCCTTTCTCCACATTCACACCAACACGTGCAGCCACTTTTGCTTTTGATCTTAGCCATTTTTACAGGTGTATGATTGAGTGTCAGAGTTGTTTTGATTTGTTTTTCCCTGATGACTAAATAGCATGGAACATTTGCTTCTCTGCCATTTGACATTCCTCTGTCGAGAATTCTGTTTACTTCTGTATCCCGTTTTTCAATTGGATTTTTTGGGGTTTTTATTGGTGTTTAATATCATGAGTTCTTTGTATATTTTGGATATTAGCCCTGTGTCAGATGTAGAGTTGATTAATAATAGATTTAAATTCAGAAATATTATGGAAGAATAGAGGCAAATACAAATGAAACACGTCTCGGGAATCATATTCCTATTATAGATTATTTACAGATTCAAGCATTATTTATGTTTAAAAATTGATTGAAATTATTGTATGATGTCTGAAACTTTAAAATCAAAACTAATGTTAAAAACACAGTGTGAAACTTTAAAGGCAGGAATAATGTTAAAAACACCATGTCGCTTATGGCTTTCTTCAGAGGCTATATATGTAAGAAACACTTTACATATTTTATAATGGCTTTATAAACACTTGATATGATAGACAGTACTATCTTCATGTTGGAAGAAAAACTAGCCCTAACAAAATTTAAATAACCATAACAGGATGAATTGGAATGAGACACACCAAGTCTTCCTCCAGCCATCCTGTAATTGCCTACAGTCTGTTTTCACAAGCTGTTTTTGTTTGAACAACTCAAGCAACAGAGTACACAGTCTATATATAGCATTCTCTATCATCAGAAACTGGAAATAAAGATTTTCCTTATGTGATGTCAAATCTGACCAATCAAAATGCTACACATGCATTAGTAATAGCAGTCCGTTTCTAACTGGTCCACTATACACAGAAGACTTTTGAATATCTGATTATATCTAAGTTTGTACCTAACCTTTCTAGAATAAAATGGCAGTTCTTTGAATGACTACACTCTTCCACTTTTGAAAAATCCAGAACAATTCTGTTTGTCCTGTGTATAGAGGAATCTTAGTCCAGCAGCATGGTTGCTTTGATCACATCCAAAGACCTTATAGTTTGGTCTGGTTGCACTGGAATACAGGCACAGAGATAGTACAAACAATTAATCCTAAACAGCAAAGATAAAATTAGTTTGTAGGAGGAAGCACCCATGTTTGAAAATGATGTCTAACTGAGGGGCAGAAAATGTGGCAAATCAGAGAAAGATTTGACAGTGTAAGATATGCCCAACTCTCACCAGAACAGCACAGACAAGAGGGGCTATTTAGGAGAGTGCAGGGAGGGGAGGCAGTTTTACTGGGAAAATTTCACAGAGACAGGTTGACGAGAGAACAAGCTAGACACAGGTGAAGACAGAACGAGCCAGAGAATGAGAAGGAGCCAGAAGATTAGAACAGATTGCTAGAGTTAATTTGAGGCCAAGCAGGGCAATTCAGTCAGAGGCTGAGAGCCACCAATTTGAATTAGTCAGCTTGGAGAATAGTTTGAGCCAGAACAGCTGAGTTAAACCAGCCAGCCAGAGCTCAGAAAGAGCTAAAAAGGGTGAGCTTATTCAGCAGTCTCAGAGGCTGAAAACATTCTAAGCCTAGATAAGATTTTATGGAGGCTAGAAGCTTCTAGGACTAAGTCTACATTAGCAGAGGAAGACAGAAAGCTTCCAAGATGACTTTGCATCAGGCGATTATTCAGCAGTACACCTTGGAGATGACCAGAGACATCAGGTGAATGGAAGTGACTTGGGTATCTGATGCCTAATGTGGTTTGGAAGAAAATACCAACATGATTAGAGAAGGAGAAAGCCCACCAACATTGCAGAAAGCAGAGATGTCTGTCAGAAATGTTGCAGAAGGTAGAATACATCTGACAGAAAGCTACAGAGGAGGAATTGGTCTGGAATCTTCTCTAGCAGGAGAATCAATTCCTAGAGTTTGGGTGGACCCTCAGTGATACTCAGGAGACTCTGTAGCTGAAGGAGTTACTGCGACAGAAAATTACTGCAAGGTACACAAAAGATAATTTTTATTATATAGACAGACTTTTCTTGCAATTAAAAAAAAGGGAAAATCCATGTTGGATGTTATAATAGCAAGTGAAGGTCTTCAGAGCACAAAAACATTAGTTGAAAACACCATTGCAGTACTTATTGCAATTGTGGCCATTAGAGTAAACTCATCCCTATTTCATCTCAATATATATCTCAAAACGAGTTGAAAAAATAGTGGCACAATAAGAAAAATTCGCCATGATGATACAAAGAGTTGAGAGACAAGAGACAAAGGAATGGGAAGTGCTTAATTGTGAACCTATGCTAATGAAATTAAGGAACAGATTAAATAGCCCATTGAACCTATGGTACTGCCTCTTGATAAAATTGACGAAAGATGACTACCCCTACTAGATAGCCCAATTACCCAGAAACAAATGCCAGAAAATGTAGGAAATTTTAAAAAATAGTCTAGAATCCCATTAAAATACAAGATCTTAAACATTTTAAATAATCAATACTAACAAATAGAATGGAATGCACTTACCCAGTGTAAGACAGATGTTAAATATCTAGGCAACAGGATTATCCCCCAAGACTGGAAATATTTAGCTTCAACTATACTGGAATCTGATTCACAGTCACAATAGTTAACATGGTGTGAGAAGAAAACACAGAATGATGGAAAATTATAGTAGGTCTAAAGGAATTAATATTGTGAATATCAATTGTTAGGTGAAGGTCAACTTGCTGATTTAAGGCAGCAGATGCAATTTGAGAGTGTACTATTATGCAATGTACTTTTAGAGTTTTAAGAGCCTGGGATAAGGTGGAGGAACAAGAAAAATATCTATGTCATTCATGAAGATTATACAAAACCCCAGAGAGACTTTTACTGACTTCTTACATGGACTATTGTTCACTGTAAAAGGAGAAGGATTATATCCAGATGTGAAAAGGTATTAATTGAAATTTTAGCTTTTGAAAATTCAAAACCAGAATTTTTAAAATTCCTGAGTCCTTTAGAAGTTCACTCAGTATCTGCAGATAAATGCATTAGAAGTACTGCTGGTATTGACCCTAATGATTATGTATCTGGACAAGATATGACCAACTATCCTAAATATTACTATGTCACTTGTTTTGACTGCAGGAAGGTCATTTGAAAAGGGACTGCAGACAAGATGTTTCTAGACACATCTATGGATGACTTCAACATTCTGGGTTGTGTAGAAGGTATGGTAATGGCAAGTATTGGACTAATGAACGCAGATGGACAAGAGATATTCAAGGTAATTCTTTACCAACAGGAAACTTCCTAAGTGGGTGAGCTCGAACCCTGGTAAGAAACATGAAGAGCCTGGTGTTTCCTCTCAGGGATATATAGGTCAATTAGAGAAACGTAAACTATATATTAAAGATCTAATATATACTACAGAAGGAAGTACTGCCTTAGACTTAGCTACAAATAAAGCTCTCATATTATCACCAAAAATTCAATGCTATAAATAATCCACTAGTGTTCATGTACCTCTAGCTACAAAGACAGTAGGAATGATTTTAGAGAGAAGTGGCCTAACATCTCAAGGATCTGTTGTACATCCAGAAATTATAGATGATTCCTCAAGGAAGATATTGAGATTATGGCTTACTTAAACAAAAATATGCAATTTAAAATGGGAGATAGGATTGCTTGTCTTTTACTGTTTCCAGGTGTAAAAGGCAAAGCAGCTCCAACAGAAAGAACAGGAGGATTTGGCAGTATTGGAAGACAGAACTTTGGCAGAATGCATCATTGACCAGAGGCCAAAGTTAAAATTAAATATTATTGAAACTGATGGTTTGATGACACAGATGCTGATACAACTATTATCTCACAAGAATCTTGGAGTCCACATTTGCCCTTTAAGAAGTTATGTATACAGTTTGAATGGACTGGAAGATTACACCAAGCAAAACAAAGTGTAAGACAATTTACACATTAAATGTGTGGGTCCAGAAGGTAAATAGGAAGACTAAATCTTTATGTGGCAAAACAGCCATAAACCCATAGGGGAAGAGATCTTCTATAATAATGGGGATATCAGATTAATATTCCTTCAATCTAAGACAACAGAAACATTGTATGTCTGACATCTTATGTAACATGGCTTGATTGTGTCCATGTTTAAGTGGGTGAAAAGCCCTACTCCCTGGCCTTGGAGCCAGGCAAGAAATTTGAGTGCGTAAGTGTCTTGTTAAAGAAATAAGAAGTGCAAGCTCTTGATATGTGTGGGTTCAAAACGATCAAATTGTGCCTTGATAAACATTACGGATGAATAAGATTAGCTGAAAGACACTGAATTGTAGAAAAAAATTGTTGAAGTAAGTCAACTTGGACACTTTAAATATGTTTTAACTTCACAATGGAAGTCAGGGAATGTACTATGTTGGGAAATAGGTTTTGTTGATAGCTCGACAGGTGATGAAGGACTATGGGTTCTATTAAAACAGATAAAGATCCTATCTGGATAAGAGAAGCTTCCACACAAAAGACATGACTAAAGAAAGGAAGAGACACAAAAATACAGCAATAGAAACCTGATGCCCCATGCATGAGGAAAGTTCAACAAACCAGCTGAAGAAGGACAGATCATTTATGAGACTGATGGACTGAGAATCTTGATGCACAAAGGGACATTTGCTAAAGGACAAATGATCAGGACAGCAGTTATGAAGGATCATTGCATCCATGGATCTTCATAAGGACAATGGGGTTGCTAAGATTAAGGACCATTGCTTTAATTGAACTTCATAAGGACATTCAGACTATTACGTTTATGAGAGTGATCATTTTATCTGTTGTAATAATTAAACTGTGTATAATTTTTTAGCACAAAAAGAAAAGGGAAGGTATAGAGGAATCTTCATCTAGCAACGTAGCTGCTCTGATCACATCCAAAGATGTTTTAGGTCTGTGTGATCTAGCTGGAAAGAGACATACCCTTAATATACATCTTTAATCCCCCAAAAAATGAAGGTAAAGTTCATTTGTAGGAGGAAGCACCCATGTTTGAAAGTGATGTCTAATTGAAAGGCATTGCTGGGTGGATACTCTTCACAGGACAACTCTACTAGGCTCCCGTCTGCAAGCATAGCAGAGCATCAATAGTGTCAGGGCTTGGCTCCTCCCACGGGGTGAGTCTTGGGTTGGGCCAGGCATTGGTTGGGCATCCTCTTGACCTCTGTTCTAACTTTATCCCTACACATCTTATAAACAGGGCAATCTTAGTGTTGAAGTTTTTGTGCATGGTTTGGTATTCCCTTCCCTTTACTGGGAGTCTTGTCTAGTTAAGGCAAATACTCTTTAGTCTCTATGGGCTCTGGGGATAAGAATCTCTGCTGGAGTCCCCCTTATATCCTCCCCGGAGCCTACTCTGACTTAGGTTGCCAGCTAGTCACAGAGAGTTCCCTACCCACCATTTCCCTTTTCTCTGCAGGCCTTCTGTTTACAGATTCTGGATATTATAAATAAAGCTTCTATGAACATAGTTGAGAAAGTGTCCTGTTGCATGGTCAAACATGTTTTGGCTACATACCCAGGAATGATATAGCTCAGTCTTGATGTAGCACTATTTCCAATTTTTGGAGAAAGTGGCAGATTGATTTCCAAAGTGGTTGTACAAACTGGCACTCCAACAAGCAATGGAGGAGTGTTCCCTTTTCTTCACATCCTCAGCAGCATGATTCAATATATGAAACGATGAGACCTACCATATAAATGAACTAAAAGAAAAAGTCTACACAATCATCTCATCAGATGCTGAAAATCCCTTGACAAAATCCAACACTGCTTCATGTTAAAAATATTGGAGAGATCAGGGATGCAAGGCACATAGCTAAACACAATAAGGCAATATACAGCAAACCAATAGCCAACATCAAATTAAATGGAGAGAAACTTAAAGCAATTTCACTAAAATCATGACAAATACGAGGCTGCTCACGCTCTCTATATCTATTCAATATAGTACTTAAAGTTCCAGCTAGAGAAATAGGACAACTAAAAGAGATCAAAGGGATACAATTTAGAAAAGAAGAAGTTAAAGTATCACTTCTAGCAGATGAAATATTAGTATATGTAAGTTACCTCCAAAATTCTACTGGAGAACTCCTAAACCTTATAAACACCTCCAGCAAAGTGGCTGGATACAAAATTAACTTTAAAAAATCAGTAGTCCTCTTTTATATAAATGACAAATGGGATGAGAAATAAATTAAGGAAACAATACCCTTCACAATGCCACAAATAACATAAAATATCTTGGTTTAATTTTATTTTTATAAATAAAAAGTCTTTTCAGTTATGTTCTTTTCCACTTCTAACAAAAAGCATAACTTAAAGCAACAATGGGAAAACTAGCAGGGAAACCAGAACATTAAAACATGTGTTATGTTTAGTAGTCCAAAGCACTTGCATCATCCTTTCAAATGTAAGATGGTTTCCTGGAATTCCCTGTATTTAGCTCTGTACACTGTGCTATTCTCCTCACTTTTCTGTCACCTAGAGTGTTTTTATTTTCTTCCCAGGAAAATTAAAGCCCTGGCATCTTGAGTTCTTCACTTTCTTTCTCAATTAGTCAAAGTATAACCCAGCAATAGTGGATCCATCAGAGACTACAGACAGCAAAATAAAATTTTTCCTAGGCACATTTTTCCAGGAACAGGTTGATTTAGCAATTGAAATGTAAATGTTAACCATTTCATTATTCTCTCGCTCATTATCATTTTCTTTCCTGAAATGATGGTAAGCAAATAAAGTGATACATTCTAGGATGTTTTATTAAAGAATACAATCAGTCCGATGTTCTTGCTTCTTATTAACTACGTTAAAGGCACATCCTCAGCTTTGTATGAGCTTCCAATTTTTTCTTTTTCTTTTTAACTATTAAAACCTATTCCTACCTCTAGAATCAAAATTATCCAAAAGTTCAAGAACCATTGAAAAAAATGACAATATTTTGTCATTGCTAACAGTCATTCCACCAACCATCAAATCTTGATGTTGAAAGATTAAAGATTTCATCTGGATCTCAGCAAGTAGCGGATAAGTGGGTTGGGGAGCTATCAGAGAGGAAATGAGCCTCCTACAGAACGCTGAAAGTAATGAGGCAGATCTACACTGCTTATTTCTCCAGTACTTCCAAGAGCATCAACATATCTGAATGGAAAGGAAAACAAACAAAAGCCAAACAGCCAAACATCTAAGGTGAAGCTAGCCACAGCACACAAGGTTTTATAACCTCAGCATTTGAGAAGATAAGGGAGAAAGAAATAAAGTTCAGAACCAGACTGGCCTACATGTGGAAAATCTTCTCAAATAAACACATACATACATACATACATACATACATACATACATACATACATACATATATACATTAATGCATGCATACATACATGTATACATACACACATCATACATACATACAATTTCTAAACTCTACAGTATTAACTTTATGGAGCAGATTTATATAAGGATTCTGGTACAACATGAGACTCCTCAGTTGATTTTGATCTGTGTAATACCGGATATCCTTGGTCTTCCCAGTCCAGCTACCATGTCGCCAGGTCAGCTGTGGTTGTGTATCATTTTCCACACTGAGCTTCATTACTCATTATGATGACCTAATTTGTGAGCAACTGAGGCAAAAGGAAGGCCAGAGAAAACAGAATTTAAAAACACAACCTGAAATCTTATCAAGCAAAATGTGCATTCTTAATGTACATGTGATTCTTTCATACTGAGCTTTTGGAACAAAAGTTTAAAATGGATTTCATTTTTTGATAATTATGTTTTGAACTGTAAACATAATCCTAAGCCCTGTTTATTACTAATAGTAGGCCCTGTCTGATGCCATTTTTTAAGATGCTAGTTTTAAGCTACTTTTGTATGTTATAAATGTGCATATATACAGAGA
This sequence comes from Acomys minous, assembly GCF_964271855.1. Classification (NCBI taxonomy): domain Eukaryota; kingdom Metazoa; phylum Chordata; class Mammalia; order Rodentia; family Muridae; genus Acomys; species Acomys minous. Next base: position 10,842,608 of record NC_140500.1, read on the forward strand.
TCACTGTTCTGAAGCTTACCTGTTTGGATGTCAGAAGAGGCTCCACGTGCCCCAAATTAAAATATCCTCATCATTGGCTGTCAGGCCTTAGGGAATTGGGCATATCTTCACACTCTTGTCTAGCACAGCTCACAAAGGGTACGCTGAATGGCCTGTTTCTGGTCAGGATCCTATTAGGAGAGACAAATGCAATGATTTTAGTACCCCCATTAGAAGTGTGTGCAGTGAAACACATATCCAGAGGTGAATTAATTAACTTATCTTCTGTTGTTCAACATTTGGAAGCAAGATTATTATGGCTTGCTTTGTCAATACTAAGATTTTTAGCCATATAAGTCAAAACTGACTATATATATATATATATATATATATGTGTGTGTGTGTGTGTGTGTGTGTGTGTGTGTGTGTGTAGCAATAGGCTGTGAAAAGTGGGTTTGTCTGAAATTGACAAAAACATAATTAGCTTCTATGGGAGAGAAAAGAACTCTGAAGAATTTGAGTATTTGATGTCTTGGGAATGGAAGTTTTCTAAAGTGTGGACAATGAATCTCTCTCTCTCTCTCTTTCTCTCTGTCTCTCTGTCTCTCTCTCTGTCTCTGTCTCTCTGTCTCTGTCTCTATCTCTGTCTCTCTCACTCTCTCTGTCTGTCTCTCTCTGTCTCTGTCTCTCTCTCTCTCTCTCTCTCTCTCTCTCTCTCTGTCTCTCTCTCTCTCTCTCTGTGTGTGTGTGTGTGTGTGTGTGTGTGTGTGTGTGTGTGTGTGTGCACGTATGCATAGGCATGCAGGTACTATAGAGGCCAGGAGAGGGAACCAGATTATCTGGAATAGAGTTACAGGCGATTGTGGGCCACTTGAAAGGGGTACTGAGAAGGGAACTCGATTCTCTGAGCATCTGAGCCAGCTCTCCTACCCTGAAAATGGTCAGATTTTTCTGTGATTCTTTTTTTTTTTTTTTTTTTTTTTTTTTTTTTGGTTTTTCGAGACAAGGTCTCTCTGTGTAGCCTTGACTGTCCTGGACTCACTTTGTAGACCAGGCTGGCCTCGAACTCACAGCGATCCACGTGCCTCTGCCTCCCAAGTGCTGGGATTAAAGGCGTGCGCCACCACGCTCGGCTTTTTCTGTGATTCTTACTGGAATATTTTCTGGAATACACTTATAGAATAGTTACAAGAAGCAGACAGAGAAGGAGTAAGCCATGACTTACCTTCTTAGAATTTACCATTAAGCAATTAACCCCTCCCCACTTTGATCTGTCACATGATAGATCACCTGAAGCAAAAATAAATATATTACCCTTAATTAATTATATTATTGCTAAAAATAATTGTCTTATGTATATCCAATCAAGATTATTAGAGAAAGAAAAGCTTCCTAATCAAGCCATAGACAAACTATTCCACACATCTGTTTATCAGTCTTCATGCAATAATTCCTGTTTCTAAGGAAATAACTCGTAACATAGGCAACACAGGAAAACAGTAGCAAGTCGTTCAGAGAAGTTAAAAACATTCCACATTGTCACAAATCCCTAAAACTGCAACTGATAGGTTTTGTAAGCAGTCATATGCCATGTGGATGTGAAGGCTCCGAGACACTTTACAGTATTGCAGGCTTTATTCAACATATGCAAAGTCAACTAAGAGATGTTACAACTCTCCAGTGCAAAGGCTGTTGAATTTTTAAAATTTTGCTTTGAAGTTGGATAATCTGCTTGCAGTATAAATCCTGTAAAACTCATGAACTACCCTGTGGTTGTAACTGTTGTAGTTCCTGTACCTGCCACTGCCTAGTGCAGACACTGATTATTGAGTTGATTATCCTACTTTCTTAAACTTTACCATTTCAGTCAATTCTCTGTTATTCATGAGCTGATTATCCGGGTGGTAGATCACCTCTGTTCCTCCTTCCCTTAGCTCTTCCCTCTACTGCATGCCAGAAGCCCGTTCCCACACTCATTAGCATTTCTACCACTGGGTGAGCAATGCTAGGGAGGGGAAATGGAATGCCAATCAGTCAATTTTATTACTTGTTAGCAGCCCTTATAAAGGTTTGGTGGAAGAGGAAAATTTAAAATAGTTGTTGAAATTAGGTTTGGGGATTATCTATGGCTTTTATTTATTCATGCTCTCCCTCTTGTCTATTAGCATAATCTATGTCTGTTGCACAGTACAATTATCTTGAATAAAAACATGCTTTTAGTGGAGAGAGCCACGTTTTATTAATAAAGCTGCATAGAGTCTGGAAAACACATTGGGAGCTTTCATTATGGTGGTATAAATATACATGTAAAATATTATGATTAAAAGTGACTACTTAAATAATGTTGGTAGTATTTAATAATTGATATTTGCAACATAGAAAAAAACCATCCAATAAAATATGCAAGATTTAAAGTTTTTACCTGCAGGTTTTCATATATATATGGTTTCTATTGCTTCTAAAGCCTTCAGAGCTGCATAATTTCCAACACGCAATACCAAAAATTGCAAATGATGACACTGGCCACATCATAGCCCTTTTCAACAGAAAACTCAACACAGTGACTACTTATAGGGGATAGAAGTCTACGCTGTTTCTATATTATAGATTTCATATTTGATATCTGCACTAGTTAGTTTAATGTCAATTTAACACAAACTACATCATCAGGGAAGAGGAAATTCTAAATGTGAAAACGCCTCCATTAGATTGCCCTGTAAGCAAGTCTGTGGGGAATTTTCTTGAATAGTCATTTACATAGAAGTGTCCAGGTGGGTTGGAGATGATGTCATCACTGAGCATGTGGGCCTGGGATATATAATAAATCAAGCAGGGTAAGCCAGGGGGAGCCAGCCAGTAAGCAGGGCTCCTCAGTTCCGCCATCAGGTTCCTGTCTTGAGTCCCTGCCCTGATTTCTCTCAGTGATGGAAATGTATAATGTTTACGGAATGTTATGAAATGTATGACAAATAAACTTTCCTCCCCATCTTGCTTCTGGTTCTCTTACTTATCACAGCAATCACAAACACACTAGGAAAGAAAACGCATTCTGCTGATATGCCCAAGATAGTAGATGCTTTGATTGCTGGACATAAAGCACAGAGATAGGTAAATAGTTGTTGTTTTGATTTTTAGTTTGTTAAAAACAATTTTGCTGTACTTTTTTTACATGCCTCTTACATTTCCCTCTACTCCTCCTAGCCCACCTCTCCTGTAGATTAGTCAACATTAGTGCAGGTTTTTAAAGCCTTTACACTTGTTTGCTTTTTACTAATAATATGAAGTTCTGAAGTTACTAATTATACAATCTCTCATCCCACATGCAGCAAAAGAATCAACATAATTTGTAATATTCTCTTGCTACTCATAGCAAGCATGGACCTGTGTTTACAGGCAACCAGAACTTTTCATTAGTAAAATGAAGTAAGGACCTTCATTTTAAATATTTCCTAGGGTAGACAATGAGAAGGACATCTTCCTGGTGGCGAAACAACTTCTTGTATGAATATGTCTTAAGCTAAGTCGAAGTTGTTTTTGATAGCTCATAATACCACTATTTTTATCAGTTACAATTAATATGAAATGAACAGTATTCTCTAATAATTACTTGAGTTGTCCTAAATTTGTTTTAACCTGTGATAGATAGGATGGCATGACTGAAAGTAGAGAATACTTAATCTCTCTCTCTCTCTCTCTCTCTCTCTCTCTCTCTCTCTCTCTCTCTCTGTGTGTGTGTGTGTGTGTGTGTGTGTGTGTGTGTGTGTGTGTGTGTCTGTGTGTCTGTGTCTGTGTCTGTGTAGGGATGGGTGTGTCTTAACCCTAATTACTGTATCATTGGAAGCTCAAACTTTATCCATCACTTAAATGTATTTTTGTCTGAAAATTCTTACCAATAGTTTAATAAGTAATAATTTAGAATGTAGGTAGGTAACTTCTATTTGACTGAGAGATTCCCTATAAATGTTCTTGTGTTTTTGAACAGGACCATATATACAGAAGAAATCAGTGTATTTTCATCTGTTGTGTATCCAGACATTCCATCTATGATATTATATTCAAACCATCATCAGATAATTTTTGCATTATATAGGGGTAATACTGGCATGCTCCTTGACCCAATCTAATGTAGTCTGACAGGAATTTAACAGTCTTTTCATATACTAATGTAGTAATATTGGGAAAGTGGTAGTTGTGTCATATTATAGAACTTTAGCTCATATGTAACACTGACTCTGCATGATAAGCAAATTCTACAAGGCCAAGATTGGGCATTTGTGTCCATAGTCTATTTGAAGAGTGAAGTCATAACCTACTCTGTAGGTTTGGGATCTTTTGTTTTTCTCTTGGGCACTATGCTGTTTTCTAAATACCTGCTTTAGAAAGAAAAGTAATCCAAAGAAATTTAAGTCATTTATATCCTAAAAGGCCGTGGTAGGTGATGTAGAAGAAACTCAGTGTAGTAGATTTGAAGTTATCAAAGACTTACCAATAGATTTGGTCAGAAGACAGTACATCACACAACGTAAAATTTGGCTAGGAGATAACTGTCTCCAACATACCAGAACAATATGAAGTATGCTAAGTAGGCCTGTTAGAGAAAAGCAAAATTTACAATGATAGGATGTAAATTTTTTAAACCAGGATTGGCTAGTCATTGCGCCCATCCACAAATAAAATGATTCTAACTGGCAGCTTGAGGGCAAGGCCAAGGTGCAATCCATTTAAAGTCCTCAACTACCATAAAGCCCCAGTTTTATTCTTAGGAAAGGCATAATCCTACCAATGAGCAAGATGACCCCAGGCAACAACTGTCCAAAGAGAACAATACCCCTGTACCTAGATAGTTGAAACACCATCTTTTCTTTGAAAATCACTCATCTACCCAAGTGACTATACTTGCAATCTCCTGTCTCTGATTGAATAATTCTAAGTATAATCTAGGCCCAGGACCCAAAAATCACTTAAGGATGGCAGGGTATGTAAAAATGTATAAGTTTAAAATATTTATAAGTAAGTAAAATCTTCTACTTGTGGCCAGTTCCTCTTTAAGCACTAGCCAGTGTGAAACAAGCACTATTAAAGAGCTTCTCCTTTCCAAAGTGGTTGTACAATTTTGCCCTCTAACCAGTAATAGAGGAGTGCTTTCCTATCTCTACATCCTCACCAGCATGTGCTGTCCCTTAAGTTTTTAATCTTAGCCATTCTGATGGGTATAAGATGGAATCTTGGTGTTGTTTTGATTTGCATTTACCTAATAACTAAGGACACTACACATTTATTTAAGTGTTTCTCAGCCACTCGATATACCTCTGTTGAGAATTCTGTTTAGTTCTATGCCAACTTTGGTGTACTCTCAGAAATATGGGAATAGTGCTCCCCCAAGATGCAGCTATACCACTCCTGGGCCTAGATGCAAAAGATGCTCCATCATACAACAAGGACATTTGCTCAACTATGTTCATAGCAGTTTTATTCTTAATCGCCAGAATCTGGAAACAACCTTGATGTTCATCGACCCTTCTGATAAAGAAACTATGGTACATTTACATGGTGGAATAGTACTCAGCTATTAAAAACAAGGAAACTATTACATTTGCAGGGAAATGGGTGGAATTAAAAATGATGATCCTGAGTGAGATAACACAGCCCCAGAAAGACAGGCATGGTATATACTCACTTATAAGTGGATTTTAGACATATAAAACAAAATAACCATACTATAATCCACAGACATAAAGAAGCTAAATAACAAAGATGATTCTAAGGAGGATGCTTTATTCTCATTCAGAAGGGCAAATAGAATAGACACCAGAAGTGGCTAAAGAGAGGGAACAGGATGGACCCTGCCATAAATGTCCTCTGAAAGACTGTATACCCAGCAAAGGATAGAAGAAGATGCTGAGACTCAGCCAAGCTTTGGGGTGGAGCACATGGAGTCCTATGAAAGAGTTGTGTGACAGAAAGACCCAAAGGAGACAGGAACTTCACCAAAAAACCAACAGAGCCAACAAATCTGGGCTCATGGGGGCATGAGAAGACTGATGCTCCAAACAAGGACGATACACAGAAAGGACCTATGACCCCAGCTCAGATGTAGTCAATAAACAGCTCAGTCTCCATGTGGGTCTCCTAAAATGGGGAGCAGGGCCTTTCTCTGACATGGACTCTGTTGCCTACTTGCTAATCAATTACCCCTTGTGGGGCAGCCTTGCCAGGCCACAGAGGAAGAGAATGCAGTCAGTCCTGATGAGACTTGATAGGTTGGGGTCATATGGTAGAAAGGAGGGCTCCCCTTTCTGAGGACTAGGGGAAAAGAAGAGGGTGGGAGGGTTGGACAGGGAGAAGACAGGGGAGGGGCAACAATTGGGATATAAAGTAAATATATGTTTAAAATTAATAAAAAAAAGATTTTCCTTTATTAGTTTCTAATTGTAGTGAGTGACTTCTCCATGAAAAGACATAGTATTTTACAGCAGTTGGGCCCTCAGATTTACCAGGAAGTGGCTTGAATGGCACAGAAGGATGAGGCTGCTTTATTGGCCAAGGCATTCACTAGCCACTGCGGTGGCTACAGCCACATTAAGGGAAGCACCTAAAACAAAAATGAACACAATTATAGCCCATTGAAAGGCATCTTAAAATTCTTGGAGTATGTTACACCCATGTCTCCTTATTCTCACATTCTTGGTAAGATCTTATCTGCTCCCCTCAGCCTTGACCACCTTTTTTAGTGTTGTGAGTTTATATTGCTTTTATGGGATGATGAAGTGGTAAGAGGAAAAACTGCATTCAGACTCCCCCTGAACAATTACAATGCTAAGATTTGGAGGATCAACCATATTCTAGAGATCTTTTAGCACCCTTGCTATCAGGATCTCGGGCAACAGCTCATGCACTCATTCTCTTGCCTTCCACCTATTGGTATGCCGGATGAGATCATGTCCGAATGACCAAGGACTCCAGACAGAGAACCTGCATGATGGTTCCGTTATTCTCTAGTATAGGAACAGCTCATTTTTCTCCAGACTCGGAGCATTTGTCTTGTAAAGGTCAAAAAAAAAATAAAGTACTTAACGAGAAATGCCACCTTTCTTTTGTAGATGTTTTTCCTTCTTGTTTTCCAGTATTAAGTGCCCCCTTCCCAAGAGCACGGTTATTTATTTAGTGACCAAATATTAGATAGCCAAGGCAATAATGGTGCCAGGTAAAAATGTGCCCTACCATAAGGTACATGAATGGAAAAAGTAGAAGGTACAGAGAGAAGGTGGTGAGGCAGCTGCACCAACTGTGTATTTTATTGGCACTTTTCTTATAACTTCTGAATATATTGCTGATGTGTTGAACAGAACATGCTTTGGTTTTATTGCATTAAATGCTCACCGTGTAGAATACCATGCAGACGGCTTCTGTTGTGTTAAGCATGGCTTGTATTTGTTCTGCTTGTTTTTATCAGCATACCATCACAATTTGTTATAATAAGACAACATAATATTATAAGTTAATGAAAATTGCTGGAGAAATGGCTCAGAAGTTAAGAACATATAATGATCTCCCAGAGAACCAAAGTTCTGTCACTAGAACCCATGTTTGGCAGCTCCCATTCACTTACAAGTGCAGCTCCAGAGGAGCTTATGTCTTTTGAGTCTGGCTACCCACACTCATGAATATATGCATACACACACACTCACACACACACACAAATGCACACACTCATACATGCTTAAAAATAAATAAATCACTACAAAGATAAAATAAACCAGGCCTTGGTGGCACATGGCTTTAATCCCAGGACACAGGAGGCAGAGACAGGAACATATCTTTGAGTTTGAGAGGCCAGTTTGTGTATACAGTGAGTTCCATGCCATCTGGGGCTACATAGTGAGCCTTATTTCAAAGTAAGGAAGTAAATTAATAAATAAAATAAAAATATAATTCTTGTATATGTGAAGTCTCACCCATTTCCTGAAATGGCTCTTGGTTATTGTAGTTAGAACAAAAAGGGAGGATCCCCAAGATTAATATCATCTCTTCTTAAATTCTGGGCTGTTTCTGACTGATGGTATCTTTTTAAAATCTATTTTATTAGGGTTCTTATATTTATACTTCTATTCCAACTTTAATCCCTTTATATCCCCAAACAATAGATAGGAAAGACAGAGGGTTAGACGATAGCAGCAACTACTGCCTTCTTCTTCTTCTTCTTCTTCTTCTTCTTCTTCTTCTTCTTCTTCTTCCTCCTCCTCCTCCTCCTCCATCTCCTCCTCCTCTTCCTCCTTTTCCTCTTGCTCTTCCTCTTCCTCCTCCTCTTCTTCCTTTTTCTCTTGCTCCCCCTCTTCTTCCTTTTCTTCATGCTCCTCCTCTTTTTCATTTTCTCCTTTAGAGTACCCCCAACTCAGACCTGCTCCAGGATCTGGAATTTATACCCTCTCAAGAGTTCTCAAAATTACACTATTTGCAGCTGGCAAAAATCATGCCCCTGCTAGTGCATGAAGCAAAACATACTTAGCAGCTGTGGAAAATCTGAAGCAGTCTCATATCCAACACCTGGGATTAAAAGAAAAGCATAGTCATATAACATAACTCAGTTATTAAAGAAACCAAATTTCTCATTACATTTGACTTTAAATTATTTTTCATCAAAGGAAGGCACCGAACCGCACTGAGCTTCTGTGGTAGCTAAGGTTTCGCTATGACTGCATACACTGATCTATTGATAACAGTGTCTAGGGAATCTGCCACATTTCTCTAGAAGCAATGGTCTCCTCATTGGAATCACACATCTTAATAGTAATAACAAAAAGTCCACATTATTTTATTTTATTATCAGTAATATTTTCAAAGATTGCTGAATTTTAAAACCAATATTAGTACAATATCAGTCTAGCCATAGAAACTGACAAGTCAATAAATGTCTGCAGCATCGGCCTTATTATTATTATTATTATTTTTTTTTTGGTTTTTCGAAACAGGGTCTCTCTGCGTATCCTTGGCTGTCCTGGACTCGCTTTGTAGACCAGGCTGGCCTCGAACTCACAGCGATCCTCCTGCCTCTGCCTCCCGAGTGCTGGGATTAAAGGCGTGCACCACCACGCCCGGCGCATGCATCGGCCTTATTATTAACATACTTAGCAGGTGCAAATCATAAGGAGAATAGGGAGGATATAACATTTATTTTGGCCTAAGTGCTCATGAGAAATTGCCAGAGAATAATTGTTCCCTTAGGAATGTCCATGAGAAAGTCTAAATGTTGTGATGGTAGTAAAGTACAATTAGAGAAGGATTTTTGAATAGCTATTATAATTAAGACAGTGATTCACTATGCAAGGAAACTGGGACATACAGGAAAGAAAACCATTTTATCAACTGGGAAAAACAAAAAAAGAAAGGTATGTACAAATGTCATTCTAGTGTAGTACTGATAAAAAGCCACACATTTAAAGAGAGGAATTTATTCCAACATGAAGATTATAATATTTTACATATTTACTATTCATATTTATCTGTTCACCTATCCATACATTCATTGTATAAATCAATCATGCTTATGTAACAAAAGAAAAGGTGGGGTTAATTTAGACACACTTAAAATCACAACAGATAAAACAGAGCTTACAATGTCATCTGGGAGATATCACACAATTCAATTAAAAAAAAAAACCAACTAAAGAGTTACCTTGTGAAAAGACACTTGGTAGTTGTAGTGACACATTAAGATGGAGATATTCAGTGTCTGTGTAGGCGTCATATCTCATACGAACTCCACCAGACAGCCTGGGGAAAGAGGTTAGCTTCGTGACTGTTAAAAACATCTTTAAAGTCTCGTCTCTTGTTTTTTTTTTAGATTGAATGGATGGCCTGTTCTGGTCTGTTCCTCATGCAGTCATTGTCATGGAAGTACAAGAATTATGAGGTTGTCTCAAATGTAAATTGTGGGTTTTGCATTGATGCACTTTTCTGTTTGAGGTTTAAAAGAATTCTTAATCGACATGGTTCCTTATACATCACTTAATAAGCATCTTTCTCTTCATATACTTTTGCTAAAGGTTTATGGCTTCCTCCATATTGTTTAGATTTATTTCATACTGTAGAAATTATCTTAGGCAAAAAGTAAATGTGAGCAATTTTGTTTTCTTATTTATATTCAACATGAGTCATAAGTCAATGTAGACAACTCTCAGCATCAACAATGCATTTGTCATAGAACTTGTGAAGAAACAAGCTCAAGACATTTTTTTCACAGTAGAAGAAAGCTAAGAATCATAGTGGCTTTATGTCAGAAGTTGAAAATGACCAAGTGAGAACCGCCATTCAAGTTAGTCCAACAGAACATATTGCCAAAAACGTCGTTGTTGACCATTCGATGGTCATTTTGCAATAGAAGAAATCTGGCAGGTGAGCAAGCCCAGTAAATAGTTTCTTATAGAAATATCAAAGACATTTGAAGTGTTGTCTTTTCTTAGTCTCCAACAGTAGCAATCAACAATGAGCAATGGGTTATTATTGGATCTGACTGTTGCCTTTGATGAAAAAACGAAGCCAATATGGATGAACTGTGGGAACTGCTTGGGAGAATGCATGGGGAGGGGAGCGAGGGTGGAGGTCAGATGTAGGGAGAGTAGAAGTGAGGGGTCAGAGGGCAAAGAGAGAGAAGGGAAACTGAGAGGGACATCTCAGGGACAAGCTAGAGACCTGTGACAGGACAGGCCCCTGGAAAGATATGGAGGTTACTCTTAGCTAAGACTCCTAGTAGCAGGGGACATGGAGACTGAAGTGGTCACCTCATAGGCCGGCAGGATTTTCAGTGGAGTGGGAAGGACACCAACCCAGCCACAAAACGTTTGACCTAAAATTCACCCCACCTGCAAGAAATGCAGGGATAAAGGTGGAGCAGAGATTGAGGGAATTGCTCAACCAATGACTGCCCCAACCTGAGACCCACCCTAAAGGAGAAAGCCCTGACATTGTTAATGATACTCTTCTATGCTTGCAGACAGGAGCCAAGCATAACTGTCCTATGAGAGGCTCCACCAAACAGCAGATCAAAATAGATGCTGAGGCCCAGAGCCAAACATTAGGTTGATGTCAGGGAGTCTTGTGGATGAGTCGGAGTGGAGGATAAAAGAACCTGAAGGAGACAATAACTCCACAAGAAGGCCAACAGAGTCAACTAACCTAGATCTACAGGGACTCACATAGACTGAAGCACCAAGCATAGAGAAGGTAGGGACTGAAACTACACCTCCTACACATATATAACTCATGGGAAGCTTGGTCTTCATGTGGGTCCCTTAGCAAGTGGAGTGGGGGCTTCTCTGACACAGACTCAATTGCAAGCTCTTAGATGACTTTCCCCTGACTGGGCTGCCTTGTCTGGCCTCAGTGGAAGAGGATGCAGTTAGTCCTGATCCAACTGGATTAGCTGGTGCTAAGGGGCAGGGCTCCCCTTTATAGAGAAGAAGAGGGGGAAATGAGGAACAGGGAGGGAAGGTGGGACCAGGAGGAAAGGAGAGAACATGTGCACTTGGGATGTCCAGTGAATAAATAAATTTTAAAAGAAAAAGAAAAGTGAAGAAAAATATGCTTCCTCTTCCCACCAACCTTCTTTCTCTCCTACCTGATATTAGAGTGTTTGGGGTGGAATGGGAAGAAAGAAATTTAAAGAACCCAAAACAAAAATTCTTGTTTACAAGTATGTCTACAGAGGAATCCAAGGGATCAAGGCCTTCTAGACACACTAGAGCTAGTACACATATTAACTCACAGGGGCTTAGCAGAATCCACAAGGCATGTGTGGGTGGGTTTCTACCAGATAGATTCTGTATCTGTTAGGGTCACAGTGTGGAAAGAAGAGGTGGGCATATGCCCCATTCTCTAATCCAGAAGTTATCTGCAAATGAAACAATTTGCAAAGGAAAAACTGGTTTTCTCACTAGGGAAACAAACCAGTCTTAAAGGGAAGCTTCTGTGCTTTATGTTTCCATTTCTTCTTTGCGATTCCACACACATGAGTTTGATCAGATCCATCCTACCCCTTCATACTCGCCCGTTTTTATTTCTGCATTTTTAACTAATCAGTTGCCCCTTATGCTATCTACTCTTGAATGCGTGCCTTCCACTAAAGTGTGGTTAACCTTTAAAAAAACAAAAACCAAAAACAAACAACAACAACAAACAACAAAACTCTGTCTCCTTCTCCTGATAGCTATCAATAGCCAGCAGACTAATGGCTGGATTTGTTCCATTAGACATGGTTGGAAAAAGTAAATTACAATTTCCATTTCCCATTGGGAGTTTATGTGAGAAGTGGGGATTGATCTTCTCTCTTTGACTTGCCTTTTTCATCATCTAGTCAAAACATTTATTTCAGTATGGACCTCATTTAACATGTTTTCATGAAAAAACTGATACAAAGAGTGAAAAATTTTTTGATTGTAATGTTTGCTATTTGGTTTCTCTGTGTAGCCTTGGCTGTCCTGGACTTACTTTGTAGGCCAGGCTAGCCTAGAACTCACACTGATCTGCCCGCCTCTGCCTCCTGAGCGCTGGGATGAATGGCGCTAAGTGTTGGATTTCTGTTTTGTTTTCTGTCTTCTGTAAAGTCAAGGGTCCCTCTGTATAGTCGTGGCTGTCCTGGAAGTCACTCGGGAGACCAAACTGGACACAGACTCAGAGGTTCACTTGCCTCTGCCTCCCAAGGGCTGCAATTTTGTGTTTGTGTTTAGGTGTTTGCTTGTTTTCAGAGGTAGCATTTTGATGAAACAGCCCTGGCTGTCGTGCAGCTTGCTCTGCAGACCAGTCTGTCATTTTGCTTTGGTTTGTCTTGTTGTTGTTGTTTTTCGAGACAGGGTTTCTCTGTGTACCCTTGGCTGTCCTGGACTCGCTCTCTAGACCAGGCTGGCCTCGAACTCACAGCGATCCGCCTGCCTCTGCCTCCCGAGTGCTGGGATTAAAGGCGTGCGCCACCACACCTGGCTTGGTTTGTCTTTTCTGTGAAGTGAAGGGCTTCACTTTTAGAATCAGATTTGGTGCAGGCAGGGCCATCCATAATGTGCCGTGGCTTTCTCAGAACTCTCTCTGTGTATGCCAGGCTCGCCTCCGATTCGGAGCGACCCACCAGCCTCTGGCCCCCAAGTGCTGGGATGAGAGCCGTAAAGACATATTTCAGCCTAGTTATGATGATTCACTGTCCCACACTGCAATTCCCTCTCGATGATTGCATATGCATGTTATGACTTCAATTCTTTCAATTCCAAATAAAACTGGAAAATTTCACCCAAATAATATCTATAGAAAGTGTGGAAGAATTATTCATCAGAATTCTGTTTTGTGATGTGACTTCTTCCACACTTTCTTTTTTTTTTTTTTTTTTTTTTTTTTTAATACATTTTTATTAATTTATACATATTACATCTCAGTTGTTAGCCCATCCCATGTATCCTCCCATCCCTCCCTTCCTCCCACTTCCCCCCCCTACTCCCCTCCCCTATGTCTGTGTCTGAGGGGGATCTCCTCCCCCTGAATATGCTCATACGGTATCAAGTCTCTCCTTGGTGACCTATTATCTTTCCTCTGAGTGCCACCAGGCATCTCCATCCAAGGGACATGATCACATATTTGATCACATATTTGATCACATATTTGATCACATATTTGATCATGTCCCTTGGATGGAGATGCCTGGTGGCACTCAGAGGAAAGATAATAGGTCACCAAGGAGAGACTTGATACCGTATGAGCATATTCAGGGGGAGGAGATCCCCCTCAGACACAGACATAGGGGAGGGGAGTAGGGGGGGGAAGTGGGAGGAAGGGAGGGATGGGAGGATACATGGGATGGGCTAACAACTGAGATGTAATATGTATAAATTAATAAAAATGTATTAAAAAAAAAAAAAAAAAAGAGAAAAAAAAAAAAAAAAAAAAAAAAAAAAAAAAAAAGAAAGTGTGGAAGAAGTCACATCACAAAACAGAATTCTGATGAATCTATCACAGGGAGGTTGACTTACTTCTGGGACATGAAATAAGCTGAGCTAACATTGTGACATAGCCACCTGTTTCTTGCAGATGATAGCCATGTTACTTAATACAACTCTTCTTCCATAACTGAGAAAATTAAAACTAACAGTTCCAATCATGCTGGAAATGATAGTTTATATTCAATACAGCATGTTTTGTTTTACCTTTTGATAAAGTACTATTATGTGAATATCAAAAGAATAAGAACCATGTTTCTAAATACACTGAAAAAAATGATGTGTGGTATGGTGCTATATGTCTGTAATCTCAATTTGGAGCTTGAGTGGATAAAAATTTCAAATTTAAGATCATCCGTAGCTACCTAGCTAGTTATTTCAAGGCCAGGCTGGGATATATCTCAAACAAACTAATTGAAATAACTTTAAAATTTTTACTAACAATTTTTTTTTCTGAGAGAAGCCTAGTAATTTCTATTTTTCTTAACTTGCTCTACTCTATAATTGCTTCTACCCATCTACAGTGTGGTAATCTTTGCTCTCCTTCCTGCTTCTGGAGTTGACACTTGGTAACCCCTCTAGGTTGATATTTCTTTCATATTCCAAAGCCTCATTAGATAAAATTATGTAACATCTTTTAATAAATATTTGAAGCAGGTTGGAAGAAAGGAAACCATTAAACACACACTGTTGTGGGGATGGAGAGATGGCTTGTCAGTCACAAGTGTGTATCTGTCCTGAGGAGGGACAGATTTCAGTTCCAAGAACCCTTGTGGAACAGCTAACAACCACCTGTGACTCCAAAAGCTTTGACTCCATCTTCTGGCCTCCATGTGCACTGCACTCATGTGCACTGCTCATATACAGACAAAACATGCACATATTGAAAAATAAAATCCTTTTTAAAAGTTACGGTTGGCCAAGACTTTGCAATCATGTTTACAGTACAGCCCTTGACATGGTATCTTGGTTGTCCATAAGTAGTATGGAACTTTTAGACTTGTATATGCTTTTAATGCAAAATCATCCCAAGAAAGTTAACTTTTCTCTCTCTTATTTTTTTTTTCCTTACATAAAAATCCTCTAGTCTTTCCTTGAATGTTGATGTGGGATATGGGGGTGGCTTGCTCATTTTTTATAGGTTTAAATACCCTTCAATTTGCTTCTGTGACATAAAAAACATTTCCTTTGGCTCACAAAAGAAGTCACTTCCAGATTTTTCTCAAAGGAGGATTGTTTACATTTGTTTTGTATTTTTGAAATTGCAGATAGATAATCTTAAAGTAAGAGAAATACATTTTGGTGGATGCCAAGTTAATGTATTAGTAGGGACCTTGTCTAGTAGCAACCCTAGATGCCAAATAATGACATAGAGGCCTATTAGATTTATTCAACAAGCCTTAACCGCTCTTAACTTGGCAGATATTTTTCTATTCTAACCCAATTATGCTATTCTGGCTCCCTCTGAGACACGTGCCCTTTTATTTGCCTTCTCTGTCTTGCCTTTGCCTTTTGCTGTACTCTTTGTCCTCATGGCAAACTCCTGGTCATCCTCCTCATGGTCACATCTTCTTCCTCTTCCTTCTCCTCTTCCTCTGCTTCTTCTTCTCTCCTCTCACCTCTCCTCCTCTTCCCCTCCCCGCTCTCTCCTTCTCCCTCCAACCCTCCGTCCCCCCTCTCTCTCTTTGTGTCTACTTGAGACCCCCCAGACTAGGACTAGAAGTCTGATATCATCTGAACTTGCTAGGCCAGTTATAGGCTCTCCAACTTTTTATTAACTAATCAGAGACAATTGGGTAAATTATTTACACAACATTAAAACAGAAGATTCGTCATAGAAATGGCATTGCCCATGTCTGGATTGTAACCAGATCTCAGGTCACAGAAATCAGCATCTGAATATATAGTGCACAAAGCCTTCCCCCAACAGATATGCTATATGCAAAGTAATTATAGTTATCAATTATGTAACATATGCTTTTTAAAAAGGTAGAGTAAGGAGTTTAAGTGCTTTGAACATAAAGAAGTGATAGGCTAAACCTGATTTAAACGTTGTATAGTTTATAGCACCAAAGTGCTACATGTAGCTCCAATAAAATGCAGAAAATATTATATTTGTATAAGAATATAATCAATTTAAATATCAGTAAAATGATATTAAATATATTAATTAAATATAATTAAATATTAATATAAATATAATTAAATTTATTACAAGTAAATTAATTTGCTTCACTTTGAGCTACTTAATTAAAAGTGAAGAAAATTAGTTTACATTGTGATAGAATGATGTGTAACAGTTGAAGGGATTTTAGTACTTATTTTACAATTTTTCTTGAAACATTTTACTGAACTATAATCCCCAAACAATACCATAAACCATCATTGCTAAAACTTGTACATTTCTAACTAGTCAAGATATATAAACTTATTTCTGCTTCATCTAAACATTTATATAAAGTGTTAAAGGATCATTAATATTTAATATTGAGTTATTATTTTAGGAAAATCGACAGTTACTCTTTAACCAGTTTATAAACAAATAACCACACAGAGACCAGGATCTATTCAGTTAGCCTATAGCACAATGCTGCACAATAATTACTCCATCCTAAACCTCCATGCTAGTGTAATTTCTTCTCATTCTGATTTCCCACTTTATACTCACCTTTACATCATCTCCTAGGCCTGGCTCATTCCTCCTGGTGCTTCCTGGACCTTCTCCTCATGGCTCCATCCTCTCTTTCTTTCTCTCTATCCTCTCCTCACTGGATCAGGATGTCCTACCCTATTCTCTGTTATTGCTCAGCTGCCAAGAGTTAACATGTCTCATTGTCAAATAATAAAAAATAATGAAATTATTTTAAATGACATATTCTGTAGGGTTCTGGGGGCCCTGAAGACCTCATCTATTTATTTCCACATAACCTGTCTATAGAATCACATCTATATATTAAACCATCTTCTGACCTGCCTTCTCTGCTGCTCCTGGATCACAGTCTAATGTTCACTCCCTTCTTTTTCAACTCTTTGGTTCCCTGCAGGCTGTCATGTATCCGGACAATATTAAAAGTCGATGTTGTATAAAAGAAATCTTACCATGTGAGTTTGTCATCTTCCTTGCTTCTTTTCCGTTTTCAAACTTTGCCAAGGGAGGGCACCATCCACAATGTGCTGGGCCCTCCTCAGTTGATTACTAATTGAGAAAATGCCTTACAGCTTGATACCATGGAAGCATTTCTTCAAATGAGGCTCCCTACCCCTCTCTGATGACTCTAGCTTGTGTCACGTGGACACGGAACACCAGCCAGCCAACTGACCCCTTGACAACTTGACACACAAACATATCACTATTAAGCCACAACCATTTTTTTCATACTCACTCCCCAGATCTCAGATTAATAACATAACTTTAAAAGTCTTACAGTCTTTACAAAGTCAAACACATTAAACTTTCAATCTCTTTAAAATAATGCAATCTTTCCAAAACTTTAAAATCTCTTTTATAAATTCAAGGTATTTCAGCTGTGGGCTCCTACTAAATTAAATTAAATTAAATTAAATTAAATTAAATTAAATTAAATTAAATATCTTCTTCAAGGAGAAGAACCAGGGCACAGTCACAATGTGAACCAAGCAAAACAAAACTCCAACAGTTTAAATAACTCAATATCCAACGTTTCAAATACACACACCATCTTCTGGGCTTCTTAAAAGGGAACATCCCAGAGGTCTCAACACTCAATGGCTTCTCTGGCTCAAAGTTTTAAAGTTCTTCCACAATCCTCCCCAAAACATAGCCAGGTCTGTCACAACAATGTCCCACCATGCTGGTAGCAATTTGTCTTAGTTTGGGTTTCTGTTGGTGCAGCAAAAGATCACTCCAAAGAGCCAGTTGGAGAGTAAAGGGTTTATTTGGCTTATGAATCCAAGTCAGTCTTTTATTGGAAGAAGTCAGGACAGGAACTCAAGTAGAGCTGGAACCTGGAGGCAGGAGTTGATGTAGTGGCCATAGAGGGGTGCTGCTTAGTGGCTTGCTTGCCCATGGCTTACTCAGCCTGCTTTCTTGTAGAACCCAGGACCACCAGCCCAGGGGTGGCTCCCACCCACCATGGCCTGGGCTCTCCTTCATTGATCACTAACTGAGAAAGTACCTTACATCTCAACCTCATAGGAGCATTTCCTCAGCTGAGGATCATTCTCTCTCTCTCTCTCTCTCTCTCTCTCTCTCTCTCTCTCTCTCTCTCTCTCTCTCTCTCTCTGTCGGTCTCTCTCTAGCTTCTGTCAAGTTGACACACAAAACCAGCCAGTACAAGTATCATGTGTACTCTTGAAGTCTTATTGAGATACATATTATTATCTACATATTTCAACAAGGAAATTGTGGCACAACAAGGTCATCTTTGTTTTGGGAAATCCCCTCATTTATAAATAAATAACTGAGATTTAACTCCGTGTCTTTAAGATTCCAGTACTTGTGGCCCATCAAATAAAAAGTATCATTTCCAAAGTCACTGTATTCAATTTTGGTTCTCTCTTTACTACCTCTATGACATTGTGATTTACCCCACATAAAGTTTCATATTGGGACTTAAGTGAAGAAGTTGATTGTAATTCCCTTGATAGTTCCTCAGGCTAGTGACAAACAAAATGAAAATGCTAAGAATTATTGTGTTTATCCATGTTCCTTTGCTTTATTGACTCATAGTCAAACCTTCTGTGTTTTTTATTATTCTCAGTTTTTTATTATGCATAACTCTCCAGTCCAAGGACACTTGGAAATGAGTTTTATTAAGAAGCGAGCAAATACCCTAAAATTTGTATCATATGATATTTAATTTGCAAACTGTAGTTCCAAAAGTTTGACATAATTCTAATTAGTTGACTAAAATATCTCAGTTTGGGGAACTAAAAAGTGTTTTTGTGACACTTTAATTCTTGGTGCATAGTTTGTTCCTATTCAACAAAAGAATTAGGATGCTGAGAGAAAGGTGATTTATGCTGCATTTACATGCAGAACCAGTTCAGTTGTTAGGAGGGTCAAGTCATTCAAAACCCGGCTTTGACAGAATCTAGATTGCTAAAGTAGTCTTCCTTAAGATTAGTACGGCTCGAGACCTTAAATATTCATCATTAATAAAAATTCTATGACATTTTTCAAAAGAACATTTGCCCAGGTCATTTGACCAGATGCCAAGTTAAATCATTAAGCCATGGCCAACTGCCATATCATTTTTCTTTCTTCACTTAATATTATAGAGGGTTTTTTTTTATAATTTAAAGGAAGCCTAGATATCGTTTTTCCTAGGGGACAAAATGTACAAGTGGGCTTCCAAATTTCAAGAAATGTCTTTTCTTAGTTCAGAACCTTGGAGGGCTTCAAAAGTCTCAATTTGGGCTGGCCATAGAGTTGATAGAGGAGACCATCTCTGAGATTTAATACTGAAATTCTGGGTAGAATTTACATTATAAAGTACGTGACTAGGAAAGAGATCATTGCTTGCGGTTTCTGCCATGTGAGTAGATGCTGGTGCTGTTTTCTCCCTGCTAATAGATTTACTATTTTGGTTTTTATTTTTAATCACAAGTGTGGAACCTATAACTGTTCATATTTTATTTAAAATCATAATGTTTAAGTGCTATATATCTGTTTATCACACAATGTGTTGTGTACATGTTAATTACATTGCATATAACTTTAATAATTAGCACCCATCTCTATTTCTAGCAATTTCTTCCATTATATATTTGCTTATGCTTTGAAATTTTAATACCTATTTATTTACCTATACATATATAAATAATGCATTTTGATCTTATCTACGTCTCCCCCACCACCAACTTCAGCTCCCTGTGTGACTCAGCAATCATCTCTTTTCTCATGTCAAGTCTTTTAAAATTGCATTGCCATAATCTATAACCCCAGTTTTCAACTAGTGCTGACCATACGCCTCTTGGTTGCAGCCAACCACTGGTGCCTGGGCAGCATACTAGGAACCACAGCTCCTAAAGAAAGTGACCCTCCATCAGCAGCCATCACCTGCTTATAGCTGGACATCTAGGTGTGGAGTAGCAGAAGGCTTTCACCCACTGTGGCTGAGGATTATCACTGTTTTCATCTTACGTGGGGCTACACAGGCCACCTCCATGGATGTAATTTGATGTGTGTATCACTCATGTCCAAAAGATAGAATTTCAACACTATTCTTCCCATAAAATGATGCCTGCATTCTTCCCACTCACAGTTCCACCACATACCCTGGTCTTTGGCTGAGGGGATGTTGACAGGATGACCCGGCTACTGCTGAGTACTCATGGTCACTTGTCCTCAGCAGTTTTAGCTATGTGTCCACATTAAATACTGATCCGTCCCAAATGACGGTGCCCTGACCAATGCTGAGAGCAATATAAACAATATGATGACGGACACGAGTAGAAGGTAGTTTGACAGCATGATATTTAGCAAAACAGAGTCATTTTCTCCTAACTCAGGCGTTTGATCTCCCCAGCTATGAGCTTTAGTTTGGGTTTAAAGCAGCAGACAAAATAAATATCACCCATAGAGCAGGACTCAAATCCACTTAGGGAAGGCTCAGTTGACCTTCTAACCTCCAGCCACTTTTGAGTGAAAGTGGCTTAGCTGCTCTGTATTGTAGCATGCAGGCTGCAGGCTTCTGCAAGAACAGCGGAGTCTCATCTCTCTACCTCCCTTTGTATCATTATATAGTGATCCAAAGTGACCCAGCAGGCAAGTATGTCTCAGTCAGTTTGAGACAAATTCTCCTCAGTCTGAAACCAAAGTGTGTGGTGACTTCAGAAATAGATTCTTCCCACGTAGCTATGGTGAAGAGCAAAGAACCACAGCAAGAGTTTGCGTTGTCTGTGCTGTCTTGGATCTCCCTGTCCAATATCCTATAGAGGGGTGTCTTTTGCCTGGCAGTGACATTTTCCTTGTATATCTCTTGTCTGTTGGAAACAGCATTTTCCATCCATGTAGTAACCTCTGACGAAACTTCATTTTTTTATATGACATTTTGTATTTATCTTACAAACTAGAAAGCTTATTTATATGCCATTGGTTTTGGTTTACTGGCTCCCATCTCTTGCTATCTTCAACACCTTGAACAAATTCCCACTTAAAATTTTAACCAGGGATTTCACCTCTGTTCTAACATCACCTCTAATTATATTTTTACTTGTTTTTCTCCTTATTTTTTGTTTTCTTCTACTCTTTTTTACCCATTCTCTAGTGCCCTCCATATATTAACCTTAATGTCATCAAATATTCCCTCTTTCTACTTCCTGTTAAAGATATTTTACAGTCTTCTCTCTTCTAATATGTCTTCTCCAATGGCTTGTTTCTCATTATCTACCTTCTATATGAACTCAAGTTAAAATTATACAAAGGAGTTTATATCCAACTAAGAGACACTTGTACATTAATGATTCCTGCTGTCACAAAAGCTAAGATATAGAACATACCTACATGTATATCAGCTGATGATAATGAATATGTAGTATGCAAGCACAATGAAATATTACTCAGCTATAGAAAATGTAGCCATGAAATTAGCAGGTAATTGGATGGAACAGGAAAAATTATACTGATAGAGGTCACTCAGGGTCAAAGAGATAAGCACCACTTGTGCACTATCAGTGTGGATCCTTGCTTTGGATTTTCAGCAATTATTTTAGAAAACTAAGTTAGTTAATGGATCAAAGATTGAACTAATATCCTAAAAGCGTCTAATCTTTATTCTATTAGAGATGAAGTCATTAAAGGATATGATTCTTTGTTTATCAATGACCAGAAATCAGTGAAGTTAAATTGATTTATGAAAGAGAAAAGCTTTGTTCAATCTATTTATTGATTGCTTTATAGAACATTTTTTGTTTATTGAATTACATATTAATTATAGAATTATGTTTCTCTTCAAGGTACATGGATATTAATGTCACTTGCAACAGTAGGATGTGAATGCAGTATATATGTATATATACGTATGTATGTTTCTTATGTAGTATATAGTCTGCTTATATGTCCTATATATCTATCATATATGTGATATTTTTAATATAAAACATATATTTTCCCATGCAAAAAAATAATTGTATAATAAAAAATACTTTTAAAATGCAGGGCTAGAGGGCTAGCTGAGATTATAACAGTAATTCTGCTTTTGCAAAGTTCATTATTCAAACTCCTATCAGTCTGTTCATATTGTCCTGTAATTCCAACTTCAGAGTATTCAAAGCTCATTTCTGGCCTCTGTAGGCAGCGAGCTCATATAGACACACCCATATACATATATACATATATATAAACACATATATATACATATATACATATATACATATATACATATATATGTATATAATTTTATATATACATGTATATATACATATACATATACATATATACATATATATACATATACATACATATATATACATATATACATATATATACATATATATATATATAATTTTAAAGAGTAAAATAGATGAAATACATGCAAAGAAAACTTATTGTTCTTTGCCAGAATGAATACATTGTAGTCAAACAGCCAAGACATTCGTTGCACTGAAAATAATGATGACATGTGACTGTTCTTACATCAAAATCTGTGTGAATAACTATATCAGGAATTGCCACCTAAGAAAAAGAGTAAGAGTTACACCTACATACCACATACTTGTAATTAAGTCTTTAAAACTTGAGAAGTAAGAAGAGACAGTATAAAATCTGGGTCCCTATGAGGTTTTCCATTGTCAATTATATAAGAAGGTGTGTGTGTGTGTGTATTTGTAATTATAAAAATCTGAATTGTATTCCTCATTTTGATAACTACCCACAGAGAGTTAAGCATAACAATGGTAGTGTTCTTTATATCTATCACTAACATTAATTAAACATATGCTATATAGCATGGAGTATTGTAGCTACTGCAACCAAAACTTTTGCAAAATATTATCTACTGGAGCCAGGACAAAGTATTTTCCTGTGTGTTTTATTTTGGCTTATTATGTTCTTTAGAAATTATCGATGGGTTCCAGTTATCTGAATTTCCCGATAAAGAATATTTTCATTGTTTAAAGACTTTTTATAAGATCCTTGCTTCCCCCTTTACTGTGCACAATATGGTGAACACAACTCTTGTTTTCCCATGAGGTACAGAACATGGTGGGTTGTGCAAAGGCTAGACTTCTGCAGGAGATTCATGCAAAGATATAAGGCTGTTCATGACGAAAAACAAATACACATAATTTTTTAAATATGCAGAATTAAATTGACAAAAACTATGGCTAGATTTGTGGTTTCTTTTGTGGTTTTTAAAATTTTGTCTTTGGAGTAGATTTTATAAAAAAAAAAGTCTTATTTTAAAATAACCATTGTATCATAAATCAATATTCTTGACTTCTTGATAAGCAATAAGGTATATTTTATAACAAGTATTAATTTTAAATATTTGCACACAGAAAATTCACTTTTCACAATCATGCAGGGAACATTAGAATGAAATTTAAAGCACACTTTAATATGTAACATTTTTATTTATTTAATTAAGATATTAACAGTTAAGTGAGCTGTACACATTTGAACTAATTCCTAACTTTTAGTAAGTTTGTAATTAGAATATATTACTATATTTGTAATTTTGTACTGCCAAGTACCCTTAATTTTCATCTAATGATGCTTGAAATATCATCAATCTGAGTGAATTTATGTGAAAATATTAAATTTATTTGGGGACTATTTTTGATGTTGGCAAGTTTTTAAATGGTAGTCTGACAAATGCTTTTGAATTCATTAAATTGGTAAAATACTTATACTTTATGCTTGCCTTTACCCAGTCTGATCTGTGTAGAAAGTGTCCTTTGGAAGCTCCAGAAAGCTAACATAAAAGAATGAGGAGGATGGAAAGAAAAATATAGCTGGTGACCTCTGGGAAACTCTGTTCGAGTCTTTGGATGTTGCCCATCAGTCATTCTGAGCTATTTCCCTTTTTATTCAGTGTATTGTGATGAAGTCGCTAGTGATGATGTAAAGGTGGAGAGTACCAATTCACCCAGCTCATCGATGAGAGACCCCTCCTGATTCTGATGAAGCTTGCAAACTAGAGAATGGCTCAGGAGAGGAGTCTTGAGGTTGATCATCCTTGAATTTTCCGGCTGGTTTTCCACAACTTTATAACTCTAATATCAGTGGAGGGAACAATAGTTTTAAGTGGTCACTTCCATGTTCCTTAATGGTTTATGATACTGAAGGAAACACTTTTTAAAAAAAAAAAAGAAAATATAGGTCAAAGTATCATTTGAGGCTCATATACAATGCCATCTTTTTGGAACCATACTAAATTTTGGGTGGATATTTGATGAAGTTAAAATACAATTTTTCTGTCACCAAGTCTTCATAATTTCTGATGTTAGGTATGAGATTACTGGTTTTTTTTTTACTTCTATAGAAGAGCAAATAGAAATGAATAATTTTTTCATTAATAGATCAAAACATTAGTAAATATCAATAAACATTTTTCTTGTAGCAGATATTCTATATAATCCCTGAAAGTCCTGTTTTTACTTCAAAACAAAACATTGTTTTGCTCATTGCACTATATTCTGCATAAAATAAATCTGCCTGTCAATCACAAGCCTCTGAATATCCTTTAGTATCAAAGAAAATGAAAAATAAAAACTGCTACACTACAGCTAAGGCCAATTGCTGCTTCATTCACAGATGACAGATCCTTTTATGGATGCTTTCTGACTGGTTCAGCTTAGAAATTATCACATACAGATTGACTCTGCCCCTAGAAAAATGGAAAAGTACATGTAAACTTGTAGCATTTAGCCAAACACCAACAAAAATGAGTAGGGAAAAGATGCATTGTTAGGTGTCAAGCACAGAGCTGTAACCCCATCAAGATTTTGAACAATTGGAAATGAGAGTCAGGTGACATCACGAAGATAAGGACATGAAAACAAATCACCATTCTTGGAACCTACCTATGTTACATATTCTTTTGTTTATGCTGTCAAAAATGTGCTAATAGAAATTCACACTTCCGAAGACCAAACCAAGTTAGATGCTGAATTTTTAAACAATATCACTCTTATATATTGTGCAAGGCAAAATAGAAATTAAAAGAACGTTGACTTTTAGCACTCCTATGAGCTTGTCCAAATGGAGAGTGAAAGTTGACATATCACAACTACAAATACAGATGTTTTGGAGTTATTACTATTTTATCAAAGTGCCTATACTAAGAACTATAAAGAACAACTAAAGCTTTCTAATTAAAGGTATTTTATTCATTTTCTTTTACTATTTTTTCTAAGTAGTTTAATACCATTAGATAGTAGTTTAAAGTTTGACTCAGGGATCTTCTGTTTAATCTCAGGACATGGAAGTGACAAAATGTATATGTATCTTCACACATTCCACAAATAATTAATGTTTTTGAACCCTTATCAGTTTTATCTCACATGCAAAGCACAGTATATATTAGTTATATCCTTTTTGATAATAAGAAAACAGCATGTTGGGAAACTGACTATTTCCTGGAACAGTAGAAGCCAACCTGTTTGCAGTATATTACTATTGTAGATAAACGTATGTATGTCTGAGCTTAACCAAGAGCACTTTATGATGCCGAGGCTCATGGCTATCATTGGTATGTGCCTGGATTTGTGTGGTGGCGCTCTCTGTATCAGAACACCAGAATTCAGATTTGTGGGTAAAATTTATATTCTTCATAAGTTATCCAGCTTGTGGTATTGTGTTATATCATCATAACATACTCTAGGGGATTCTTCATCCCTCCTTTATAAGTAAAGAGAAAATGAATCCATATTTTAGATTACTGGAAGTTTAAAATGTAGTGATTCATTTTCATGCAACCCAAATTTAAGTGTAACTTCTAAAGGCCACATGTTTATTCACCAGCATTCTGACAGAACACACTGAAAGTCCATGTATTTACCAGGGCTAGTAGTGTGGTTGTCCTTGAGTGACATGTTTGTACACTTGAAACAATAAATAAACTGTAAGAATGGTGTTTATATAATCTATTGATGTTAATAAGATGAGTGACTACTGTCACTATTGATTGACTAAACTAATAACCTCCTTATTCTCTCATATAACTGTCTGGTTATTAGAACAGTCACATATGGATACATAAGGATAACTATTACCCTAGTATATAAGTAAAACTCTGTGATACCAGTTATGGAGGCCGCATACTTGATCCCAGCATCTCGTAATATATAAACAAAAGGAACATCCAAAAGACTACTTTGTAGAGTGAACTTCTGTATGCAAGTTATCCTGATAGACTGTGGTCAGATTGTGTGGGAGGAGGACCCCTTGCCCATCAGAGGGGAATATGGTAGAAGAAGAGAGATCGGGTACGGGAAGATACTAGCAAAGGAATAAGAGTTGGGATGTGATGTGAATAAATTATAAAAAAATAAAACGTTTATGAATAGGATTCATAAGATCCCTATGCATTTCCCAATATATGACTGTGAGTCTAGGGATCTGTTTCAAATCACTGCTGGGAGGAGCCTCTTAGAGGACAGCTCTGCTAGGCTCCTGTCTGCAAGCATAGCAGTATATAATCAATAATGTCAGGGGCTGGCTCTCTACCATGGGATAGGTCTTGGTTTGGGCCAAGTACTAGCTGGACATCCTCCTATAATCTTGTCTAATTTTGCAGAATTGTAGATCAGCCTGGTTAGTCATCCAAGCTCAGATACTTTCTGAAAGTGAGATGCATTGCCAACTCATGGGGATTTTTATTATTCCTTATATTTGAAATATGTTTAAATCTTTTTAAAAAATCAAGTCTATTTAAATTTTTAGTCATATGTTTCTGAAAATAATAAGACCTAACCTTCCTTTTTGTACATTTCTCACTAAGTTTTGATGGGGATAATACATATTTGAATGTATAATTTCAGTTAAATTTATTGACAATTGAATTATATTATTTTTTCATTTTCTAGAGAAATTGCCTTTTATTTTTATATACAATAGGACAGAAGAAAAGCCAGAAGGCAATAAGAAAAATATTACAATCTCTGATGTTTAGAAGCATATTTTAGTAATATTGTGTTCTGCGCAATATAATTTAGTCAACAGAAAATTAGTATATATTATACTCAGATTATCAATTTAATTTTCTTAGAGTATGATAAAATAACAAAATGTAAAGGCTGCTCAGAATATTCAAAATGTAAATCCATTATATTTACTTTTCTCAATCTATTATGGGAGTTTCAGTACATGAAAGCAGCTCTCACATGCATCAATTTTCATTGTCCTATCACAGCTGAGAATTTAATAGACATTTTATTGGCTGCGATATTAGATGTAAGAAAACTGTGCTCGATTTAAACACTAAAAATATTTTGGAACCAGTATAAAAGCCTCATTAAATGTAATGAATACACATATACATCAATAATATAAAGACTTTTCTATCAGCTGTTATATTTTCTTTCAGACATATCATATTTATAAAATGTATCTTGAATAAATATATTAAATATAGGTACACATGTGCATATATTATATGTACTGCATAGTTTTATTTTACAACTTCATAAAAGTTAGAGTTATCAGAGAAAAGCCTCAATTGAGATCCAGTTGTTAGGCATTTTCTCCATTAGTGGTCAGTGAGGAAGGGCCAAGTGGTAGGTGCTATCCCTGGGCTGATGGTCCTGGGCTCTATAAAAAAGCAGGCTGAGCAAGGCACATGGAGCAAACCAGTAATCAATAACCCTTTACAGCCTCTGCATCAGCTCCTGCCTCCAGGTTCCTGCCCTGCTTGAGTTCCTGTCCTGACTTCTTCAGTGAAGGGGTACAATGAGGAAGCTTAATCCCAGTAAAGCCTTTCCTCCACACTAAGACATATGCCATACACTGTGTGCCTGCCTTATATCAATTATTAAGTATTTTAAATGTATTTTTAGTAATTT
This sequence comes from Acomys minous, assembly GCF_964271855.1. Classification (NCBI taxonomy): domain Eukaryota; kingdom Metazoa; phylum Chordata; class Mammalia; order Rodentia; family Muridae; genus Acomys; species Acomys minous. The sequence continues at coordinate 10,870,546 of NC_140500.1, forward strand.
TGTATAGAATACAGTTGCATTTAAAGATCAACTTTCTCTTCTTCTGTGGTGTAACAGATTGAACTTAGGGCATCTCACATGTTAGACAATATCAACGCCGAAGTGTTACCTACCCAACCGAAAGCACCATTTTGACTTCTTGTTACCAGCCTTCTTCATTCGGGAATGTTCTGAGTGGGGTTGACACTTGGCCTTCAGAATTTTCTCTCTACGGAACAACATCCTTGCTGCACACCTTCATCTTCTTCCAGCTCTCCGTCCCCTGCCCAGACCTATGTTTGTATTCCATAGAAGGCATACTCCCCACAGCCTTCATTCATGCAAGATCCTGTGGCAACATCATCTTCTTAAAAGTTCTTTTCTCTTGGTTCAGGTAGCAGCAAGTAAAGGTAAAGATTAAGTAAAGTTAATTCATGGAATTTTGTAATCCTTGTGCTCTTTCCTGGATTTTTGTTGTTAGATTTTGTTTAATGTGTTTAATGACATTTGCCTTTTTAAACTTAACACTCTGAGCCTTGACTAGGACTCAATAGTCATTATTATTATTATTATTATTGTTGTTGTTGTTATTAACAACTCAGATTACATTTCACTTGCTGTCCACTTACTTGTATCTTCTGATTCCCTCTCTCCCTCCCTCCCTCCCTCCCTCCCTCCCTCCCTCCCTCTACCATCCTGTTCCCCTCCTCTAGACATCTGATAGAATGGGACCTCTTCCTCCACCATTTGAGCACAGTTTATCAGGTCTCATCAGGATAGCCTGCTTCCCATTCCTCTGTGTTCCCACCAGACCTCCCCATCAAGGGGAAGTGATCAAATCAGGGACAACCAGATTTCATGTCATAGCCAGTTCCTGCTCTCCTCACAACAGTGGAGAATGAACTATCCATTGGCTAGATCTGAACAGGGGGCATATGTTTACTGCATGCATTGTCCACGGTAGGCGCAAGAGTTTGTGCAGTGGCCCCTGGGTCCAGATCCTCCAGCCTTGATGCTCTCCTTGTTGGGATTCTGAACCCTCTATCCTTCCATCCCCTCCATTCTACCGTACCACTATGACCTGGAGTCCAGCAGTGAGTCCAACATCTGTTCTGATTGCCTACCGAGTGAACACTTACAGAGGACATCTATGTTGGGTTGATATCTACTTATAAATGAGATACACCATGTGTTTCTTTCTCGGTCTGGGTTACCTCACTCAGGATGATCATTACTAATTCCATCCATTTGCCTGCAAATGTCATGATTTCTTTGTTTTTTAATACCTGGGTAGTATTCCATTGTGTAAATATACCACAGTTTCTTTATCCATTCTTCAGCTGAGGAACATCTAGATTGTTTCCAGATTCTGGCTATTATGAATAAGGCAGCTATAAACATAGTTGAGCAAATGCCCTTGTACAGTGGAACATCTTTTGGGTGTATGTCCAGCAGTGGTATGGCTGGGTCTTAAAGTAGCATTACCCCAAGTTTTCTGAGAAAGCAGAAGCCTGTACAGGTTCAAGATACGGCAGTCACAAAAATGTTCTGCAGTCGTGTTGCTGTTCATAGAGCCATTAAATTCACCCAAAAATGTAACTTTAAACTGGAGTAAATTAAAAAAAAAAATAGCATAGTGTCTGTGTTTTGGGTATATCTGATCTGGCTAAATAGATTTTGGCAATCTACTGTAAACCCAACCTTACACAAGAGCTTCAGAGCTGGTGAGTTTGTGCTCCAAACCCATATCATTCTCTAAATGTTATATGCACTTACACAGAGCCCAGCCTTGTGCACATAATTAGTCTGTTAATAAGAGAAAAGAAGGTGAGAATGAGTTGTTTCATGTACCATTATTTTGAGGGAAATGTTCAGGACTTTTCCTTCATTATATATCTGCAGTTTAGATTTCACATCATGCCTGCTTTTGTATAAACAAGTCACAGCAAGTCTTCCACAACAGAAGATTGTTAAATGTGTAACAAGAATTTGAAGAGCATTATGACACAAACTTCAGCAGGATTCTAGATTTTATGACTATCTCAACTACTCATTTTAGACGTCTTTTACACTCGATTATGTAGCAGGCTTTTATATGCCCATCTTTATGTAGGCGTCCTCAAATACCCAACTCTATTTTCATAAACGAACTCTTGTTTACTTGCTTGTGCATCTACAATGCTGTAATGCTGAGAGAAAACTAACACAACTAGTGTTGGTTATGCAAATAATCTAACTATTGTGGCCAAATGCGTTGGAGAGCCCTACAGTTTTCTCCTATATGGGAGATTCCCGTGTGTATTCATCTTATACACATGGCTATAATGAAGGAATAAGAACCTCTTAATGGGCTATGGCTATGGCTCAGTTATTACAAACAACTGCCTATCTTGTAGAAGACCATGGTTCAGTTGCAAAGAATCTACATGGCAACTCACAACCACTTTTTTCTCAAGAGCCTCCTCTTACCCTCTTCTGGCCTTTTCAGGCAACAGGTATGCACATGGCACCCAAACATACATTTAGGCAAGCACTCATATACGCAAAGAAGTAGGTATCTCAAAAGTATATATAAAAAGGACTCTTGAAAGGTGACAAGAAGTTTAAGAGAAGTACACTATCAATCTCATTATTGAATGCTATTTATTTGGTTCATGTTGTTTGTCCTCTTGAAACTGTGTCTTCATACACTCTATGTCTGAATTTAACTGTCTATGTAGCCACGGAAGACCTTGTATTCCTATTCTAGTCCCTCCATCTCCAGAGAGCAGAGCTAGGATCTCAATGTATTTGGTTCATGTAGTGCTTGGAATCAAACCAATGGCCATGAATATGCTAGTCAAGTACTAATCAATTCAGATACAATCCAAGTCTTGTCGTACATATTTATTACCTGTAAAATCTGAGTCCAGTTAGGTGGATTCTGTATATGTTATTTGATAAGTGTTAGAAGGTGAAAAATCCCAGGTAAGGAGATTCCAATTTAATATACATATATTAAAATACTATGCACTTTAAAATTTCAGATTCTTGGCATTAACCCAGAGACCCTTGCTCTATAGAGAAACTCGATATTTTAAAGGAGGCATTGCAAGTGATTGTTGGACAAGTAATCTGTAGGTTATATTCTTAAAAGAATTACTTAGAATATGGAGCCTCACTGGAAGTAGTTGAAATTGATTTCATTCCTAATACTCAAAGTAACACTGTCGACATTTAAATTGTTCTTGTCATAAGCGTAGGAAATATTTTGGAGGAAATTTAGACTATATTAGAAAATGAATTAATTTTATTAAGACACAGAAACTCAGTAGTGTAAAATAAAATTTAAAAAAATAATTTTATATATTTATCTTGAAGCAATTACATGCAGCCTAAACCTTTTACTGTGTAATTTAGTCAAGTGTAAGTAAAATAAAGAATTAAAAAACTACACTCAATATTACAAGCAGGAATTTTTTTAGCCATTTGTTAAAAGTATACAGGATCCTAAAAAAGGTCAAGTTGGATGTCAATTGACTAAATTAGAGATACTTAGAAACCAAGTGAACTGCTGTTTGGGGTTGTATCCAAGAAGGGTAATAGGGAAGTCTTACTTTGGTTGGGCACCATGCAATCAGCTTCAGATCAGAAAGAACAAATAAGTAGTCAGATTGCCTTCTCCTCTGAATGGTAGGACACAGCAACGCCCTGCCATGTATGTCCTAACTTGAGGCCTAATGGCTGTTTGAACATTTTACTTTATTTTATTAACTTACTTATTTACTTTAGTGATTAATGTCTAAGTCTTCAAATTGAACGTCTTATGCCCACTTTCCTGGTCCTCAGTCATATATATGAACTAAGTGAAGCTATTAATACAGAGGAATTTTAATTCAGCAACATGGCTGTTCTGATCACAGCCAAAGATCTTATAGGTCTGCGTGATATGGTTGGAATGCATAAACCTTTAGTACATAGTTTTAATCCCAAACGATGAAGGTGAGTTAGTTTGTAGAAGGAAGCACCCATGTTTGAAAGGAACATATAATCAAGAGGCAGACAAAGTGACAAATCAGAGAAAGATTTGAAAGAACAGAATATATCCAACTGTCATGAAAGAAAGAGAGGAGGCAATTTTACTGGGAGAGTTTTACAGAGACAAGTTGAAAAGCAAACAGCTAGACACAAGTAAAGACTGGAAGAGCCAGAGAATGAGAGGAAACAAAAGAATTAGAACAGATTACTGGAGATAGTTTGAGGCACCAGAGTTCCTGTGAAAGTCAGCCCCCACTCCCCATTCAACGGTGGAGAATGTCTTGGGTAGATCTGGTAGGGGTTCGAAGTTTACTGCACGTATTGTCCTTGGCTGGTGTCATTGTTTGAGCAGGACCCTGGGCCCAGATCTGCCCATCATAATGTTCTTCTTGTAGATTTCTAGGACCCTCTGGATCCTTCTATTTCCCCATTCTCCCATGCTTCTCTCACCTAAAGTCCCAATAGGATGTCCTCCCCTCTGACCCACTTTCCTGGTAAGTGAAGACTTCCATGAGACATGTCCCTTGGGCTAGTGTCTAGATATAAGGGAGTAGATACCATTTGACTCTTTCTGCTTCTGGGTGAACTCACTCATTATGATCATTTCTAGTTCAATCCATTTGTCCACAAATTTCAGAAATTCCTTGTCTTTAATAGCTAAGTAGTATTCCATAGTGTAAATGTACCACAGTTCTTTATCCATTCTTCTACTGAGGAACACTTAGGTTGTTTCCATGTCCTGGCTATTATGAATAAGGCTGCTATGAACATGGTTGAGCATATGCCCCTGTTGTGTGGTGGAGCATTTTTGGGGATATTCCCATTTTTCTGAGAAAGCGCCAGATAGATTACCAAAGTGGTTGTACCAGTTTGCATTCCCACCAGCAATGAAGGAGAGTGTTCTTCTTTCTCCACATCCTTGCCAGCATGTGGTGTCACTTGAAATTTTAATCTTAGCCATTCTAATGGGTGTAAGATGTAATCTCAGAGTTGCTTTGATTTGCCTTTCTCTGATAACTAACAATGCTGAGCATTTCTTTAAGTGTTTCTCAGCCATTTGATATTCCTCTGTTGAGAATTCTCTGTTTAGTTCTGAGCCTCATTTCTTAATTGGGTTATTTGGTTCAGTGAAGATCTTTTCCCAGTCTGTAGGCTGTCACTTTGTTCTGTTGACAGTATCTCCTGCCTTATAGAAGCTTCTCAACCTCATGAGGTCCCACTTGTTAATTGTTGACCTTAAGGATGGGCTGTTGAAGTTCTGTTCAGGAAGTTGTCTCCTGTGCCAATGTGTTCTAGGTTCTTCCCCACTTTTTCCTCTAACCGATTTAATGTCTCTGGTTTTATGTTGAGGTCTTTGACCCACGTGGACTTGAGTTTTGTGCATGCTGACAAATATGGGTCCAATTGCATTTTTCTACATCTAGACATCCTTTAAACCAGCACCATTTGTTGAAGATGCTATCATTTTTCCGTTGAATAGATTTTGCTTCTTTGTCAAAATTCAAGTGACCAAATTTGTGTGGATTTATCTCTGGGTCTTTGATTCGATTACATTGATCCACCTGACTATTGCTGTGCCAGTACTGTGCTGTTTAAAATACCAGCTACTGTCTATAATCTTTTTAAAATTTTTTTACTTTCTATAATCTTATCTTTATTACTTGTTAAAAAACTGCAATTGACATTTATAACATCATGCTTCCTCTCATATTCTATAGATTTTTTTTAGTTTCTATCTCCTCTACTATGTCTTATATTACTGAAATTTGGGAAATTTGTTCAAAAATCATGTGAATTTAATATAAAATTCAAGTAGTCCTAGCTATGTTGGTTCAATTCCACTTATCCATGGAATATATTCAATTACCATAATAAATAACAAATAATAATAATAAATAAGTCTGTTTACTATAATTATACATTTGATGGTCTCATGTATACTATCATTGAGCTGTACCATCAAAACCCTAATGTAACAATTCTAAAATAATGTTTACAACAAGAGTATCCTGGAAACATAAACTAAATAAGAGTTGTTGTCTTAGTATGAATTATATGTAAATGGTTTAATGTCTGTTTAGTATAATAAACGATACACAGAAAATAGAGCAGTAGGCTAGAAGACCAGGCAGGTCACCTGCCCTCAGACTTTCTTACTCTCTATCTTCCTTCTAAACCACAAGTTCTGCCTGCCAGAATAGGCCACACCAACCAAAAGGCCAGAGGGGAAACATAAAAAAGTAACAAAATACCCACTCAACAAAGACAAACCCAGTACCTGACACCTAGACCTGCAATCACCACCAACCCCCCATTGCCGAGATGCCAGCATCATAACACAATCAACAACATCCGGAGCACTATGTCTCTACCAGAGATCAGCTATCCTTCTACAGCAAACCTAGAATATCTCAATACAAATTAAGAACAAGAAAAAGAACTTAAAATCAACTTTATAAAGGTTAGAGAGGTCCTTAAAGAATAAGTAATTAAATCCATTAAAAAAATTAGAGGAAATGACAGAAAATTAGAGGAAATGAGTAAACACCTTTTTAAAAAGCCATGAAAACCAAGAAGAAACAAGAAAACAAATTCAAGTGTTCAAGACCTGCAAATGGAAACAGAGCAATAAAGAAAACACAAGCAGAGGAAGTTCTGAAAGTGGAAACTCTAGGTAAGCAAACAGGCATTACAGACACAAGCATCACCATAATAAAACATAATAAAAGTGATGGTAAAAAAGAATCTCAGTTATTGAAGATATGATAGAACAAATCAATATATCAGTCAATTAAAATGTTAAATATAAAACTTCCTGAGACAAAGCTTCCAGGGCATCTGGGACACTATGAAAAGACAAAACTTAAGAAGAGCAGGAGTCAAAAGAGAATAAGCCCAGCTCAAAGCCTTGGAAAATATTTTTAAAAATACTATAGAAGAAAATTTCCCTAGCCTAAAGAAAGAGATTCCTCTAAAGATATAAGAAGCATACAGAACACCAAATACATTGGACTGGAAAAGAAAAAGGCTTTGCCATATAATAATCAAAACACTAAACATACAGTACAAAGAAAGAATATGAAAAGTTGCAAGGAAAAAGACCAAGTAATACATAAAAGCAGACCTATTGGGATTATACTCAACTTCTGAATGGAGACTCTAAAGCCAGAAGGGCCTGAACAGATGTCCTGCAGACTTGAGACCACAAATGCCAGCCCAGATCACGATACCTGCAAACATTTCAAATACCATGGATAGAGAAAACAAGATATTCCATTATAAAATGAAATTTAAACAATATCACCTACAAATCTAACTATACAGAAGGTACGAAATGAAAATTTTCAACCCAAAGTTAACTAAACATATGAAAACAAAAGAAATAAATGCTGTCACACCAGCAAGACCAAAAGCACGCGCGCGCGCGCACACACACACTCACACGATCACTTGAGCTACTTGTCTTGTCTTTTTTGGTGTTTGGTTCCTCTTGGTCTGCAAAATATTTAAACTTTCAAAGGTATTTTACATTTTGTATTAATATATGTATGGATTGTGCACTAAGCACAGTTCAATTGAAGATGATTCTCTGTCAAAACAGTTTCTACCTATGCCATTAAAAGAATGGCATGATAAGCCCTGAGTATTTTGTAGGCAAAGATTTACTGGCCATGTACAGTTGAAATCTTGGCTGGAGACATTTTAATGTCTCAGTCTGTCTCAGAGCTGTTCCCATGTGGAGGCATAAGCAAATTATGTGACCTATCCTTTGTGGCTTTCTTGATTTCTTTCCTTCTGTGCACAGTCAAGTCTTCAGGAGGTCTCCCCCTGTCAAAATTTATATCCAAGAGTTTGGATAGAATACATAGCTTTTTGTTTCCTGTTAAGACTATTCTCCTCCCCAATGCAAGATATTTTGTCTTCCATTTGAGAATTAGGACCTTTACATGCTGATCTAGTTCAGCAATCTTTTCTAAAATCCAGTGTACCTAAGCAGGTCTGCTACTTGTCTCACTTCTAAAAATTAAAGAACAATATATCATTATCTAATCTATTTTGGAGAGATATTAATTCCCCTTCTATTTTATGACCATTTTTTTTTAAAAAAAATTACTGTTAGATCACTTCATAAATGTTTGACCTATAGTGTTAAAATTTGTAACTGTGACAAGTTTTGTATCATAACGCCTAAGTCTGTCTTATTTTGATCTCCCCCCAAAAGGATATACAAAAACAAAATCCTCACTGAAAAAAATTATTTGTATGTTAAGAGAAACAAACTCAAATGGAATCCAGAAGCATTGTGTTACTGTGTCCTCCATCTTTATCAACATATAAAATAATAAAACCTTTTCCTAAAGGACTACTTTTTAGACCCAGCTTCCCTTTTAGACCTTACTAGCTCAGGTGTTTCAGGCTGCTCACACTCTCCTTGGCACCCAAACCACAAAATTCAACAAAAGAGTTGCAGACCCATTTCCATTTTGATCATAGATATGAGAAATCCTAAAATAAAGGATACTTTCAAACTGAATCCAAGAAATATGAAAAAAGTCATCCATTATGATCAAGTAGGCTTTATCCCAGAGATTTGGGGATGGTTCAACATATGAAAATCAGTAAATGAAATCTACCATATAGTCAAACTTAAAGAAAAAAAAACATGATCATCTTATTAGATGCAGAAAAAGGCTTTGACAAAAATCCTAAACACCTTTATGATAAAACTCTTTGAGAGATTATTAATACAAGGGGCATACCTAGATATAATAATAACAATTTAAAGCAAGCCTACAGCCAATCTCAAATTAAATGGAGAGAAACTTAAAGTAATTCCAGTAAAAGAGGAACAAACAAAGGCTATCCTCTCTCTCAACATCAGTTCAGTATAATGCTTGAAGTTGTAGCTAAAGAAATAAGCCAACTTTAAAAAATGCGGAAGATACTAAATGGAATGGAAAAAGGCAAGGTATTATTATTTGTAGATGATATGAAATAGAATACACTATAGACACAAACAAAATAAAATATCTTACAGTTACCCCAACCCAGCAAATGAAAGGCTTGTATGACAAAATAAATTAATATCTTTAAAGAAAAAAGTGACGATATCAGATGATGGAAAGATTTCACATGTTCATGGATCTGTAGAATTAACATAGTAACAATGGCCATCCTACCAAAGCAATCTACAGATTTAATGTAATCCTCATTAAGATTGCAGCACAATAAACAGGAAACCTAGGATAGCTAAAACAACCCTGAATAATAAAAGAACATCCTGAGGTATCACCATGATGATTTCAAGCTGTACTAAAAAGCTATAGAAATAAAAACCTCATGATACTGGCATAAAAACGGACATGTTAACCAATGCAATTGAGTGAAAGATGCACACATAAATGCACACATTTAGGTACACCTGGTCTTATATAAAGAAGTCATATATACACTATGGAAAAATTAAAAAGCATCTTCAGCAAGTAGTGCTAATCTAACTGGGTGTCTGTATGTTGAAGAATGCAAATAGATCCATTCCTATCACCCTACACCAAACTCCAGTCTAGATAGAGCAAAGACCTCAACATAAAATGAGTACGCTGAACCTGGTAGTAGAGAAAGTGGGGAATAGTGTTGAGTGCTATAGCACAAGAGACAATTTCCTGAATAGAAATCCAACAGTTCAGACTCTAAAATAAACAATGAAGAAATGGAACTCCATGAAAATGAAAAGCTTCTGTAAAGCATAGACACTGTCAACAGGACAAAACAGCAGCCTACAGAATGAGAGAATATCTTCATCAACCCCATATCAAATGAAGGGCTAATTTTCAAATATATAAGAAACTCAGGAAAGTAGACATCATCAAACCAAATAAGCCAATTAAAAAGTGACATACTCATCCAAACAGAATTCTCAACAAATGAATCCTAAGTGGCTGAGAAACATTTAAGTACTCAACATCCTTAGACACTAAGGAAATACAAATCAAAACTACTTAGGAATCCCATCACACACCTGCCAGTGTGGCTAAGATCAATGACACAGGTGACAGGTCATGTTGGCAAGGATATGGAATAAGAGGAACACTCCTCTATTGCTGATGGGAGTGCAAACTTGTACTGCCAGTATGGAAATCAATATGGTGGTTCCCTGGAATATGGGAAATCCATTTACCTCAAGATCTAGCTATCTGACTCTAAGACATATACCCAAAAGATACAACATCCTACCACAAAGACACTTGCTCAGCTATGTTCATAGTAGCTTTATTTGTAATAGTAGCCAGAAACTGGATATTACCTAGGAAACAACCTCGATATCCCCCAGCGAAAGAATGGATAAAGAAAATGTGGTATATTTACAGAATAGAATTATTATTCAGCTGCTAGAAAAAAAAAGACATCATAGAATCTGCAGGCAAATGGATGGAACTAGAAAAAAAAATCATCCTTACTGAGGAAACCTATAGCTAGAGAGACAAAAGTGGTATGTACTCACCTATGAGTGGATATTACCTGTTAAGTAGTGAATAACCATGCTCTAATCCACAGACCCAGAGAGGCTAAGTAACAGTGAGGACCCAGTGGCAGGGGGAGCACGTTGATCTCCCTGAGAAGGGGAACTAGAATACATGTTGTGCGTGGACTGAGGGCAGATAGGAATGGAGACAGGAGAGATCTGGTGGAGGAAGGAGGGATGGAAGGAGAGAGTATAGGGAGAGATGACAGGAAGAGGTGGGCGTTTCAGGGAATATATGGAAGCCTACTGCAAAGGAAACTCCCTGGGACCTATGAGGATGACCCTAGTGAGGACTAATTTTCATGGATGATATGGAGCTTGAACCAACTACCTTCTATAAGCAAGCTGGGCACCCAAGGGTGGGACTAGCATACCAAGACAACCAGAAAACCTATGATGCACAGCCTGTCCTGCATGTTAAATGCACTGGGGCAATGATGGCTCAAAGCTTTGGGTAGTGGCCAACCAATGACAGGTATTATTTGAAGCACACACCATGCCATGAGAGGGAGGGAACTCATGCCTAATACTGCATGGGTGACCAGGATCCAGAAGCTGGAGGGTGCCGAGACCTAGCATAGAACTAACCAACCAAACCAAACCAAACCAAACCAAACTAAATCACCAACCAAACAACAACAATGAAACATTCAATGAAATGATTATTAACAATATTCTGCTATATTCATAGAATTAGGGCCTAGCCCAATTGTCATCAGAGATGCTTCCTGCAGCAGTTAATGGAATCAGATGCAGAGACCTACAGCAAACATTAGGTAGAGCTCAGGGAATACTACAGAAGAGGGAGAGGAAAGGCAGTAGGAACTAGAGGGGCCAAGGACATCAGGGTAACCTAGCTCATAGAATCAACTAGGCAAGACTCATAAGGGTTCACAGAGACAGAAGCAGCAACCACAGAGCCTACATGGACCTACACTAGGCCTACTGCATACATGCTGTGATTATTGAGAATGGTTTTCTTGTGGGACCCATAACAGTGGGAATGGGGTTGGGGGGAGTGTCTCTTACTCTTTTCCTGCTCTTGGAACCCTTTTCTTCCTACTAGGTTGCTGTTCTCAGTCTTGATATGACGGTTTGTTTCTAGTTTTATTGCATATTATTATGTTGTGTTTAGTTGATGTCACTGAAAACTCTCTTCTTTTCTGAGGGGAAATGAAGAAGCAGTGGGTCTCGGGGAGAGGGGTGGTGGTGGAGGACTGGAGAAGGGAAGGCTGCCATCAAGATGTCTTGTATACGAGAATAAATTTAAAAAAAAAAGAAAATAGTATGGTATTGCTAGGAACAAAGATGATACAGAGAAACCAAACTCAGAGATCACCATTCTGATTCTCAATTTAGCAAAAGAAAAGCCAAGGAAACCTATGATCAACTCACAGCTGATGTCCCCTGATGGCCATACAGGCACTGCACACATATAATGCACAGGTATACATGTAGAGAAAGTGTCCACATACGTAAAAATAAGTAAATAACATTTATGTATTCTTAATCTCTTAATCTATTATAGGACTTATGACAGTCAACTGTTTTAAATGAGACCTTAACTTCTAAAATAGCACCAGCTTTCCACCATCGTTCCACCCTTTTATACTTCTTCACTTTAAAAATAAAATGAACTTATATGCCTATTTTATTTTTCTTCTTGTCTGTCTTCCTTGACAGGACATAAGCTCCATCTGACAAGAATGCTGTCATTTTTTACAATGTCTAAATGCCTAAAACAGCATTCAACACAAATTTATGGAATAAATAAAACATGAATAAATTAATCTGTTAAAGTTAAAAACAGTAGCCTCCACAAGAGTGAACTCAAGGGTCCTTTCCAGTCATCAAATACTATTGATATGTAGTGCTTTCCAAAACCACTTCTGATAATCTTGGCATTTTAAGATTGGTGAAATAAAACAGTTCTTTTGAACGAGGCAACTAGAAACAGTTTTACTTGGCCTGTGATATCTACTCAGCATCGCATGAGGCCAAATCTTTATTTAGATGAAATGTTCCTGGCAAATATGAGCTCAGAGCATTTTCAACAAATGTTTTACTATTCTTTCCATATATTACTAATTCCATAATTCCTCTACAATTAATTTCACAAATCTTTTCTGACATACGCCCTCATAGTGGTAGTTCTACCACTGGAAGTGGTGAACCATTGGAAGAAACACAAAGAGACAACTGAGAAAGAGAGATTAAAAAGACACCATCTTCCTTAGCCCTTGGTCCTCTGCCATAATTAATTTTGCCAACTTCCCACATACCTAGACTTACCCCAGAAGGAAGAATCTCACTTGAAGAATTGCTTCCATCTGATTGGCCTGTACTCATACCAATGGGGTATCTTCTTGATTGTTTATTGATGTGGGAGTGCCAAGTCCACTGTGGGAAGTACCATTCCTTTGAAGGGGATTCTAGGCTATGTAAACAAAGTGGCTGAGCAAGTCTTCAGGCAGTATCCCTCCATCATCTAATCATCTATGTTTTCTGTTTTTGTTGTTGTTGTTGTTTTGTGGGGGTTTTGGGTTTTTTTGTTTTTTGTTTTTTGTGGGTTTTTTTGCCTCCAGGTTCCTGCCTTGATTGATCTCCATGACAGACTGTTCCTTGTAAGTCAGGTAAACACGTCCTTCTTCTAAGTTGCTTTTGGTGATTGGTTTATCACAGAAACCTAGAGCCAACTAGGAACATGCCTGTTCCAACCTAGTAGTTTCTGAGAAAATGATAATGATTGTGTAACAAAGACACCAACAGGACTTTGTTGTTAACTATCTTTTTATTTTATTTATCTAGTTAATATGGTTGCAGAGATGGGCTTTTTAGAAGAACTTCTAATCCTTAGAGAAAATCTAAGTCAACCATTTGAAAAATAAATTACATAAATAAATCTAGTCTATAGATATGGGACACCAAGACTCAGTTCTGCCTTTTTATATAAACAATGATTTGAAAAGAGCAGGGAAAATATTTTAATTTTAATATTTATGTAACACTGACCAAATGGTATCTATAAGACTAAAATTATTCTAATTACCTAATATAATGTAATTGTCTCTTTACCTATTGCTACATAATAACATCACATTTTAAGATTATTTTTATGTAACATTGATCAAATAATAACCATGCAACCAAAAGTATCCTAATTACCTAATACACTATAATTGTCTCTCTACCTATTGCTACACAATTACATTTCAAAATATAAGCCATAATAAAACAATAACTTTTTATGTCCCAACTCTTCCATAAGACTCCCTGTGCTCCACCCCTGAAGTTTCTCAGCATCTGCTTTGATCCCATGCTGGGTGGAGTCCTTCAGAGGACCTCAATGGTGGGCTCCCAACCTGGTGCTTCTCTTCAACTATTCCCAGCGTCTATCTTATTTACCCTTCTGAATAAGAAGTAAGCATTCTCTCTAGGGTCTTCCTTGTTATTTATCTTCTTTAGGTCTGCCGGTTGTAGTGGTGTTATCATATATTATGTGGCTAACATCTGCCTATAACTGAGTATATACCATGCATGTTATTCTGGGTCTGGGTTATCTCATTCACCTGGAGGGGACAGGAGCTCCACAAGGAGACCAATGGAGCCAACAAATCCAGGCAGAGGAGAGGGGTGCTGCAGACTGATGCACCAACAAAGGACCATGCATGGTGAGGACCTAGACCCTCTTCTCAAATGTAGTAGATAGGCAGCACAGGGTCCTTGTGAGTCCTATACTATCGGGAGTATGAACTACTTCTGACATGGACTCTGTTCTCCACACATTGATCACTTCCCCTTGGCAGGCAGCCCTGCCAGGCCACAGAAGAAGAGGATACAGACAGTACAGATGAAATTTGAAAGGCTGAGGTAGGATGTTGGGGGAAGAGGGCTCCCCTTTCTGAGGATTAAGGGACTAGGGAGGGAGGGTGGATTGGGAGACGATGAGAGAGAGGGGGCTGCAATCAGGACTTAATGTGCAATAATTAAACATTTAAAAATAACTATTCCAAACTCTATTGATTAAAAAATAAAACAATAACATTTTATTAAAATATTTTTATTTATTTTACTTGATGAGTATTAGTGTTTTACTTGTACAAATGTATGTGTGCCACTTGGTTGCTTGGGGCTCATGAAGGTCAGAAGATGGCATTTGATCACTTGGAACTGAGGTTGTCAAAGGTTGTGATACGCCGTGCGGGTACAGAGAAGCACACCCAAGTCCTCTGTGAGGGCTGCATATGTTCCTCAACCTTTTAATACTCACTGAAACTCCATGGGTCAGAGAGAGGCTGATCGCTGCCCCATGAGGTCTGAGGCTGCTCAAGGTGCTGCAGAACAACAAGGATACCTCAGGAAAAGCTTCAGGGACCATCAAGATAGCCATCAAGATGAATGTATGTCCATGTGCTATGTGTGGACATGCCTGTGTGTTTAGATCACGCCAGCTTCTCTCTTATTACTTGCCCAGTAGTAAGAAATTCATCTGTAGTAGAGTGCACTATGCAGTTTCTTTGGTTTTCTCCATTTTTTCTTTCTCTCTTTTTTTTTGTTATGTTTAATCTCATTGCTTACTTTGTATTCTTATCATTATCTACTATACAAGAAAGAAAAATAATAAACAAATATAACCATGGTATTGAAAGTTAGCATGTATTTTCAACCTGTGCCAGACTCAATCTTTACAATTAAAAATGAAGATGATGATGATGAAAAGAAAATGATGGAGAAAGAGCAAATCAATTTGCTTTTCAACACAGTGAAGATGATTTTCAGGACTGCTTCAGCACTGGAGGGAAAAGTGATTGATAAGGTAATTAAATGATAAAAAAGAATCAGGCAAAAAATGCAGAAGGAGTACAAATGAAGAAAATGATCAAGTCTACTTGATATAAAAAATTATAGTATCAAATCATATAAATTATATTTCTTAGCACAGAGAGGAAATTTGTTCTATGCCTACAAGTTTTCTAACGTCCTTTAAAAAAGGCAATCCTTGTAGCTAATGCTTTCTCATTTTTTCTTTACTTCACTCCTATTAATATAATATGATTTTACAAGTGATTGCTTCATTGTTCTGCTGGACTTTTATTCATGCATTACATTTTTCAAAATATTAATATTGATCAACTTTTCTTATTTTTAATGTCTTCGAAATTATAGGTAACAAGTAAGTCAGTCACATTTTTACGGAGCAAGGTATAGAGTGTATGCCTTGAAGAAAATTTTACAATTGTCACAGGACATCAGCATTAAAGTAGTATTTTCTGTGTGGGTGAATTCACAGCTCTGCTCTGAGATGGGTAAATTCATGCTATTCAGGCTGCATGGCTAAATCACTCTGCAGAATGTAAGGCTTTCACATCCCCTTAGCATAATCAAGACAGCCATTTTTCTAGAAGGAATAATTTAAACATAGCCTAACAGAACCCAAAGTACTGATAGGATGGCTAAATAAGCAGCTAAGATGTATTAACTTTGCTTTTGGCAAACGGATGCCTTGGAGCATCTTATGGCTGCTTGCTTTTCTCCTGCTTTCATGGTTCTTCCAGCCCTGCCTCACTTTCATCATATGGTTCTGATTTTCTCCTCAGGAACATCCTATTGCTTGCCTCTCAGTGGTGTGACATCCCAGTCTCTTCTATGTAAAGTCACGTCAAATGTCCACCTAGGTGAATGGATCCAACCAGCTCTGCACAAGGCACCCCACGACTCGACAGAAAACATGCATTCAGAGAGTGACTTTCATCACAAAGACACCTCCTGGATTCATACATAGCAATATTTGGTTTAAGATGCAAATTAGAGTGGAGGGATTTCTCATTGACTTTGTAGGTGGCTAAATTTGTTTTTGAGACATTTAGACCATATATCTAAGTATTTTAAATTTTTTTTATTTAATTAATTTATTCAGATAACAACTCAATTGTTAGCCCATCACTTGGATCCTCCCATTCCTTCCTCCCTCCCACTTTCACCCTATTCTCTTCCCCTAAGTCTATGACTGAGAGGGATCTCCTCCACCACTTTATGGTCATAGGCTATCAAGTCTCACCTTGGTAGCCTGTTTATTCTTTCTCTGAGTGCCACCAGGCCTCCCCACCAAGGGGGTGTCATCAAATATGGGGCACCAGAGTTCATGAAACCTACAAGAAGAACATTGTATGGGGTGGATCAGGGTTCTGGTGGGGTCTGTTCAAACTATTGCACTAACCAAGGACAATAGAAGTAGTAAACATCAAACCCCTACTCTAATCTAGCCAATGGACAGGACATTCTCCACAGTTATGTAGAGAGCAGGGACATATATCTAAGGATTAAACTCATTTTGAGTTAAGGAAAAGTTCTAAAATTACAATATCCCATGCTGTCATTAGTAATAGAAATCATTAAACAATGAGGAGTATTTCATATACTAGGACTCAAAAAATTGTTACACATTTACTAGCATTTAAAACAAATCTAATATTTCTTGGAGATTCACCTGAAGAGACAAAGGAGTTGTTCGTTATAAATACTCAGAGAGCCTGTTGTGCTGTCCTGAGTTCTCACATTCACTTAAATTCTGCAGTTTTAATGAATACTGAGGAAAGAAACTGTTTTTGCATAAGACAAAATATGAATTTAGCATGTCCCCTAGTTAACTCCTCAGCTTAAAGGACATTCTCTCTCTTCACTTTGCAGTGTACTCGGTCCTATACAACACTACTCCGTATTTCAGAACTTCCCACAACCTAGCATAACTAAGAGAAATTAGGAGTTAAGAATTATTTCTCACATTACATTCATGGCCGAATTCCAGATGGCTCTTTCTCAAGTGCTCAGAATATGGGAACTCTCACCCCTCCTTCATGTGTCAATTGTTTTTACTTTCCCCTCACATCTTTACTTCTACGATTCCGGGCTCAGTCTGGGTGGTGAAAACTCTTTCACGAATACTTGGAGGAGGAGAAAGGGGAGAATCAAGAGTTGGTTAATAGATACACACAGAAATGATAAACACAAGTTCTTGTGCCTATCTAGACTACTAGGGGTGTACCCTAGATCCCTTGGTTAACCATTAGAAAGCCAGAAGAGGATGTGGTAACTACAACCTCAAATGGAGGTCCAGTTCTTTTTCAGGTATAGTTAAGGATCTAACCACTTGATTTGTTTTGTTTTGTTTTCTCCTCCACACACCTACTACTCCATCTTTTCCCACTTGGTTTGTTATTAATTTCTCCATGACATCCCTTTAATGGCCCAGCCTGTTTCTACAGCACTAACATGATTATTTTGTAACTGCTTCTGTGCTTTCCAGTGTAAGGTAAGGCACTATGGGATCTTCAGCATTCCTCTCATTGTGCTTTAGCTGTTTCAATTTTTTTGTGTGTGTGTGATTCCATCTGAGTTTTAGGACTCTTTGCTTATAGTTCTGTGGAAAACATTATTGGAATTCTGACAGGGATTGCACTGGGTCCGTAAATTGCTTTGGCGATGTGACCATTTTTGCAGTATTGACTCTGCTGATGCATGAACAGAGGCATTCTTTCCCATCCTTTTGTCTTCTTCACTTTCTTTCGGGGATGTCTTATGATGTCTTAAAGTTTTTAGTCTTTCATGGCCTTGATTAGCTTTATTTCTTAGTACTTTATATATTTATTTACTTTGAACCTGATACAAGAGTGCTTTTTTCTTTTCTCCCCGAGTTCTTCCCTGACAAGTCAATTGTTGGTATATTAAAAGGATACTGCTTTCTCCGTGTTGATTTTGTTTCTTACCATTTCATTTGTCAAATGTGTTTTCTGGTGAGTCAGAATAATATTGTCTAAAATCAAGAATTATGTGGTCTCTTCCTTCCTGAAGCTCAGACATATCCTATCATTCCTTATTTTATTATTATTATTCTAGTTGAAGCTTCTACACATCACATGAAATAAGGATAGAGAGTAGACATCCTCTTTTTATCCCTGCTTTCTGAATTTTCTCCACTTGACATTCTGCTGGCTGTAATTTCAGAGCATGTATCTTTCATTATGTAGAGCTTTGTTCCTCCCAGCTTACTCTCTTCCGGTTTTTATAATAGTTTTGTTTATATTGAGATGGCCAGGTAATGTCTGACACCAAGTCAGGTTATGTTTCTATTATATTAGTTGGATTTATATATGTAGAATCATATTCTATACCATGAATGAAACCGTCTTGGGCATGCTATCTGATGTACGCAATGTGTTATTGAATTTAATTTGGAAATATCTTATGGAAAATTTTTATGTTCATCAAGGAACCTGATTTATAATTTGTGTGTGTGTGTTAACACAAAAAGGAATAAAAATAAAGCTAATAAAGAATTGGAGAATCTTCCTTCGAGTCAGGCAGTGTTGGAAACCATCAGGTAGTTAGGTAGCATGTTGTAGTTTTCCACTTTTGGGGGTGGTGCTCTCTCTGTAGGTCAGGGCCAAACACAGTTTAATACCACTAATTAAGCTTCAGGGTCACTTTCTTGTGGCATTTCCCATCTCTCTAAACCAGGAGAATCTGCTAGCCTAAGTGACCCTTTGGATTTGTGCACAAGGCAGGATACCAGCTATTTCAAAGCCTCATCCACTCACTTCTGTTTATGTACTCCGAGGTGGAAAATGTCCAAATATTATGTTTCCTGGGTGCCCTTGGAGTTCAATAAACAGAGACTATGGTCTGTACTAGGCAAGAAAACTTCAGAATGCTGCCCTCCAGTTTTAGCCTCTTCTGACCCCACACAGCAGTAAAGCACACTCCAGAGGGAGGAAGATGATGAAATCGAAAGACCCTCTGGCCATGGTCTCCAGGTTCTCAGTCCTAACAACTAGCAAACAACATCTAATGAATAGGTAGCTTTGGAAGCTAAGCAGTCTGTTAGACAAGGACTGAAGTCTGTACTCTTCCTTTCTCAGTGAGGGAAGCTGCAAACCATTAGACCCTTAACAACAGGGACGCCCTAAGATTCGGCAGTGGGTCACCTTTGACAACCTCCAGCACCCATGATGTCATCTCAGGTCGCCTCCTACCCAGATGCTGTATACTCTGTCCCAGGTTCCCTGCTTCATGATGGTTCCTTGTTTTCAACAGTCTCAAACCATTTAATGCTCGATAACAGCAGTTTGGAAGAGTGCAAATTATAAAATGACTTCCTTCCTCAGTTGCCTTGTATGAATGTCACACCAATCGATCCCCAATGCCTCAAAGTACATTTAAGTTGCATAAAAACTCTTCAAACTTCTCTTCTCCTGGTCATAATCAAATATCTTTGGCTCATGGTTTAAGTGTAGTCCACCTTGTGGAAAGAAAGCATTCTGGTAGTACTAGCTCCAAGTAGGGCAGAAATTTGCCCCTATCTGTCTGGAGAAGGTAACAGCCCAGGCATAGGTTTGGGTTCATAATATACTCCCCCAGTTCTTCAGTTCCTCCACTTCCTAAAATTCCCACACTGTCCCAAAAGCAGTGCTACAACCTGGAGACCAAATGCTCAAACATACTAGCCTTTAGGAGATATCTTATGTGTAAGCTTTACCATCATTGTCCCTTTTTTTTTTTTTTTTTTTTTTTTTTTTTTTTTTTTTTGGTCTCTCATAGGTTATCTTGACTCTCCTCATTCACAGAATGGCAGAAAATTATCCTCTATTTCACTATCTTATCTTCAAGACCTCAGACCTTTTTATTCACCCTTACAGATCTTCAAAACTAAGTTTCTGACTTTTTCTCTCTGCCCTCTTTATGTCTCTGTGTAAGAGACACCCATATCCTGAGTACCTGAGGGATATTTTATGGCCAAGTCTCCTGCCTGAAAGGCTACTCCTCAGATTATTATACATATTTTAAATAATCTATTGCACATCATCTTGTCACCAAGACCAACCTATGACCTTATTTAAAGTCACCATTTGCCATCTCTCAGCACAGCTGTTAGCTACTTCACTACTCGTCATTCTCCTAATCATTTTGTAATACATAATAATCGACACAATTTTCTTCCTCATTGATATAGGAACATCTAACCAGAATGACTGATAATCATTTTCAACCGATATGCTGACTGATCAAAAGAGTCAAGAGTAAATATGTTAATGGTCAAACAAATATATAGCTTACAATTATTTGGGACACTTTTCTACATCAAGAACATCTGTGCCATGTGAAACTAGTCTTTATGGTTTCAAAGCCCATGGTTTCAAAGATAACAAATGTTGCAGCTTGTGATGTCTGTACCATGATTTGTAAATGCATACAATAGGTAGAACACAGAAATAACCGACATGAGGTAACACCATAGTAAAGATACAGTTAGATCCTATTTGAAATTATTTGTTAGGTTCTTTCCAATACTGTCCCCCCAGGCAAATATATGGAAGTTGGCATTTACTTTATGCACTAATTTTAGGCTAGAAGTTAGTTATTTATTAGAAAAACTTCTTTTTTTCTGTATTGGGTGCTGGCTTGAGAATTATACATTTAATATTATTGAAAGTTTTATTTGGTAACTCATGACTTAAATATCAACTCCAAATTCTAATCTCAATATCTTTCCATAATAATCACAAGGAACGATGAGTTTAACAAAATAAATGGAAGGGAGAAAGGCTAGAGATAGACAGAGAGAGGGAGAGGGAGGGATCGAGACAGGGAAAATGAAGAAGGAAGCCATGAGAGAAAGGGAGAAAAAGTGAGTGAAAAAAGGAGGGAATCATTAAGGAAGAAGAAAGTAAGGATTAGTTAAGAGTGATTACCAAGGGCATTGCATTTAGCTCAGCCCCTCATGACTAGTATCGCACCTATGACACATCTCCAAGGCTGGATTGTGGCATAGAGACAGGATGCTCCAAGAAATCAAACTTTATAAGGTACAATGACCTCAAGAAGGAGGATAAAAGGATCCATCCTTAGATCGTGTCTTCAGCTCACTGCTTCTCTACTCTTTTAATGAGGAATGAAACAGGGAGAGTTTGGAATTTCCTTTTTTGGTAAATAGATGATCTAAAGTTATTGAAAGGCGTTCTGAACAGAAG